>NW_026576938.1:0-300000 GCF_028641065.1 Leucoraja erinaceus
GATAGGAACAGAATTAGCCCATCAAGTCTACTCCGCCATTCAACCGTGACTGATCTACCTGCCCTAACCCCATTCTCCTGCCTTCTCCCCATACCCCTGACACCCGTATTAATCAAGATAATATTAAATTCCGTTAATTTTCCTTTAATTAGCCAAAGAAACTCACGAAGTGTGTAGTCTTTCCTGTAAGTTTGATCCTCAGATCAATGGCAGATTTTTCACTAACACTCCTTGCACATTCTTGGTTCTTTGTCCATTCGTGAAATACCCTCAAGCTGTGTCAGCTGGGGTCAGAGTTGGGAAATGTGAACTTTCAGCAGCTCCTAAAGTTCTATGGAATGGTTTCTGTTGTGATGTGAACCATCAGTCCCAATAAATTCAGGAACAAAATCAAGTGTTGGAGCAACTCTGCGGGTTCGGCAACATCTGTGGGGGATTTGGATGGGTGACGTTTCGGGTCGGGAACCTTCTTCAGATTGTTGTTGTGAGGGGTGGGGAGCTGGAAAAGCGATGGAGTTTGACAAAGCCTCATGACAGGCAAAGAATACAGATGAGGGCCGTTTGCCTGGCAGTTGTGTGGACATCGGCTAGAGATGACAAGTGTAGAAAGGGGGTCAGGTAAGAAAAGAGGAGATATATGTTAAGACAGATGGAGGATTAGAGGAGTAAGGGATCTGGGGGAATGGGGAAGAGAGTGGGTTAGTGTGAAAAGTGGAAGCTCATTAAGCTGGGCACATGGAAGAAATGGGGTAATGGGGAGAGAGATGGTGTAACCTAACATTGGAGATGTCAATGTTCATTCTGCTGTGTTGTAAACTACCCGAGCGGAATATGAGGTGCTGATCCTCCATTTAGCGTGTGACCTCACTCTGTCAATGGAGGAGGCCCAGGACTGGAAGAACCATATGGAAATGAGAAGTGGAGTTGGAATGTTTAGTAACCGGGATGTTCCGCAGATCTGGGTCACTTAGTCTACGCTTGGTCTCGATGATGTACAGGAGGGGGCCGAACCGAAGCGTCACCAATCCACATCCTCGTGAAACGCTGCCTGCTACGCCGTGTTCCAGCACTTTGTGTTTTATATAAGATGGCATTTTGCATTTCTTGTATCTCAATGAATTGAGCTTTGTGTTTTATTTATTTCAGGATGAAGCTGGTCGGGAGAGCAGGTAGGACATGCTCTTGACTGAAACTCTGTGTGGATGTGTAATGTAACACCAATGACATGCTCAATGTATCACCATGTGTTTACTGTTTGCAGTGCAAGTGTTGATACTGAATCGTTGTCAGTGACAGACGCTGCCCCGGCCTTTGAAACGTTCTATCGCCCCTTTGTGTTGAGCACAATGATAACAGAAATATCTGATGCCATTAAGCGGTGTAGCTTTTCACCTTACGGTAAAAATATTGAATTATCTGGTTTTTTTTAAACTAACATAACCCCCCCCCCCCCCCCCCCCCCACACACACACACACACACACGCACACCTTCTTCCTCCATCCCCCACCCCATTCTCCTGCAGCTTCTTGCCCCCCCCCCCCCCCCCCCCACCGTAATTTCCCTGTACCTCACCTGCACTCGTATCCATTTCTCCCCTCCACCACATCCTCCACCACATCCTCCACCGCATCCTCCACCACATCCTCCACCTCATGGACATCTCTACCTCGGGCTTCACGAGTCACACCCCCTTCCATCCTTATCTCACACCGTTTGTCCTTTCATCCCTGACATTCATCCAACAATTGGCCTATCAAAACAATCCTCTCGCTGGTATCCGCCGCTCACTTGTGTTGGGTGGAGATAGAATCCCACCACTAGGCACAACTTCTCATCCTCACCCCTTTCCGCTTTCCGCAGACTGTTCCCTCTGCAACTTCCTGTTTCACTCGTCCCTTCCCACCCAAACCACCGTCTCTCCCTCCCAGCTATTCCCCTCTACAACCGCAGGTGATGCAACACCTGTCCCTATACCTCCTCCCTCCGACTTCGTCCAAAGACCACGACAGTCGTTTCAGGTGAGGCCGAGGTTCATTTGCACCTCCTCCACCTCATCTACTGTATCCACTGCATCAGGTGTGGACTCCTGTATATTGTGGGGTACTGATTGTGGATGATCAGCCATTATCAGATTGAATGGCGGTGCTGGATCGAAAGGCCAAATGGCCTACTCCTGCACCAGTTGTCTATTGTCTATATGGCGAGACCAAGTGCAGGCTTGGCGAACACTTCACGGAACACCTCCGCTCTGTCTGCCTAAATATACCAGATCTCCCGGTTGCTAAACACTTTAACTCTCCCTCCCATTCCCACATTGACATTTCTGTCCTGGGCCTCATCCATTGTCAGTGTGAGGCAAAGCGCAAATTGGAGGAACATTAGCTCATATTTCATTTGCTTACAACCCAGAGGTATGACTATTAACTTCTCTAAATTCAAGTAACCCTTCCTTTCACTCACTCTATATCCCTCCCCATTCACAGTTCTCCAACCAGTTTGACTGTCTCCGATTACATTTTATCTCTGTTTGCTTCGTTGTTACCTTCTCCCAGCCAACATTGATCTATGCTACATTTTCCTTGATCCCCATCCCCTTAATAACGTTTTCACACCTTGTACTTCCTTATCTCGGTGTCTCCCTCTCCCCTAACTTCGGTCTCGACCCGAAACGCCACCCATTCCTTCTCTCCATAGATGCTGCCTGTCCCGCTGAGTTACTCCAGCATTTTGTGTCTATCTTTGAAACAAAACCTATCCATGTTTTGCAAAGATGCTGACCCAGTCTCTATTAATTACTTCAGCACATTCTCTCTCTTTAGTAAACTTGCATCTGTAATTCATTCTGTTAAATAAAACTGACATAGATTATTTTTTCCTCATTTATCAGACACGTGTGAGTAACGTGTAGATGCAGAGCTTGTGTGGAATTATGGGCTGAGGGGGAATTGTCGTTTTATTCCAGTAGCAAACGCAGCTGCCGGGAAGATTCACTTTCACACAGGCAGCTGGAGATGGGAGATCCCTGAACACAACTGACAGCCGCACCCCTCCCTCTGTCTCACCGCCTCTCAAGAAAACAGGAGCACGTCACCTGGCCCCTCATGTCCACACTCGTTCAGTATGAACAAGGCGACTCCACCACATCTCTACCTCCTCTTTAACCACCTCTAATCACCACTCTCATCAATCTCCTCTTCCTACAATCTCCACCCCACGCCCCCACCCCGCCCCACCACCATTTCCCACCACAACCAGCAAGGGGGAGAAACCCCGGGCAAGGCGTCAGTTGTTCTCCCGCCGGTGCCTGAGGACCAGCGGCTTCTCCCCCGGTCCCGGGGCCGCGCTGCCCGAGTCTCCCCCCGACCCCCGGGGACTCTCTGATTCTCTGCTTCTCCCCCCAGTCTCCGTCACCATGGATGTGGAAACAGCGCATGTGCGGCTCGAGGTGTCTGAGGATCGGAAGAGGGTGAGATGGACCCGGACCGTCAGGAGTCTCCCTGACACCGGGAAGAGGTTTACAGTCAATCCGCGTGTGTTGGGATCGGAGGGATTCACATCGGGGAGACATTACTGGGAGGTGGAGGTGGCGGGGAGTCGGGACTGGAGGCTGGGGGTCGCCGCAGAGTCTGTGGAGAGGAAGAGAGATGTCACACCGACCCCGGAGACTGGAGTCTGGAGCATCATGCGGCTGGGTGACGAGTTTGATGCATTCTCCTCCCCTCCATCCCGTCTCCCCGCCCGTCCCATCCCCGGGAGGGTGGGAGTCTATCTCAGTTACGAGTCCGGGACAGTTTCATTTTACGACGCGGACACCAAGTCCCATCTCCACACCTTCACTGGGAATAAATTCACGGAGAAACTTTATCCTTTGTACGGTATTTGGGATGAAAACCATTGGCTCAGAATCTGCTCCGGTTCCGCTCCGGGTATGTAAAAGGGTAGGGTCCCGGGACCGGCGTCAGGAGCGGGGCTCAGGGGCTGTGGGGCAGAAACCCGGTGGACAACAGGTCGGCGCTGAACGAACGGCTCCCATTTAATCCCCAAATTCCGCGTCGTGAAACAAACCCCAGTGAGCGCGGAAATAAAACCGGGGGAATGTAAATGTGGGAAGAGTGAAATAAACAGCAACTGAAATCAGAACTGTCTGTCTGTCGATCCGTTCATTTTAACGCATTAACCGCGTCCGGCAACGGAACAGAAATTATATTTGTGAAAATATAAAGATTGAATCAATCTCCCTTCCCGCGGGTTCAGCAGCAGCCGCGGGCGGCGGGTCCTGAGCTCCGGGCTCCCCCGGGTCCTAAAGTCCGTCGATTCCGATAGCGTGTTTGCAGCATTTGCTCTCCACGCAACAGATTCGTTTTATTCGGAACGGATCTTTGGAAGAATGGGTTCAAACCGAATTCCCAGTTGCAGGTGGGAGCCCGTTGTGCTCAGGCGCTGCCTGTCTCTCTGCAGGATAAGTGGATTATTCCTTGTTTCTTTCGCCGCCAGACCCCTCCCTCAACTCTCTCCCAGATTGTTCACTGGTCCTTCATTGTCACCTGTTCCCTCAGCTACAATGGAATTTGATTTATCATACAGACAACAAAAACAAAATGACATAAAAAAATAAAACATAAACAGCCACGTCAGCGTTGTGTGAGAATCCTTAGGCACACAACACGCGCGTAGACCCACAGCCATCAGTCCAATGTCCGGGACAAACACGCATTCACCGCGATGTGGCCAGTGATTCACCAACCGCTTAGTTCTCTCTGCAGTCCCTGTCCGCCCGAACAGTCACAAAGCCTCTGCCCCCGCACCAGACTCCAGGACGCCCCCGTGGCGCGACGTCCCCGTAAACACCGACACCACCGCGCTCACAGCACTCCCTCTGAATCCCCACCAGTGCAGGCAGTATCTACCTTTCTTTCGGTGACCTCGCACTCCTCACTGCGATGGAAGATGAATAACATTTACCTTCTTCCTCCTTATCTCCCGCGGTCGTGGCGATCGAATCGCCCGCAGTCGGTGCGATGAAACTCCTGCAGCTGGAGGTCCCGAAGATGATCCCTAACAAAGGGACCGCCAGATCCACGATGTGTGGCAGCAGTGCGGACGGAGATACGATCGGAAAAAAGTCTCATGCCGTCGGAGGAAGAGAGTTAAACACGTTTCCCCATCCCCCCGTCTCCCACACACTACAAAAAAACAAAGGTCAAGTAAAACATACAAATAAAACGGACTAAAAAGCAACAAAGAAGAAATGGACAAGACATACTGTTGGCGAGGCTGTTTCTCACGGAGCCACCCGGTACATCATGTCTGTATCGGTGCTGCTTCCTACTCTCGTTCACCGCTTTAACGCTTCATTCCCTCACTGCCAGTCTCCAACCAGCTCCCACTTTCCTCTGCTCGAGCCCCGACTCTTCCCTTCACTTTCTCGCCGTCTCTGTTTACATTTACACGAAGTCCTCGCATTTCTTTTAGGAAACCCCAAAGTATTCTACAGGCGTAAATCGATTTAAAATGCAGATATGAATGGGAACGGAATTGCAGGAATGAATTCGCAGACAGAAATATTCACAGAGTTTAAAAGCAAGTTATACTGTCCAAATATATTTAGTATTATTTCAGTTGCAGTATTAGAAGCACCAGGTACATAAATCGGAAAAAACAATATTTTTATTCGGTTCTTGTGAATGTGACCGGTCATGCGATTTGTCCAAATTCAGCCAGAGGGGATTACATTTCTCTATTGCATTCATCTATTAATATATAATATTGTAGGCAGTTTGAAGTTCTTCCCTTCGCTTTCCCGCCGTCTCCATTTCAGAGAAAACGCGAGTGACCAAAGTCCATGCCAAGCCCGCGGACGCCATCGGCTACTTCGTCTATCCACTACCCCTATTTGCGCATCGAAATGGAATATTCCCTCCAAGATCGAGTGCGTACAGCAACAACCCGCTTACATTTACACAATGTTCTCGCATCTCTTTTAGACCACAAAGTGCTTTACTGGTGGAATTCTCTTTGAAGTGCAGCCAGGAATGGCAACTGAAATGCAGGAGTCAATTTACAGACAGGGACATTCACAAACAGAGTTTAAAAGCAAGCTATACTGTCCAAAGCGAGTTGTGTTTATTTAAATTGGAGTATTAGAAGCACCAAGCACATCATTCAAATAAACACAATCTTTCTATTCGGTTCTTATAAATGTTACTGGTCGTGTGAATTATCCAACTACAACAGGGTATTAAATGTATCTGTTGTATTAATCTACTGACCTACAATATTGTAAATGGGTTTGATTTCAATGAACCAACACCTTTTACATATTTTCCTCTGATTATCTGCCTGTTTCTCCCTTCTTTCACCCAATCCATCAGGTGAAATTTTAATCGCCGCCCTCAGCCCAAGAGAGAGAAATAGTCATGAGTTGTTAATTGTCATATGTAACTGGGCGGAGTAATGACATTCTTACTTGTCCTTAACCTGAGTTTACATCTATATCAGTCCTCACAACATTCCCTCCTTAAACTGCGGAACACACTTCTGTTCCTGACTCCAATGTTAGTAAATAATCCTCGCTCCTCATTCAAGGAATGTTGCCATTCCATCCCCCATGTCCGTAATCTTCCAGATTTGTAATCAGCTTTCCCAACTCCCAACTAAGTGGATTGCAAAATCTCTGACTCAGAGTATTTTGCCTGAGCCCAGACCTCTGTTGTGTGGGTGGACAAAGCTGTGATAGTCAAGTGGGCTTGGGATGGGTCCGCAGTTGGTCAGGCAGGATCTGTGGAGAGAGGACATGAGTTCGCATCCCGAGTCTCTGGTCGAGATTTGCCCTGACCCTGTCAGTCCCGCTGCACATAAAATAATACTGTTATTGATGTTGTTGGGAATATGAGGCACTGTTCCTCCAGTTTGTGTATGGCCTCACTCTGGCAACGGAGAAGGCCCAGGACAGAAAGGTCAACGTGGGAATGGGAAGACGAGTTAAAATGGTTGGCATCCGGCAGCCCTTGGCGGACCGAGTGCAAGTGTTCAGCCAAATGGTCGGCGACTCTGGACTTTCACACGAATGTGCACCAGGCGTCACCAGGAATACAGGATGCAGTAGATGAGGTGACCGTGAACCTCTGTCTCATTTGGAAGGATGGCTGTGATCCCTGATGGTGGTGAGGGGGAAGGTACTATAAATGTAGTCAGTTCAGGTGTTCAGTTTAGTTTATTGTCACGTGTACCGAGCTACAGGGAAAAGCTCTTGTTGCGTGCGATCCAGTTAGCAGAAAATCAAGTCACATCCAATGTATAGATACATTATAACGGAAGAACGTTTAGTGCAAAGCAAAGCCGGCAAAGTCCGATCAAGTACAGTCCGACGGTCACCAAAGAGACTGATAGTAGTTCAGCACCGCTCATCAGGTGCAGGAGTAGTTCATTCGGCCCTTCGAGAGAGCACCGCCATTTAATATTATCATTGCTGATCATCCAAAATCAGTTCCCTGTTCCTGCTTTCTCCCGATATCCCGTGATTCCGTTAACCCTAAGAGCTATATCTAACTCTCTCTTTAATACACCTAGTGAATTAGCCTCTACTGCCTTCTGTGGGTGAAAACCTTCTCCCTTGTCTCAGTCCTATATGACCCACCCCTTATTCTCCAACTGTGACCCCTGGTTCTGGTTTATCGGGAGAACATGTTCCTGCATCTAGCCTGTCCTATCCGCTAAAATAAATATATATTTCTATGAAATACCCTCTCATCCTTCTAAATTCCAGTGGATATTAGCCCAGTCGATCCATTCTCGATAACACGTTCTCTAAAACTATCCTACACACTAGGGACAATTGTTTTAACTAATGTTAGTCTCATCTCAAACTGACTAACCATTAGAACTGAGACGAGGACAAACGTTATCACCCAGGGAGCTGAGTGAATTTGTGAAATTATCTTCCCCAGAAGGCAATGGAGGCCGATTCGCTGGATAGAGCTCTTAGGGCTCGAGGAATCAAGGGGTATGGAGAGCAGGCAGGAACGGGGTACTGATTGTGGATGATTAGCCATGATAACATTGAATGTCAGTGTTGGCTCCAAGGGTCGAATGGCCTAATCTTGCACCATTTTCTATATGTCTGTGTACCCATGCTACCTACGCACACATTCAAATCGTTTACATTAAAAAAAACAGTTGAGCCAGCACCGAGCCCTGCGGCAAACCATCTGCCGACTGTCTCCATTCTGAGGAGCAACCCTCTACCATCGCCATCGGAATCCGACTTTCAGACAAATTTTGTATCCCATTTGGCTTGTTGAAAGCGTGAAAACGCACACCTCCAGATTCAGGGACAGTTTCTTCCAAGCTGTCATCAGGCAACTGAATCATCCTACCACAACCAGAGAGCAGTGCTGAACTACTATCTACCTCATTGGTAATCTGCATCACACAACAGTCTGTCTTTTCGTCTTTTTTTTTTGTTGTTGCTGTTTTCAGTATGTTTTAAAATTATGGGTTAATCTTCTCTGTTGTGTTTTATGTGGAGGATGGGGGTGGGGGTGGGGGTCGGGGGAATATTTTTTCAATCTCTTATCTTGCCGGAGATGCGATTGTTTTCCGGGTCATATATCCGGTCGGTCTGCGGCCTAACATCATGGAGCTGGCGGCCTTGATTATGATGATGATACACTGTAATGTCTCGATTGTAATCATGCATTGTCTTTCCGCTGTCTGGAGTGGACGCAACTAGAGCTTTTCACTGTACCTGATTTTAAAACCAAGCTCCAAAGTCCAAACAGTTTGGGGTGTATTTCATTTAAACACTGAAAGCACCAAGGCAAGAAATTCGAATAAATAAACTTTTCTATTAGGTTCTTGTGCATTTTACTGGTCGTGCGAATTATCCAAATTCAACAAATGGGGATTAAATGTATCTCTTGCATCAATCTATTACTGTATCAATGTTTAGGGGGTCTTTACCCTCAAAGAGGTTCCACCTTCAGCTTCCGTTAATACTTCTTGACCAACTTTATTCTACCAGAAGTTACACAAAATGCTGGAGATGATCCCGGGCTGTGAACGGAGATGCGGGCGGGGGGTTCCACTGCCCAACAGGTGCAACACCTGTTCAGGTGACACCCGAGGCTTCCTTAGCGCCGGGCCCCGTCTGAAGAAGAATTTCGGCCCGAAACGTCACCTATTTCCTTCGCTCCATAGATGCTGCTGCACCCGCTGAGTTTCTCCAACATTTTTGTGTACCTTCGATCTTCCAGCATCTGCAGTTCCTTCTTGAACACTAATTCTACCAGAAGTTCACTTCTCGCTCCTGCATTGAGGGTCTCTCCACTATTCCACCTCATGCATGTGCCGTGTCTGCAGACTCTTGGGTCCCAGTGAATTCTGGACATCAACAACGATGAACCAAGCATTATAAATTATTATATAAGTAAGTAAGTAAGTTTATTAGCCAAGTATTCACATACAAGGAATTTGCCTTGGTGCTCCGCCCACAAGTAACAACATGACATACAGTGACAGTTACGAATGACTCAGAAAACACTAAACATTAATAATAATACAACATTAATGATAAAACACCATTGATCAAGCCGGTGAACCAACAAAATACCAGATCAAAGGGAGGCTACAGATTTTTGGTTGTAGAGTAGAGCAACAACGTGGATAAAAACTGTTTTTATGTCTGGCTGTGGCAGCTTTGACAGTCCGGAGTCGCCTTCCAGAGGGAAGTGATTCAAATAGATTGTGGCCAGGGTGAGAGGGTGTCAGAGATGATCTTACCCGCACGCTTCCTGGCCCTTGCAGTGTACAGTTCATTAATGCAGGGAATATTAACCAATAGAGGGAATGGGGGGAATATGGGGGGACAATGGAGGGAATATATTAAACAAATCGCATGCTTGTAAAACTTCAAAAGAGCAGAATATGTTTTTAAAATATGCTTCATGTCAAGAAGGTTGGTACAAATTTAATACACGCAACCTCATGCATGTCAGGAAGTTCAGTTCGCTGCAGTGCCGCTTTCAACTGATGCCGAGCTGTCTAAATGTTTACGCGGCGCAGGGTCCCCACCTGCTGGTAAAACCCGATACTGCGGAATCGGCCGATATATGAACCCATTGCCCGTGGGGATGGTGAATCTGGGACAGAGAGAATGAACAGATTGCGATGCTGGAGGCCGGCATCGACGTGGGAGCAGCGGCGGTGACTGAGACACAATCCGGCATGACGAGAGAAACGAACAGGAGAGACCTCAAGAGCTACCTGGTTGTCTAACGTGAGTAATACATTGTGCTATTATTTGCATTGTTTCATCATCAACTTCACAAGTTAATAAAATACTGTTCTTAATAAACAAAACTTAACCTTCTTATTAAGGAATTAATGTAAGTCGGTGATCAATGTATAAGGGTGTAGATGTCGCTGCAAGACCAGCATTTATTGCACATCACTAATTGCCCTCTGAGTTGATCGCTCGGACATTTCCAAGGACATTTGATCTTCAACCACTTTGAACGAGTTGGATCTTCTTGAAACAAAATAAGAGTGTTGCGGTGATTGTATTTCAACAGTTTATTTATTTCTAGCATTTGAGGTGATTAACTGTATTTACGGTGGGGGGGAAATA
Organism: Leucoraja erinaceus; assembly: GCF_028641065.1. Classification (NCBI taxonomy): domain Eukaryota; kingdom Metazoa; phylum Chordata; class Chondrichthyes; order Rajiformes; family Rajidae; genus Leucoraja; species Leucoraja erinaceus. The sequence continues at coordinate 10,629 of NW_026576938.1, forward strand.
TTTAAAATTGTGTCCCTGGATTGTGCCACTGATTACAATCAAGTCAAACTCCAGTACAATAGATAGGGAAAAGGGACAGTTCCACTGTGCAGCGTATAGTTCTCAGCATTGCAGCGTCACAACCCGCTAACATTTATACAATGTCCTCACATCTCGTTTCGGAGACCACAGAGTGCTTTACCTGCGTAAATCACATTGAAGTGCAGCCAGTAATGGCAACGGGAATCCAGAACCTCATCAATGAAACTGGCCCAATGAGTGAGTGACGTTTCGGGTCGAGCCCCTTCTTCAGACCGAGAGTCAGGGGAAAGGGAAGCGAGATATCTAGATGGTGATATAATGAGATGTAGAACAAAATGTGAAAGAGTCCGAATGAGGGTCACCCATTCCTTCTCTCCTGAGACGCTGCATGTCCTGCTGAGATACTCCAGCATTTTGTAACTGTCTTCGATTTAAACCAGCATCTGCAGTTCCTTCCTACTTCATCAGGAGGTTATGTTGAATCTGTATAAAACACAGGTTTGGACCCAACTGGTGCATCAAGCTGATTTCGGGTCACCAAACTTAATGAATGAAGCGAGGATAATCGGGAGGGCGCAGGAGGTATTCACTGGAATGGTTTCAAGTATGAGGAGATTCGGTTCGTGGGTGAGGCTGGAGAAGCGGGTGCAGGTTCTCTGTGGAGAAGGGAATTTGAAAGCTTTCACAGAGGGTTCAAGCTCGGGTCCGGTGTGGAGAGGGGGAATGGGGAGCAGGGGGTCTGGGTCTTTCCCATGTGAGCGAGGTTCAAATGGGCACAGATTTGAGAGAGAGAAGCAACAAGGGAAATAAGTCTCGGAGTGTAGGAAGGAATTGCAGATGCTGATTTGAATCGAAGATGGACACATCATGCTGGAGTTACTCAGCGGGACAGGCAGCATCTCTGGAGAGAAGGAATGGGTGACATTTCGGGTAGAGACGGACTCCAGTATTTTGGGCCTATCTAAGGGGAATAAGGCTTTCCAGTTTAGTTTATTGTCCCGTGTTTCGAGGTACAGTGAAATACTTTTGTTGCGCGCTATCCAGTCAGCAGAAAGACAATACATGATTACAATCGAGCCACTTACAGTGTACAGATACTCGATGATGGAATAACGTTTAGTGCAAGGTTAAACCAGCAAAGTCTGATCATAGTTAAAGTGAGAAATGTTGAGGTGGGAGTAGAGATTTAAGAGTGTGGGGCGATTGTAATATGTGATTGTAGATCTGCATCGCACGCAAATAGACGCCTTGGTTGGGCGCCATCTCGGAAGCATTAGAATGACCTGCAGGGGCGGGAGGAAATGCTGCCAATTGGGCTTTCGAATCAGAGTGTTCCGTGTTCCACTCTCACTGATTCCACGGTGGCGCAGCGGTAGAGTCGCTGCCTTGCAGCGCTTGCAGCGCCAGAGACCCGGGTTCGATCCAAACTACGGGTGCTGTCTCTATGTTCAACCCCGTGACCGCGAACTTTTTCTTTGAGATCTTCGGTTTCCTCCCACACTCTAAAGACGTCCAGCTATGTAGGTTAATTTACTTGGTTGATGTGTAAAATTGTCCCTAGTGTGTACAGGATAGTGTTCATATTCAGCCTCACGAATAGAATAGAATAGAATAGAATAGAATAGAATAGAATAGAATAGAATAGAATAGAATGCAATTTATTGTCATTCAAACCTAGGTTTGAACGAAATATCATTTCTACAGTTTACACACAATCCAAGACCCACACTAAACACAGTTTACATAAACATCCATCACAGTGAGTCTCCAACATCTCCTCACTGTGATGGAAGGCAAAGTCTTTATCTCTTCCCTTTGTTCCCTCTCCCGTGGTCCTGCAGTCCAACTGCAGTGTCGAGGCGAACTGGGGCTCCGATGTTAAAGCCCCAGGCGGGCGATGGTAAGCCCTGAGGCCGTTTAAGCCACGCCGGCGATGTTAGGCCCCGGCTCAATGTCCTTAAACCCGCGATTCCAGCGGGAGAAGTCGCCGTTGCGGAGCTCGGAAAAGCGGTCTCCCACCAGGGACCTGCGAGCTCCCGATGTTCCTGTTCACCGGGTCTGCGGCCGGTGCCTCTGAACTGCAAAGTCGGGTCGTAGCCGCGCGGCACCACAGCTCTCCCCGCTCCGAAGTTGGCCAGCTCCGCGATGTCCGTTCCGCAGGCTCTGCAACTGGAGCCCTCAGGTTAGTCCAGGCCGGAGGTCGCCGCCGGCTCCACGATGTTAGGCCCAACGACATCCGAGACCCGACAGGGAATAGTCGGGTCCCCGCACAGGGAAGATATTTCAAAGCGGTTTCACCCCACATCACCCCCCCCCCCCCCCCCCCCCCCACACACCACACACACACATATACACAGCTAAAAAAATAATAAAAACGGACTCAAAGACATACATTTAACAAGACAAAAATAAAAAAAAGACATACGACTGTAGTCTCGACTCGAAACCTGATCTATACATTCGCTTCATGGATGCTGCCGCACCCGCTGATTTTCACCAGCAATTTTGTCTACTGCTGCATGAGAGACAGGTGCACTGTTGTGGAATACAATAAGGGCGGAGGGAGGTCTCCGTCCATCCTGATCCCGGGCTGTGAACGGAGACGCGGGCGGCGGGTTCCACTGCCCTACAGGTGCAACGTCTCCTCAGGTTACACCCGAGGCTTCCTTAGCGCCGGGCCCCGTCCCTTTCTGTCCTGCCTTAGTCTTTCTCGTCCATATTCAGGCCAGTTTAATGTCCAATCTACCCCTCCTTCGTGTGAGATGAGCTGGAAGCGGCCAGGACATCTTCACACTGAACACTTGCAGCCAAATAGCATTCATTGCCCGGGACGGCAGCGGGCGCAGCGACACGGTACTGTGGGTGTTGGGTTTAATTTAGTTGAGAGATACAGCGCGCAAACAGGCCCTTCGGCCCACCAGGTCTTCGCCGACCAGTGATCCACGGACATTAACAGTATCCTACACCAACTAGGGACATTTCTTACATTTACCAAGCCAATTGTTTACATTTCCCAAGCCTTTGAGTGTGTGAGGAAACCGAAAATATCGGAGAAACCCCACGCAGATCACGGGGCGAACGTACAAACTCCGTACAGACAGCGCCCGTAGTCAGGATCGAACCTGGTCTATGGGGCTGCATTCGCTGTAAGGCAGCAACTCTACCGCTGCACCACCGTGACGGTCACGTGACCTCGACGTCATTCAGCAGCTCCACGTCTGAGAAAAACATTGAACCAGGAAGTGGAGATAAAATGGCTTCGAAAGACAGGTTCGAGAGCTTAACCGATGAGATAATTTGTCCCATCTGCCTGGATTTCTTCACCGATCCGGTGATACTGGAGTGTGGGCACAACTTCTGCCGCTCCTGTATCACACAGAGTTGGGACAGGGAGGCGAGAAACTCCTGCCCGGAGTGTAGAGAGGAATCTACAGACCGCACCCTCAGGGTGAATCGGGCCTTGGCAAGACTGGCTGAGAAAGCTCGAACACTGAGCCTGAATCTCAAAGAGAAGGAAAGTAAACTTCACTGCGAGAAACATCAGGAAGAACTGAAGCTGTTATGTGAAACTGACAAGAAGCTGATCTGTGTGATTTGTGCAGCTGGGCGGGAACACAAGTCTCACAGCTTCATGCCGGTAGATGAAGCAATTGAATTCTACAAGGTAAAAGCAACTGAACTTCGATCACATCATTGTGTAATATTTTCTTTATTGTCTGACATGTTTATTCTCTGATCTGAACCCCAACCCCCAGGAACAGGTGAAATCTTCTTTCGAATCTCTCACAGAAAATAAATCAGAGATCGAGAAAATGGAGCAGGATCAGAAAGAGAGCATTTCTGGAGTTCAGGTGAGGCTTTGTACTATCTGTAGATTGGTTTGTGCATGAAAGCCAATCATAGTAGAATAGCATCACTGACCTCACCTTACTGCGTGATTCATACTAACATCGACTTCTTACAGTAGTCAGTCTTGGAAGCGGTAACGATGAACTAGCAAATAACGACCTGCTGTACCGTTATTACATGGGTACTGATTAAAGATGATCTTGAACTTCAGATTGGGGATCTTGCATATTTACGTGGTGTCAGACAACTTGGAGTTACGCACTGCGTCCATCTACCGGGTTTTATTTCTGTTTGTCAGTTTTTTCTTCCTTGCTTCACTATGGCTCAATCATGCAGAAAGCCTGCGCAGATTATCTTCGATTCCAATATCGGCGAGCGATGGCGGATAATATTTGAGATTGATTATGGACACTACATCAATATCGTCCACTGAAATGAACCAGACGCTGTCAAGACTTCCCTCCCACTTAACCTTGTGGGACCCGAGGCCATGATGAGAGCTCGGACTTTCGAATACGCTCTAGCAGTTCAAGACGACACCGATTAGGTAGTTGTGCCTGCCGAGTCTATGAATGACCCTAATGTTTTACTGCGTAAATTCCGTGAGATATGTGACCTACCGTCGAACCGCATCACGAGACACCAGCTTCCTGATGAATTTTATTTGTGATTTGCGATACATGGCTCAGAGGTGCCGTTTCGAGACCATGATTAACGAGCTGATAAGGGATAAACTGGTCTCTGGGATGAATGATCAGAAGCTATGGTCAGAGTTACTGCGGAATCCTGATTTAATCCTTGAGCAGGCTGCTCATGCCTGTCGTTTGATTCCGAAAAGAAGTCTATAAATATGACAGGTTTTAACAGACCGCAAACATCGGCCGATAACAGAAGATTTATGACTGAGGCCCCCCAACCGGCGAATCGGGGATTCACCAATGAGCCCCCTCGGAAGTGTCCTAACTGTAACTACCTCCACAACAACGGGCGAGCTACCTGTCCCGCTTACGGAAAGTCCTGCAACTACTGTAAGAAAATGAACCATTTCGCCGTCGTTTGCACAGCCCGTGGGAAAAGACCCTATAGCGCAGTTTCTAATCTGCACCAGTTACAACAAGGCCAAACATCCTCTGTTTCTCAAGACCAGCTCGACTCTGCCCCCGAGGACAGTCCAATTCACTCCTTCACACAACTGGTAAGATTCTCGATCCTACAGTTCTGATGGCAATTAATAATAAAGTTGTCAAGGCCAAGCTAGATACTGGTGCAAAAGTTAATGTAATGTCGGTGCACCTCTGCAACAAGATAAGAAATAATGAGGCCTTGACTAAAAACAAGTCCACTCTACATGCTTACAGGGGAGAAGTTTTGTTTTCTCTGGGAAGAACCACTTTTAAATGTATGCTGGAAAAACAAGGAATCTGACCTTCTATGTTTTGAATTCTGACTCTGTGACTCCACTGGGCATCCACGCATGCCAAGACTTAGGGCTGGTTTCATTTGACCAGTCAGTTCACAAGCTACTGATATCTGTCGACCCAGTAAAAGAATACCCCGATTTGTTCTATGGCAAACTAGGCAAGCTGCCCGTGACCTACAAGATATCCATTGACCCTAATGTTGACCCAGTTGTCCATGCAGCTCACTGTCTGCCACATGTTATGAGAGACAGGATTGAGTCTGAACTAAAGAACATGGTCTCCTTAGGCATACTAGAGATCAGTGAACCGACGTGCTCGGCCTGCAGCGACAACTGACTCGAAAGGACTGCCTGGTCCTGGTTCCAACAACACCAACAAGCATTTGACGCTTTAAAATCGAAGCTGACCAGTGACATTTTTCGACCTGAAGCGCCCCGTGAGTTACCTGCGATGCCCCACGATTCGGACTTGGCGCAGGCTGCCTACAATCATCTGCCAATGGAACTTTACGCCCTGTCTCCTATGCAGCCCGTACCATGACCGACACCGAACAGCGCTACGCGCAAATCGATGAGTTGCTGTGTGTGGTCTGCGCTGGTTCCAAATTCAAGGACTTTATCGTTGGAAATGTTTTCACAGTCGAGACAGACAACCAACCCCTGGTGACCATTCTCAACAAACCTATACACGCGGCACCTGCACGTCAACAGCGTATGATGATGCTCCACACCAACAGAGGCAACCCCTTATTGCAACAGCCTCCACTAGCACTGCCCTGGACGTCGCTGGCGGCAGACATTTTCGAGTGGCAAGGTAAACACTATCTAGTCCTGGCTCGAACTCGACTTTACTGCCCTCTATCACATCAGAGATGGTCATTCAAAAGCTACAGAAACACTTCTCCACATTTGGCGCACCTGTTCGCTTGCAGACCGACAACGGAAGACAGTTTACCAGTTAAGTCTTCAAACACCTTGCTAACCAATGTAATTTCCACCACGTCACGAGCAACCCTGAATACCCACAAAGTAACGGGCTCGCGGAACGAGCCCAGAAGCGCTAAACGGCTAATGGAACGCGCCCACCTAGCCAAGTCAAATGTGTATCTCGACCTCTTAAAACTCAGGAACATTGCTAGAGACGGGATCATGGGCTCGCCGGCCCAGCGACTGATGTCCAGGACGATGAGATCTCCGATCCCGATTGCCCAGCAGAAGCTGGTGCCACAGGTGCCACCGGCAACGATCCAGAAGCGCATCCACTAGAAACACGACATCCAGAAAGGATCCCATTACAATTCCTGCAAACCACTTAAACCACTGTTGCCGGGCCAAGTCGGCCGTTTGCAAACTTCTGTGGGACATTCCCGTTTGGGTTGCGTTGTTGGGCTACCTTGTTGACATCGATGGCGCCTTGTACTGTCGGAGTCGCCAACACTTGCTGGCTGTGCATGAGCCACGTCCACCACCAGCTGATCCTTTTTCTCCACCTCCACAGTTCCAGCCGTCTGCTGCCGTGGCCACCACCAGTCCCGGCATGTCCCGTACCCCACCACGACCGGCGGCCATGGCTAACCAAAATACTACCTCTCCCGCATGCTCCCCCTGTCGGTCACCACGTGTGGCCCCTGCTCTTTTCTCACCTCCGGGTTCAGCAACTCCTTTTAATCTTTCTGGTGAAGGGGTAGAGGGCTTGGTCCGTACGTGGTCGGGCCGTATTAGGAAACCGCCAGACAGATACAGCGTGATTCATACTAACACCCACTTCTTACAGTAGTCAGTCTTGGAAGCGGTAACGATGAACTAACTAGTAACGACCTGCTGTACCTTTATTATATGGGTACTGATTAAAGATGATCTTGAACTTCAGATTGTGGATCTCGCATATTTACACTATCGATTTAATTATTTTGTGTAGATTTGATCCCTGTGAAGTGTGCAATAAGTGGGCACCTCTATAGAGCTCAATAGCCGAGGACCCGAGATCTTGGGAGCGGTTGGGCAGCCAAGGACTTTCCTCCCTGGAGCGCAGGAGTCTGAAGAATGATCTATTGCTGGTGTATAATATCATGAAATGTTAAGGAATACTCAGTCTTTTATCCTGAGTTGGGCGTCGTGCATGCGAGGGCATAGGTTTAAGGCGAGAGGGAACAGATTTCATAGCAAAAGGATTTGAGTATAGGAGCAGGGAGGTTCTACTGCAGTTGTACAGGGTCTTGGTGAGACCACACCTGGAGTATTGCGTACAGTTTTGGTATCCTAATCTGAGGAAAGACATTCTTGCCACAGAGGGAGTACAGAGAAGGTTCACCAGACTGATTCCTGGGATGTCAGGACTTTCATATGAAGAAAGACTGGATAGACTCGGTTTGTACTCGCTAGAATTTAGAAGATTGAGGGGGGATCTTTATAGAAGCTTACAACATTCTTAAGGGGCTGGACAGGCTAGATGCAGGAAGATTGTTCCCGATGTTGGGGAAGTCCAGAACAAGGGGTCATAGTTTAAGGATAAGGGGGAAATGTTTTAGGACCGAGATGAGGAAAACCTTTTTTCACACAGAGAGTGGTGAATCTCTGGAATTCTCTGCCGCAGAAGGTAGTTGAGGCCAGTTCATTGGCTATATTTAATAGGGAGTTAGATGTGGCCCTTGTGGCTAAAGGGATCAGGGGGTATGGAGAGAAGGCAGGTACAGGATACTGAGTTGGATGATCAGCCATGATCATATTGAATGGCGGTGCAGGCTCGAAGGGCCGAATGGCCTACTCCTGCACCTAATTTCTATGTTTCTATGTTTCTAATACGAACATTAAGGGCAACTTTGATAGTGGGTATATGGAATGAGCTGCCAGGGGAGGTAGTTGATTCAGGTACCATAACAATATTTAAAATATATTTGAACACATTCGTGGGGAGAACATCTTAGAACTATCTGGCCCAAATGCGAACAGGTGGAAACAGCGCAGATGGGACGTGTTGGTCGGTATCTAACCCCCTTTGCTCTATGACTCTATGAAGTCTGTCATTCTAAGTGCTGCTGCTGTCTGCTAGTTCTGGTGACCTGGTTCAGTCCAGTGAGTGTTAATAGACTCGTGAAATGGAATAGGTTGCAGGGAATTGTACTGGGGAAATGGGAATGATGTGCTTGTACATTACTTTCACCAAATATTTCAGAATTATCAAGACGAGCTCTAAAATTGCCAAGTTAATGAAAGCTATGGATTAAATACATGTAAATGGGATTAGTGTAGATACGTACAGAGCCCAGCATGGACATGTTGGGCCGAAGGGCCTATTTCTGCACTTCAGGACTAGAGATTCAATTGCCAAATGTCACCTTCCATGTCATGAAGAAACACAGCAGAGTGTCATAATATATTGATTCTCATCTCTCATCTGACAGGAAGAGTCATACAACCTTCAGTCACAGACCACATCCCAGTTTGCTGAACTGCACCAGATTCTCACTGAGAAAGAGCAGCGCGCACTCGGAGGTATCCGGGAAGATGAGGCGAAGATTGTAAAAACAATGGAGAAAAATCTTCAAGAGATACAAAAGAATTTAAATTCCATTCAGGAGGAACTCTCAAAGTTACAGGAACAGATAGACCACAAGGATGGCGTGATATTTCTAAAGGTGAGGGGTTACACTACAGTTTGGTGAAGTGAAAGTGCACACTCACAAAATAGTGGATTACATTTCTGAAATAAATGCTGCATTTACCAGTAATTCAGTACTGGGTCAATGTTCCATCTGTTACATCTACTCACTAGATCCGACAATAATGCCCCAAATTCAAGGAATACTCGTGTATTTATCCCACTTCAAATTTATCTGCAATATTGTCTTCAGGCCACCCTACGAGTTCCACTGCATTTCTTGTGGAGTTTATTAAAGGCCGTCATGCATTCCAGGCATTCTTTTCCCCACAAGTAGTGATAAAAGTTCCAACCCCCACTTATTTAAATCCACCGCTGATCTTAAAATATTCCATCCCATTATCTCTGACATTCCTATGCTTTCCCCCGTGTTCGATGCCTCAATGACAGTATCCACTTTCTGTCTGTGTGACATCGGCAAAGAGTTGGGAAATGGGGAATTACCAGAGGGTTTTTTGTAGCAATTTGGTGAAATACCCGCCGTCGGGATCATGATCCATCTCAGTCTATTCAGATTTGTGTTTTATTTATTGCAGGAGGAAGCTGGTCACAAGAGGAGGTAGGACATGCTTTTGACTGAAACAATATATGTTTGTATAGTACAGCTAAAAAAAAACAGCTAATGCTCAGTTTCTAACCAGCTGTTAAATATTTGCAGGCTTGGTGCTGAAACCAACCCAATGTTGGTGGTAGATGGTGCGATGCCGATTGAAAAGTTTGAACTCACATTTTTCCACAACATGGCATTGAGAGACACATCTGATATCATCAAACGAGGTAAAACGGATACCTATTAACAACTCAGCTTTAAAAGACCAGCAATGTCAGCTGATCTAAATCGGTGAGACTAAGCGGAGGTTGGGCGATCCCATCGCCGAACACCTCCGCTCGGTCCGCAAGAACCTTCCTGACCTCCCGGTGGCTCAGCACTTCAACTCCCCCTCCCATTTTCAATCCGACCTCTCTGTCCTGGGTCTCCTCCATTGCCAGAATGAGCAACACCGGAAATTGGAGGAACAGCACCTCATATTCCGCTTGGGGAGTCTGCATCCTGCGGGCAAGAACATCGAATTCTCCCAATTTTGTTAACCCTTGCTGTCTCCTCCCCTTCCTCAGCCCTCGGGCTGTCTCCTCCCATCCCCCAGCCCTTGGGCTCCTCTCCTGTTTCCTTCCTTTTCCCCGCCACCCCCTATCAGTCTGAAGAAGGGTTTCGGCCCGAAACGTTACCTATTTCCATCGCTCCATAGATGCTGCTGCACCCGCTGAGTTTCTCCAGCATTTTTGTGAACCTCCTATTAACAACTCTTTGTGTGAAGAAAACTACGTCCTCCAGTATTTATATCCTTGCATGACAATAAGGGTTCGATGATCTAGCCTATACCTTGTTGCGAACATTGGCAGACTTCCTCGCTACCCACATTTCCCATTCTCCACAAACGTACTTTTCACACCTCCTACATTCACATCCAAGCCAGGAAAATATAACATAAACAACAAAGGTTGCAGCACCGATATCTGCTGCACACCACCAGTCACAAACCTCCAAATAGAAAATCCTTCTACCGCTACCTTCCATCTCCAACCACCAAGTCAATTTTGGATCCATTTTACCAACTCGTCTTGGATCCCACCTGCCTTTGCTTTCTGGACCAGCCTTACATGCAAAACATTGTCAAGTCTCTCAGTGAAGTTCATATATTGGTTCATAATGAGATCAGAATGTTATTCGTTGTAAAGACGCACAAATCTATCCTCGTCTAAAGAAAGCAAGTAAACAGTAGTAAATTGCCTCGCCCAGTCCACTCCCGTTCAGTCTCATCACGGCAACTCCACCCCACATCCCTACATCCTTTTAACCACCTCTAATTACCACTCACATCCATCTCCTCATCTTCCAATCTGTCTCTCCCTCGCCATCTACTGGCAAGATATTTGAATACCCGCCATTTCTCCATCCTCACCCGCAATCTCTCGTTCATCCTCACTTTACGCAATCGTTTTCCACGTCTGCTCGCACCACCAACTCCCGTTCCCGAGAACCCGCGGAATTCCCCCTCCTGCCCGGTTGAGTAACTCCAGGAAAGATGTATGTTGTCCACCCGATGTTGTTGGGGTGAAGGTGTCATTTGTCCTCCCGCGCTGTCCCAGTCTCCTCCCGACCCCCGGGGACTGTCTGTTTCTCTGCTTCTCCCCCCAGTCTCCGTCATCCTGGATGTGGAAACAGCGCATCCAGAGCTCGAGGTGTCTGAGGATCGGAAGATGGTGAGACGGACCGAGACCCGGAGGAGTCTCCCCGACACCGGGAAGAGGTTTACATACTGGGAGTGTGTGCTGGGATCGGAGGGATTCACATCGGGGAGACATTACTGGGAGGTGGAGGTGGCGGGGAGTGAGTGGTGGAGTCTGGGACTCGCCGCACAGTCTGTGAATAGGAAAGGAGAGGACAACCTGACCCCGGAGACTGGAGTCTGGTGCATCAGGCGGCGGGATGACGAGTTTGATGCTTTCACCTCCCCTCCATCCCCTCTCCCCGCCCGTCCCATCCCCGAGAGGGTGGGAGTTTATCTCAGTTACAAGTCCGGGACGGTTTCATTTTACGACGCGGACACCAAGTCCCATCTCTACACCTTCACTGGGAATAAATTCACGGAGAATCTTTATCCTTTGATCGGTATTGCGGATGAAAACCAGTGGCTGAGAATCTGCTCCGGTTCCCCTCCGGGTGTGTAAAAGGGTCGGGTCCCGGGACTGGTGTCAGGAGCGGGGCTCAGGGGCTGTGGGGCAGAAACCCGGTGGACAACAGGTTGGGGCTGAACAGCTCCAATTTAATCCCCATGTTTCGCGTCGTGAAACAAACCCCAGTGAGCGCGGAAATAAAACCAGGGGGAATGTAAATGTGGGAAGAGTGAAATAAACAGAAACTGAAATCAGAGCTGTCTGTCTGTCGATCCGTTCATTTTAATGCGTTAACCGCGTCCGGCAACGGAACAGAAACTACTTTTGTGAAAATATAAATTGAAACAATCGCCCTTCCCCCGGGTTCAGCAGCAGCCGCGGGCGGTGGGTCCACTTGAATTTGGTGGCATTGCACCCTGCTTGAAGTGGTAGGAAACTGCACTCGAATTTTGTGGCCTTGCACAATGCTTGAAGTGGTATGAAACTGCACTTGAATTTGGTGGCGTTGCACCCTGCTGGAAGTGGTATGAAACTGCACTTGAATTTGGAGGCGTTGCACCCTGCTGGAAGTGGTAAGAAAATGCACTTGAATTTGGTGGCCTTGCACCCTGCTTGAAATGGAATTTCAACGAATAGCCGTGAGTCAACTGCCAGCCCACCAGCCGTGAGTGAGTGAGCTGCCAGCATAACAGGCTTGAGTGACTGAGCCGCAGCCCAATAATCCATTCGTCCCACAATGTTCATACTAGCCCTCTGGAAACCAGTCCCTTCAGCCCACAACACCCATACTTGTGCTCCAGAACGCCCCCCCCCCCCCACCCCTCCACTGGCCACCAATATTGGAATTGGGGAGAGGTGGTCTAGTGTGTATATAAACATACACATAATATATACTAGACTAAGTGGGACCCTTTGGGAGGGCTGGTCACCAGCGTAATATTCCACCTCGCCACCAATTCCAATATTGCTCACCAGTGGGGGGGGGGCTTTCTGTTGCGCTAGTATGGGTGTTACGGGCCAAAGGTACTGGTTTCCAGAGGGCTAGTATAGACATTGTGGGCCGAATTCTCTCTGCTGCACTCGCTGAGTTTCTCCAGCATTTTTGTGTACCTTCAATCTTCCAGCATCTGCAGTTCCATCTTGAAGGCAAACAATTGGGCAGCAGCCACCTTGCAGCAGCATCGAGGAGACTCACCATGGAGCAAACGTGCAGTGTTATTCGCAGCTCAGAGGGCCGTGACCCTCTCGCTTCCTGGGTCTGGCAGAGACTGAGTGAGGGACAACACTTCCAGGTTTTATAATCCCGCCCCCCTGCCTCCAGCGGGGGCAGCAGAGAGAATGGGGAATTTTTTTAAACATTAATATCTCTCTGATTTTTCATCGATGGGAAAAATCCTCCAGTCCCGGAAGGCGGAGGGGGGCTCTGAGCGAGGTAGCCAAGAATGACGGCCATAGATGGCGGCGTTCTCTCGGAAATCACACCACAGCGAGCCAAAAGCGGTCAAGATCAGACTTTTAGTAATATAGATACACACACATATTGATACTATTACTAAAAGTCTCATCTTGACCACTTCCTGTCTACGTTGTAAATGCATTATAGAAAAAAAACTACCCTGTATAGCTATGATTTCCCCCCCATCTTATTCGCCTTGCTCCTCTTCTCCAACTGCCCCAAGGTTTTATCCGATCAGTGAAATAATAAAAAGGTTATGAATGTTTTTAAAAAATCGTGAAATTAGCTGATTGGTCCTCTCGCCTGTCAGTCACCATGATGAAGGTAATGCCCATTCTGGGGGGCCAGGAGAATAAAGCCCTGGAGGCCGGACGTGAGTCAGTCACCCCGGAAGACCGTGAGAGTTGAGTCCAGAACTGTGAGTCTATGCGGTGAGTGGAGTGAACAGAACTGTGAGTCTGCACTCTACTTGAAATAAAATTAATTGGTGGCCTGCACTCTGCTTGAAATGACATGAATTGGTGGGCTGCACTCTGCTTGAAAGGAAATGAATTGGTGGCCGTGAGTCAACTGCCAGCCCACCTTTGGCCTACATGAAACCACTCATTAGCCCAGAAACCAGTCCATTTTTCCCAAAATGCCCGTATTAGTCAAGGAGGATCATCTTGGCCAGGAAAAGTCCAGGCCAGGCAAAGACCAGAAAAAGTGCCTTTCACTGAGATTTCACTCAGATTTTTTGTGATTTCCTCTAATTATTTGTTGAGCTACCCTTTTCTTTCAACCTCTCTCTCTCTCTCTTTCTCTCTATGAAATCCTAATATTGTGAATTAAGTATCCATGAGCACATGCCAAGATATTTTTTCATTCTATATTAGTGTAATAAAATGTAGTGTATACATACCTACACTGATACAGAAGTGCTAGCTTTAGACGTAAATAATGTACATTGCTACCATAGTTTAGTTTTGAATTTAACATATATCATGATCTTGATTTTTTTTTAGGTCACATTAAATCATTTAAATGTTGTTTAAATTATACTTGAGGAACTTTTAAAATTTAAAATTGCATTTTTCCATTAATTGTTTGATTCACAAAATAAAATATGTCTACATTATATGTTCTCAATCTTAAATGAGAAGTCGAATTAAGAACTTATTCAGTGTTCATTTTCACAATTGGCCATTTTGTTACTTAATGTGTGCAATGTCTAAACAAATTACCTGCCACTTAATTGCTTTTTAATACGTGAATAAAAGTTAATGAATGAATGCAAGCACCCAAGGACAGATCGGGGAAACTTCCCACTTTTTCCCTCCCAGAGTGCATGCATTTTTCACTGCAATCCCATTCAAAAAAGTTTGCACAATGAATTAAATTAGTTGCATGGTCCAAACGTGGGAGAAATTACTTCCTCAGGAATAACGCGGTAAGTACACGGAGCTGGGAAAGCTGTTGCTATGCAAGCTGACTCGACTCACTTAATCTCGGCTGCAGATTAATGGGGCTCCCCATTAATTTGCCTTAATATAATAACATTAGTATGCAGCGCTGCCTTGACTAACTGCGTACTCTGTACACGCAGGCAAAGATACTAATCATGAAGCCGGTTCCCAAGATGGCGCTAAAATCTGCCCATGACCTACTACGATCTTTTTCGCGAAGTGGACCATTGAGCAAATGTAAGCGGGTTGTTGCTGTACACATTCAATCTTGGAGGGAATATTCCATTTCCAAAGTGCAAACAGGATAGACGATGCAGCCAATGGCTTCTGCGGGCTTGGAATGGATTTTGGTCACACTCGTTTTCCCTGATACGGGGAAAGAGACGGCGAAAAGCAAAGGGAAGATTCGGTGCTCGAGCAGCGGAAAGTGGGAGCTGGTTGGAAACTGGCAATGAGTGGTCCATTGGTCCATTGGAGAGACAAAGTGGACAGCTATCTGCAGAGCCAAAAGAGATGGGGGAGATATTGAACAATTTATTTTTGTCGGTATTCACCAAGGAGAAGGATATTGAATTATGTGAGGTAATGGAAACTAGTAGAGTAGCTATGGATACTATGAGTTTCAAAGTAAAAGAAGTACTGACACTTTTGAAAAATATAAAAGTGGATAAGTCTCCAGGTCCTGACAGGATATTCCCTAGGACAATGAGGGAAGTTAGTGTAGAAATAGCCAGGGCTATGACAGAAATATTTCAAATGTCATTAGAAACGGGAATAGTCCCCGAGGATTGGCGTACTGCGCATGTTGTTCCATTGTTTAAAAAGGGTTCTAAGAGTAAACCTAGCAATTATAGGCCTGTTAGTTTGACTTCAGTGGTGGGCAAATTAATGGAAAAGATACTTGGAGATAATATATATAAGCATCTGGATAAACAGGATCTGATTAGGAACAGTCAGCATGGATTTGTGCCTGGAAGGTCATGTTTGACTAATCTTCTTGACTTTTTTGAAGCGGTTACTAGGGAAATTGACGAGGGTAAAGCAGTGGATGTTGTCTATATGGACCTTAGTAAGGCCTTTGACAAGGTTCCTCATGGAAGGTTGGTTAAGAAGGTTCAACTGTTGGGTATAAATGCAGGAGTAGCAAGATGGATTCAACAGTGGCTGAATGGGAGAAGCCAGAGGGTAATGGTGGATGGTTGTTTGTTGGGTTGAGGCAGGTGACTAATGGGGTGCCTCAGGAATCGGTGTTGGGTCCTTTGTTGTTTGTCATGTACATCAATGATCTGGATGAAGGTGTGGTACATTGGATTAGTAAGTATGCAGATGATACCAAGATAGGGTGTGTTGTGGATAATGAAGAGGATTTCCAAAGTCTACAGAGTGATTTAGGCCGTTTGGAAGAATGGGCTGAAAGATGGCAGATGGAGTTTAATGCTGACAAATGTGAGGTGCTACACCTTGGCACGACAAATCAAAATAGGACGTACATGGTAAATGATAGGGAATTGAAGAATACAGTTGAACAGAGGGATCTGTGAATAACTGTGCATAGTTCCTTGAAGGTGGAATCTCATATAGATAGAGTGGTAAAGAAAGCTTTTGGTATGCTAACCTTTATAAATCAGAGCATTGAGTATAGAAGCTGGGATGTAATGTTAAAATTGTACAAGGCATTGGTGAGACCAAATCTGGAGTATGGTGTACAATTTTGGTCGCCCAATTATAGGAAGGATGTCAACAAAATAGAGAGAGTACAGAAGAGATTTACTAATGTTGCCTGGGTTTCAACAACTAAGTTACAGAGAAAGTTTGAATGTTAGGTCTTTATTCTCTGGAGTGCAGAAGGTTAAGGGGGGACTTGATGGAGGTCTTTAAAATGATGAGAGGGATAGACAGAGTTGATGTGGATCAGCTTTTCCCTTTGAGAATAGGGAAGATTCAAACAAGAGGACATGACTTCAGAATTAAGGGACAGAAGTTTAGGAGTAACATGAGGGGAAACTTCTTTACTCAGAGAGTGGTAACGGTGTAGAACGAGCTTCCAGTGGAAGTGGTGGAGGCAGGTTCGTTGGTATCATTTAAAAATAAATTGGATAGGCATATGGATGAGAAGGGAATGGAGGGTTATGGTATGAGTGCAGGCAGGTGGGACTAAGGGGAAAAAGTTGTTCGGCACGGACTTGTAGGGCCGAGATGGCCTGTTTCCGTGCTGTAATTGTTATATGGTTATATGAGTGAGATGAAGCGTTAAATGCTGATGCTCTATAAGACGCTGGTCTGGCAGCATTTGGAATATTGTGAGCAATTTGGGGCACCATATCTGAGGAAGGATGTACTGGCTCTGGAGAGGGTCCAGCGGAGGTTTACAAGAATGATCCCAGGAATGAGTTAGTTAACATATGATTATTGTTTGTCAGCACTGGGCCTGTACTCGCTGGAGTTTAGAAGAATGAAGGGGGACCTCATTGAAACATACAGAATAGTGAAAGGCTCAAAGAAAGGATAAAGTTTCTCCGAGAATTTATTCCCAGTGAAGGTGTAGAGATGGGACTTGGTGTCCGCGTCGTAAAAAGAAACTATCCCGGACTCGTAGCTGAGATAAATTCCCACCCTCCCGGGGATGGGACGGGCGGGCAGACGGGATCGAGGGGAGGTGAACGCATGAAACGTGCCATCCCACCGCCTGATGCTCCAGACTCCAGTCTCCGGGGTCAGTGTGTCCGTACTCTTCCTCTCCACGGACTCGGCAGCGACTCCCAGACTCCAGCCCCGACTCCCCGCCACCTCCACCTCCCAGTAATGTCTCCCCGATGTGAATCCCTCCGATCCCAGCACACACGTACTGTGTGTAAACCTCTTCCCGGAATCAGGGAGACTCCTCCGGATCCAGATCCGGGCACATCTCACCCTCTTCCGATCCCGAGACACCTCGAGGAGTGGACCGGCTGTTTCCACATCCATGCTGACGGAGACTGGTGGGAGAATGAATGAATAAGTCTATTAGCCAAGTATTCACAAACAAGGAATTTGACGGTGCTCCGCATGCAAGTGACAACATGACATACAGTGACAGTTAAGAATGATTCGTAAAACATTAAACATTAATAATAAAACATTATAGTTTAAACATGTGAATTAAATAAAATACCAGAGTAAAAGGAGGCCACATATATTTGGTTATTGAATAGAGCTAATGCTCGTGGAAAAAAGCTTTTTATGTCTGGCTGTGGCAGCTTTGACAGTCCGGAGTCGCCTTCCAGAGGGAAGTGATTCAAAGAAGCAGAGAATTAGAGAAGGGGGAAACTCGGGCAGCACGGCCCTGGGACGGGGAGGGGGAGAAGCCACTCGGCCTCAGGCACAGGTGGGCAGACAACTGAAACCTTACCCCAACAACAGCAGGTGGACAACAGATATCTTTCCCAGGGTTCCTCAACCAGGCAGGAGAGGTGGAATTCCGCAGATTATCGGGAACGGGAGGGGTCGGGGGCGTGCGGACGGGGAAAACGAATACGTAAAGTGAGGATGAACGAGATATTGCGGGTGAAGATGGAGAAATAAGGCGGGTATTTAAATATCAGTAGATGGCAAAGGAGAGGCAGATTGGAAGATGAGGAGACTGGTGTGAGTGGTAATTAGAGGTGGTTAAAGAGGATGTAGGGATGTGGGGTAGAGTTGCCGTGATCATACTGAACGGGAGTGGTCTGGACAGGCGAGGCCATCTGCTACTGTTTACTTGCTTTCTATAGGGGAGGGTGGATTTGATGCGTCTGTACAACCAAGAACACCCTGATCACATTGTGAACCAATATATGGACTTCACTGGGGGACTTGACATGTTTTGCATGTAAGGCTGGTCCAGAAATCAAATGCAGGTGGTATCCAAGACGAGTTGGTAAAATGGACTCACAATTGGCTTGGTGGTTGGAGGTGGAAGGTAGCGGTAGAAGGATGATTTTGCTGCATGGAGGTCTGGGACTGGTGGTGTGCAGCAGAGATCGGTGCTGCAACCTTTGCTGCTTATTTTATGTAGGTGTGACTTCTAAGTTTGTGGAGAACATGTAATGTTGTGGATACCAAAGAAGTCTGTCAAAGTCTGCAGCAGGATATAGGCTCGATCATCTAAATCTTATTGTCATGCAGGTATATCAATACTGGAGGACACCGTTTTCTTCACACAAGGAGTTGTTAATACCTGGAATATTTTGCCAGAGGAGGTGCTGAAATCAGATGTAATCACTACATGTAAGAGGCATCGCGATTTAGCAAACGAGGTGTAGAATAATATGGTTCTAATGTGGGCAAATGGGATTTGTGTAGCTGGAAAAAAGGTGGACAAGAATATGATGGGCTGAAGGGCCTGACTCTGTAATGTACAACCATGGCTCTCTGGCTCCAAGAGCATGGAATGACTGATTATCCACAGCTATCAGTGCAGGGAAATCCAAAGGTTGCCCAGTCTCTGCGTGCAGTAATGTCTCCTTGTCTCTGTCCTAAATGGTCCAGCCCACATTCTGAGAGGGTTTCCGCTGACTCCAGACCCCTCAGACAGGGGAAACATCCTCCCTGCATCCAGCCCACTGAGCCCTGTAAGGACTTTCACTGAGATCTCCTCTAATACACCTGAACTCTCGAGTACACAGGCCTAGTCTACGCAATTTCACCCAGCACAGTAAACCCATTCTCCCAGGAGCAAGGATTTGTTCAAGTGCAAACAAACTTCACTCTCTGTCTCTGTGATGCTTCCCCCAGAGTCCATTAATACCATTAATCTTCACATATAAATATTGCATAAAGATGTCTTAAAAAAGAACAATGGGAAAGGTATTAGTTTTACCTCGTTTGATGAGATCAGATGTTTCTCTCAATGCCGTGTTGTAGAAAAAGGTGCGATCATAGTTTTCAGTGGGCAACGGGCCATATACCACCGATATTGTATTGGTTTCATCACTAATCCTGCAAATATTTAACAGCTGGTTAGAAACTGAGCATTAGCTGTTTTGAGCTGTACTATAAAAACATACATTGTTTCAGTCAAAAGCATGTCCTACCTCCTCTTGCGACCAGCCTCCTCCTGAAATAAATAAAACACAAATCTCAATAGACTGAGATGGATCATGATCCTGACGGCGGGTATTTCACCAAATTGCTACAAAAAACCCTCTGATAATTCCCATTTCCCAACTCTTTGCCGCTGTCACACAGACAGAAAGTGGATATTGTCGTAGAGACATCGAACACGGGGGAAAGCATTAGGAATGTGGATGAAAATAACTGCGAGTATGTAACTTACGAACAAAACTGGGCAGGTTGTGGGATTTTATCTGGAGAAGGTGTCAGAGATAATAGGATGGAATATTTTAATATCAGCGGTGGATTTAAATGGGTGGGGGTTGGAAATATTATCACTACTTGTGGGGAAAATAAAAATAAAACCTGAAATGTATGATGGCCTTTAATAAATTACACAAGAAACGCAGGAAACAGAACGTGGAACTAACAGGATGGCCTGAAGACAATACTGCAGATAAATTGAAGTTGAAGTGGGATAAATACATCAGGGTTAAGAATAAATTCCCGGAATTTGGTGCATTATTGTCGGATATGGTGAGTAGATGGAACAGACGGAACATTGACCCAGTACTGAATTACTGGTAAATGCAGCATTTATTTCAGAAATGTAACCCACCATTTTGTGACTGTGTACTTTCACTTCACCAAACTGTAGAGTAACCCCTCACCTTCAGAAATATCACGCCGTCCTTGTGGTCTATCTGTTCCTGTAACTTTGAGAGTTCCTCCTGAATGGAATTTAAATTCTCTTGTATCTCCTGAAGATTTTTCTCCATTGTTTTTACAATCTTCGCCTCTTCTTCCCGGATATCTCCGAGTAAGCGCTGCTCTTTCACAGTGAGAATCTGGTGCAGTTCATCAAACTGGGATGTGATCAGTGACTGAAGGTTGTTTGACTCTTCCTGTCAGATGAAAGATGAGAATCAATATAATATGTCAATCTTAAATGCAGAAATATGCCATTCGGCCCAACATGTCCATGCTGGGCTCTGTACGTATCTACACTAATCCCATTTACATGTATTTAATCCATAGCTTTCATTACCATGGCAATTTAAGAGCTAGTCTTGATAATTCTGAAATATTTGGTGAAAGTAAACATAGAACATAGAAGCATAGAAAATAGGTGCAGGAGTAGGCCATACGGCCCTTCGAGCCTGCACCGTCATTCAATATGATCATGGCTGATCATCCAACTCAGTATCCTGTACCTGCCTTCTCGCCATACTGATCCCCTTAGCCACACGGGCCACATCTTTTTTTTTTTTTTTTTTTTTTTTATTTTATTAGAAGTTAATACAGTACAATACAGCACAGTGGAACCTAATTTTAGGTGCCAACTATGTCATACCGTAATCCATTCTATGTACAACCTCTAGTTTTATGTTATGAAAAGGAAGTAAGCAAGACAAGAAAAAGAAAACAATAGAAAGAGGAAAAAGTGGAAAAATAGATGGTAGAGAGTAGAAAAACGTGAAGTGTGTATATAAATTTTTTTTTTTTAAAAAGTGGAAAGTAGAAATAGAAGTGAAGGCCCCTTAAAAGAGAATTTTTCAAATCTGTATTCGGAGATGTAGATCTATCCGCGTCTATGAACTGAAATCAGCAATCTTTACGGTACCGCTGCATCACATGATTCCAAAAACTCGATGAAACGAGACCAACTCCTTAAGAATTGGTCATATTTATCTATTAGTCGGAGTCTTATTTCTTCAAGGCGTGCTATGTCCATCATATTCCTAATCCACATTTTAACAGTTGGTATGGTTGTATTTTCCAAAATTTAAGTATCAATTTCTTTCCAATTATTCCTATTATTCCAAATATAATCCATTCCGTTTTGGGTTCTATTCTTGACTTGAAGAGCTTTGTAAATATATCAAATATATCACTCCAAAATTTATTCAACTTTGTACATCCTACAAATGAATGTGTTATATTAGCGTTTTGAAACAAACATTTATCGCATCTGGGAGAGACGTTTGGATAAAATTTATTCAACCTCGTTTTTGAATAATATAGTCTATGTAATAATTTTAATTGAATTAAATTATGTCTTGCATTAATAGAACAGTTATGTGTATTCATCAAATACTTTTCCCATCTATCCTTCGAGATCTTTATCATTAGCTCACGTTCCCAATCTTCCCTTAGTGCTTCTGTTGAGGGTGATTCTCTATTTAATATATTATTATAAAAGTATGATATTAATTTTTGTGAATCAGCCTTAATATTCATTGCTTCTTCTAAAGGGTCTAAAAATATAGTTTGAAATCTATGTGTATATTTCTTCATAAAGTCACATACCTGTATATATTTAAAATATTGATTATCCTTCAATTTAAATTTAAATTTTAATTGTTGAAATGATAACAGTTTGCCCAATTCATACATATCCCCTACTTTCCTAATCCCCAGTCTATCCCATTGTTGATATGTGTTGTCGATGAGAGAAGGTTTGAATGCGGGGTTGTTCAATAGTGGGGTTAGTACTGATAAATTATTTAATTTCAAGGATACTTTTATTTGTTTCCAAATTCTTATTATATTGTGAATAATTGGGTTCTTCTTATATATTATACTATTCAATTTTATCGGTGAGAGCAGGATCGTTCCTATATCGTGCGGATAGCACTCCTCTTTCTCCATTCTTATCCACTCCAACTGCTGAGTGGAACTATCCAGCCAGTACATTATGTTCTTAATATGCACTGCCCAGTAGTAATACATAAAGTTAGGTAATGATAAACCCCCAACTTCTTTAGATTTGCACAAATGCTTTCGTTGAATTCTATGTGTTCTGTAGTCCCATATAAAATTAGTGATAGTGGAATCTAGTTTTTTGAAAAAATATTTTGGAATATATATTGGGATCGCTTGAAACAAATATATTAATTGTGGTAAGAAAGTCATTTTAATAGCGTTAATTCTACCTATCAATGAGAGCGGAAGCGTTTTCCAAAATTTAATCGTATCATTCAGTTTATTTAATAGTGGTTTAAAATTGGCACTAAATAATGATTTGTGTCTTCTCATAATTTGAATACCCAGATGCTTGAATTTTTCTGTTGCAATTTTGAAGGGGAATTTTAGTGTCTCGAATCCTGTGGTTTTAAAGACATAATTTCGCTTTTATTCCAATTTATTCTATATCCTGAAAAAGAGCCGAATTCATCAATTAGTGTTAATAAGGTGGGTATACTCGTTTGTGTATTAGTAATATATAAAAGGATATCATCAGCATATAATTAAATTTTATTCTTTAAGTCCTTAGTGTTATATCCGTGAATATTCGGGTGATTTCTAATCCTTTCGGCCAGCGGTTCTATCATAAGGGCAAATAGCAATGGTGATAGGGCACACCCTTGCCTATTACCCCTTGATAAGTAAAATTTTGGAGATAGCGTATTGTTAGTTAATATTCTTGCCGTAGGTCTATCGTAAAGTAGTTTAATCCATCTAATAAAATTCTCTCCCGTATTAAATTTTTGGAGTACCTTGTATAAATACTGCCATTCTACTTGATCAAATGCCTTCTCTGCATCCAGCGTGACAACTGAAATATCTTCATTGTCCTCATTATGAGAGTACATTATATTGCAAAGCCTTCTCAAATTATCAAATTATTATGAAAGCTCAAGGTCACAAGCTCGTCACCAAACCCTTCAGCATGGAGAAATATGAGACCATCTCCTTTTGAAATGGCCATGATATGAGGCATCTGTTCCACACTATATGACCTATTATTTACACATATAACTAACTAATTAACCAATTACGCGCAATAAACCAACGTTAAAGGCGTAATGTCCTATACTAACACGACTAACTATATAGCAGGAAGGATGGGGGAGGTTAGACATATATTTTAAATACTAAATACTAATTATGAATTAACTAACATACAGGTAAATGAAAAGTGTAATTATTGACAAGGTACTTTAACCCATAATTACTTTTATTTTAATCCAAATCTTCTACCTTCCCTTTTCTTTTATTTTATTCTATGTTAAACTGTTCAGCGATTAATTGACCTGATATGATAATTTTGGTATCAATTAGAGGGAACCGCCTAACGTTGGGTCAAATTCTAATAGGGGGATGAGGCCCAGTGCATAATCTCATCGACGGAGGTCAATTTAAAAACAAATCTAGCTACCTTAGGTAGCTTTTTTGTAATTTATCGCTTTTTTGATAAATTACATTCACTTTTTTTGTTTATTCACAATTATGTGTTGTATGACTTAATAATTTTTATGTACACTTTATTTTATGTTTTTCTCTTTCCCTTAATTATGTTTAATAGTGTCAGGAGATGTAAAACTACTGTAGAAATTATGAAGGACAACTCTGGATTCGGGATTCTGAGGTACTTGGCTGCATCACATGAATCATAAAGTCTGGTAATAATAGCCAATGCAAGATAATAGTCGAATAAATATCGGAGGTCTCACCTTCTGTAGTTGGAATATCAGAGGTGCGAATGAGCCAATTAAGAGGGGTAAAATTCTGGCACAATTAAAATCATTACATATGGATATTGCTTTCCTACAAGAGACACATTTGAAACAACAAACTCAGATCAGATTAGGGGCAATTGGATAGGTCAAACCTATTACTCCTCATTCACCTCTAAAGCAAGAGGCACGGCCATTATAATTCGGAAGGGTATACCTTTTAAATTAAAGAAGTCCATATCTGATAAAGAGGGAAGATATGTTATAGTCACGGGAGAAATTTACAATACACCATTAACTGATAAATATTTACGCGCCTAATTTTGATAACCCACAATTTTTTAGGAAAATAATAGATTTTATCGCAGAGCATAATTTTCAAAATATAATAATGAGGGGAGATTTCAACTGTGTTATAGACCCATACTTAGATAAATCAATAAAGCTAGGGAAGCGTCTTGTTAAAACTAAGACCTGTGAATTTTTAAATACTTATATAAAAAATAATAACATAGCTGATGTTTGGAGAATAGCAAATCCAAGTGGTAGGGAATACTCATTTTATTCATCAGTTCATAAAACTTATTCGCGAATTGACTATTTCTTATTGGACGCAAAATTAATCCCGTATACGAATAAACCATCATATCATCATAGTATTATTTCTGATCATTCACCATTGACTTTTATACTTAAAATTGAGGGAATGCCGAGTATAAAACCTTTTTGGAGATTCAATGCACACATATTAAATAACCCGCAGGGTTATGAGTATATAAAAGAACAAAACTTTTTTTCGAAATAAATGACACGCCGGGTATTTCTGCACCGCTATTATGGGAAACCTTCAAGGCATATATTCGCGGTATCATAATCTCTTACCAAAGTTTTCAAAATAAGGAAAATAAAAGAAAACTTCAGCGGATAGAACAGAAAATAAAATTACTAGAACTGGACAATGCAACTGACCCAAACATAAATAAACATAATAAGATAACTTTATTGAAATATAAAGTCAATAGAATACTATCGGCTAGCGTAATAAGATTATTTCAAATTACAAAACAAGCACACTTTGAATTTGGGGATAAGCCACATAAACTACTTGCGAGGCAACTGAAGCAACGAGAAAAGGAAAAAACTATTACTAAAATTAAATCGGATAAGGGTGAGTTTCTAACATTGCCTAAGGATATTAATAAGAGGTTTGCCCAATTTTATCATACTTTATATACATCTAAAATAAATACAGATGTAAGTAAAATTACAAATTTTTTAGATAATTGCAAGCTCCCAAAATTGGATAGTTTAGAACAAGAGCAATTAGGATCACGGATTACTAGTGAAGAAATAAAACAAATAATAAACTCCATGAAAAATGGGAAGACCCCAGGACCAGACGGTTTTAGTAATGAATTTTATAAAAGATTTCAGGAGTCAATTGTACCAAGATTATTCAATTTATACACGCAGGCTTATACTGAAAATAAACTACCCGAAACCCTAGCAGAAGCAACAATAACGCTTATACCCCAAAAAGATAAAGATTTAGATGAACCGAGTTCTTATAGAGCTATTTCACTTCTAAATACGGATCAGAAAATTTTAGCAAAGATTCTAGCTAGAAGGCTAAATAATTATATTAACAATTCAATAAATACGGATCAAACGGGATTTATACCCAAAGGGCCACATCTAACTCCCTCTTAAATATAGCCAATGAACTGGCCTCAACTACCTTCTGTGGCAGAGAGTTCCAGAGATTTCAAGTCAAGTCAAGTTTATTTGTCACATACACATACGAGATGTGCAGTGAAATGAAAGTGGCAATGCTCGCGGACTTTTGTGCAAAAGACAAACAACCAAACAACCAAACAAATTATAAATACAATCATAGCACACATATTCTTTTACATAATAAATAATGGAAGGAAAAACGTTCAGTAGAATTAGTCGCTGGTCCCCTAATTCCACAGATTCACCACTATCTGTGTGAAAAATGTTTTCCTCATCTCGGTCCTAAAAGATTTCCCCCTTAACCTTAAACTGTGAC
This sequence comes from Leucoraja erinaceus, assembly GCF_028641065.1. Taxonomy (NCBI): domain Eukaryota; kingdom Metazoa; phylum Chordata; class Chondrichthyes; order Rajiformes; family Rajidae; genus Leucoraja; species Leucoraja erinaceus. The sequence continues at coordinate 36,737 of NW_026576938.1, forward strand.
CCCTTGTTCTGGACTTCCCAAACATCGGGAACAATCTTCCTGCATCTAGTCTGTCCAACCTTTTGTAAGCTTCTATAAGATCCCCCCTCAATCTTCTAAATTCTAGCGAGTACAAGCCTCGTCTATCCAGTCTTTCTTCATATGACTTCCCAGGAATCAGTCTGGTGAACCTTCTCTGTACTCCCTCTATGGCAAGAATGTCTTTCCTCAGATTAGGAGACCAAAACTGTACGCAATACAGGGTCTTGGTGTGGTCTCACCAAGACCCTGTACAACTGCAGTAGAACCTCCCTGCTCCTATACTCAAATCCTTTTGCTATGAATGCTAACATACCATTCGCTTTCTTCACTGCCTGCTGCACCTGCATGCCTACTTTCAATGACTGGTGTACCATGACACCTAGGTCTCGTTGCATCTCCCCTTTTCGTAATCAGCCACCATTCAGATAATAGTCTACTTTCCTGTTTTTGCCGCCAAAGTGGATAACCTCACATTTATCCACATTATACTGCATCTGCCATGCATTTGCCCACTCACCCAGCCTATCCAAGTCACCTTGCAGCCTCCTAGCATCCTCCTCGCAGCTAACACTGCCCCCCAGCTTCGTGTCATCCGCAAATGTGGAGATGTTGCATTCAATTCCCTCGTCCAAATCATTAACATATATTGTAAATAGCTGGGGTCCCAGCACTGAGCCTTGCGGTACCCCACTAGTCACACTGCCTGCCATTGTGAAAAGGACCCGTTTACTCCTACTCTTTGCTTCCTGTCTGCCAGCCAGTTCTCTAAACACATCAATCTGAACCCCCAATGCCGTGTGCTTTAAGTTTGTATACTAATCTCTTATGTGGGACCTTGTCGAAAGCCTTCTGAAAGTCCAAATATAACACATCCACTGGTTCTCCCTTATCCACTCTACTAGTTACATCCTCGAAAAATTCTATAAGATTTGTCAGACATGATTTACCTTTCATAAATCCATGCTGACTTTGTCCAATGATTTCACCACTTTCCAAATGTGCTGCTATCCCATCTTTAATAACTGATTCTAGCAGTTTCCCCACTACCGATGTTAGACTTACTGGTCTAATGTAAAATCACATCATTCCCATTTCCCCAGTACAATTCCCTGCAACCTATTCCATTTCATGTGTCCATTAACCCTCAGTGGATAGAACCAGGTCACCAGAACTAGCAGACAGCAGCACCACTTAGAATGACAGACTTCATAGACTCATACAGCAAGGGATGTTGGATACCGACCAAGACATTTTCATTAGGCGAGAAATAGTATTGCGTAGGCTAATGGGACTAAAGGATGATAAATCCCCGGGGCCTGATGGTCTGCATCCCAGGGTCCTCAGGGAAGTGGCTCTGGCAATCATGGACGCATTAGAGATCATTTTCCAATGTTCAATAGATTCAGGATCAGTTCCTGTGGATTGGAGGATAGCTAATGTTATTCCACTTTTCAAGAAAGGAGCGAGAGAGAAAACGGGGAATTACAGACTAGTTAGCCTGACTTTGGTGGTGGGAAAGATGCTGGAGTCAATTATTAAAGGTAATAATGGGGCACTTGGATAGCAGTAAAATGATTAGTCCAAGTCAGCATGGATTTATGAAAGGGAAATCATGCTTGACTAATCTTCTGGAATTTTTTGAGGATGTGACAAGTAAAATGGATGAAGGGGTGCCAGTGGATGTAGTGTATCTAGACTTTCAAAAACCCTTTGATAAGGTCCCGCACGGGAGACTGGTGACTAAAATTAGAGCACATGGTATTGGGGGTGGGGTGTTGATGTGGATAGAAAATTGGTTGGCAGACAGGAAGCAAAGAGTAGGAGTGAACGTGTCCTTTTCAGAATGGCAGGCAGTGGCGAGTGGAGTGCCGTAAGGCTCAGTGTTGGGGCCGCAACTGTTTACTATATATATTAATGATTTGGAAGAGGGAAATAGGAGCAACACTAGCAAGTTTGCAGATGACACAAAGCTGGGTGGAAGTGTGAACTGTGAAGAGGATGTTAGGCGGTTGCAGGGTGACCTGGACAGGTTGAGTGAGTGGGCAGATGCATGGCAGGCGCAGTATAATATAGATAAATGTGAGGTTATCCACTTTGGTGGCAAAAACAAGGGGGCAGATTATTATCCCAATGGGGTTAGGTTAGGTAAGGGGGAATTACAGCGAGACCTTGTCCTTGTACACCGGTCACTGAAAGTTGGCGTGCAGGTACAGCAGGCAGTGAAGAAAGCTAATGGAATGTTGGCCCTAACAAGAGGATTTCAGTATAGGAGTAAAGAGGTTCTTCTGCAGTTGTATAGGGCTCTGGTAAGACCACATCTGGAGTATTGTGTACAGTTTTGGTCTCCTAATTTGAGGAAGGACATCCTTGTGATTGAGGCAGTGCAGCGTAGGTTCACAAGATTGATCCCTGGGATGGCGGGACTGTTATATAAGGAAAGATTGAAAAGACTGGGCTTGCATTCACTGGAGTTTAGAAGGACGAGGGGGATCTTATGGAAACATATAAAATTATAAAAGAACTTGACAAGCTAGATGCAGGAAAAATGTTCCCAATGTTGGGTGAGTCCAGAACCAGGGGCCACAGTCTTAGAATAAAGGGGAGGCCATTTAAGACTGAGGTGAGAAAAAACGTTTTCACCCAGAGAGTTGTGAATTTGTGGAATTCCCTGCCACAGAGGGCAGTGAAGGCCAAATCACTGGATGGATTTAAGAGAGAGTTAGATAGAGCTCTAGGGGCTAGTGGAATCAAGGGATATGGGGAGAAGGCAGGCATGGGTTATTGATTGGGGACGATCAGCCATGATCGCAATGAATGGCGGTGCTGGCTCTAAGGGCCGAATGGCCTCCTCTTTCTATGCACCTATTGTCTATGTTTCTATGTCCCATCTGCGCTATTTCCACTTGTCCGCATTTGGCCAAGACAGTTTTAAAACTTATCTATCCACAAATTTGTTTGAATATCTTTTAAATGTTGTTACGTTACCTGATTCAACTACCTCATCTGGCAGCTTGTTCCATGTCCCCACCACCAAAGTTGGCCTTCATGTTCGTTTTAAATATTTTCCCTCGCACCTAAAACCTATGCCCTCACATTCTCAACCCCCCTACTCAGAGTAGAAAATTTACCATCCAACGTATAATTTTGTTTCATGATATTATACACCTGCCACAGACCATTCTTCAGATTGCTGTGCTCCTGGAAGTAAAATCATTGGCTGCTCAACCTCTCCCAACAGTTCTGGCCCTCAACTACTGAGCTCTATAGAGGTTCCAAATTATTGCACACTTCACAGGAATGAAATCTACACTAAAACATTAAATCGATAGTACAAAGCCTCACCTGAACTCCAGAAATGCTCTCTTTCTGTTCCTGCTCCGTTTTCTGGATCTCTGATTCCTTTTCTGTGAGAGATTCGAAAGAACATTCCACCTGTTCCTGGGGTTGGGGTTTCAGATCAGAGATTAAAAATGTCAGAGAATATAGAAACGATGAGACAATGATGTGATCAAAAGTTATCTGGTTTTACCTTGTAGAATTCAATTGCTTCTTCTATCAGCATCAAGCTGTGAGACTTGTGTTCCTGCACAGTTGCACAATTCAAACAGATCAGGTTCTTGTCAGTTTCACAAAACAGCTTCAGTTCTTCCTGATGTTCCTCGCACTCAAGTTTGCTTTTCTTCGCTTTGGGATTCGGGCTCAGTGTTCGAGCTTTCTCAGACAGTCTAACCAAGGCCCGATTCACCCTGAGGCTGCGCTCTGCGGATTCCTCTCTACATTCCGGGCAGGAGTTTCTCGCCTCCCTGTCCCAACTCCGTGTGATACAGGAGCGGCAGAAGTTGTGCCCACACTCCAGCGCCACCGGATCGGTGAAGAAATCCAGGCAGATGGGACAAACTGCCTCCTCGGTCCAACTCTCAACCTGGTCTTTCGCAGCCATTTTAACTCAAAATACTTCCCGCCACACGGAGTTGCTGAACCCCCTGCAGTGCCGAGAGCGCCCACTGCCGTTCTAGGCAATCGATGTTATTCGGTTGCAAGCGTTCAGTATGAAGGTATCCCGAGACCATGGAGCAGAAAGTGCTCCAAAGTGCTTTCCTGAATTAAAATAATGAAACTGCAGCCACTAATGGAAACAGAAATGCAGGAGCAAATTTACAGACAGGAACATAGAAACATGGAAACATAGAAAATAGGTGCAGGAGTAGGCCATTCGGCCCTTCGAGCCTGCACCGCCATTCAATATGATCATGGCTGATCATCCAACTCAGTATCCCATCCCTGCCTTCTCTCCATACCCCTTGATCACTTTAGCCACAAGGGCCATATCTAACTCCCTCTTAAATATAGCCAATGAACTGGCCTCAACTACCTTCTGTGGCAGAGAATTCCACAGATTCACCACTCTCTGTGTAAACAATGATTTTCTCATCTCGGTCCTAAAAGACTTCCCTCTTATCCTTAAACTGTGACCCCTAGTTCTGGACTTCCCCAACATCGGGAATAATCTTCCTGCATCTAGCCTGTCCAACCCCTTAAGAATTGTGTAAGTTTCTATAAGATCCCCCTTCAATCTTCTAAATTCTAGCGTATACAACCCGATTCTATCCACTCTATCCACATATGAAAGTCCTGACATCCCAGAAATCAGTCTGGTGAACCTTCTCTGTACTCCCTCTATGGCAAGAATGTCTTTCCCCAGATTAGGAGACCAAAGCTGCACGCAATACTCCAGGTTTGGTCTCACCAAGACCCTGTACAACTGCAATAGAACCTCCCTGCACTTATACTCAAATCCTTTTCATTAACAAATAGATTTTAAAACCGAGCTCTAAAGTCCAAACAGTTTGGGGTTTATTTCAAGAGTGTTTTATTGTGATATGTCCCGGACGGGACAATGACATTCTTACTTGCTGCAGCACAACAGAATATGTGAATATGTAAACATTCTACATAACGGGGAAACAATGGAAAAGTCCAATAAATAACAAATACCGTGCAAATAACAAATAGCAATTTAGTATTTTGCAGTTCATAGCTCAGAGTTTATCTGTTGTTGTACATGAAGCATCAAGGCACGTCATTCGAATAAACACAATATCTCTAATAGATTATTGTAAATTATGAAACAGTTTGGGGCTTATTTCATTTACATACTTGAAGCACCAAGGCACGTAATTCGAATAAATACAATAAATAAATACAATAAATAGATAGATTATTGTAAATGATGATGATTATATTATATTGACACATATACCTGGAAACAGTGAAATTCTTTGTTGCATCCAATTTAAACAAAAGAGTCGCCACAAAGACGCCAGTAAGGTTTCGGTTTGGGGTACCGAAGCAGAGTGGAAAGCGTTGCTTCGCGTGATATCCAAACAGATCACGTAATACTAAGCATAAGAAACAATCACCCAAGTGCAATAGGTCGAATTCTCTGCCTCAGAGGGCGGTAGAGGCCGGTTCTCTGGATGCTTTCAAGAGAGAGCTAGATAGGGCTCTTGAAGAAAGGGATATGGGGAGAAGGCAGGGACAGGGTACTGATTGTGGATGATCAGCCATGATCACATTGAATGGCGGTGCTGGCTCGAAGGGCCGAATGGCCTACTCCTGCACTGCACCTATTGCCTATTGCCTATTGTATATTGTAGAGAGAAGGATAAACTATGAATGTGTTCTATTTAACAAGATAATATATCAATGGGGTCTGAAGAAGGGTCTCGACCCGAAACGACAACCATTCCTTCTTTCCAGCGATGCCTGTCCGGCTGAGTTACTCAAGCATTTTGTGTCTAATTCCAGACTTGAATAATCGCTTGTGCATTCTCCAGAGTTGCCGCCTGATCCGTGGAGTTACTGCAGCACGTTGTGTTCCTTTTTTGATTTTTTTTTTTAGAGCGAAGAGAAAAAGGAATGACCTGGGTTATTATGATGTTGTTGGCTGCTTTCCAGAGGCAGTTTGACTAGATGGAGTCAATGGTAGGGAGTCTAGTCAGGTCCGTGCCTGGAATGGGCTGCGTTCACAGGTTGAACCCGAAATTAAACGGTATCTTCTGCAAATTGATTTGATAACAGATATTCAGGGAGGGGAGAGGGAATAGTGCTGGAATATTCCGCAATTGATCTATTTTCTGCGGGTTTCGGTACACGCAAGGTTCGAGTTCCAGCCGAATCCGTCATCCACGCTCTCCAAAGATTCCGCCTGACCAACTGACCTCACTCCAGCACTTGTTTAAGAAGGAACTGCAGATGCTGGAAAAATCGAAGGTAGACAAAAATGCTGGAGAAACTCATCGGGTGAGGCAGCATCTATGGAGCGAAGGACGTAGGTGACGTTTCGGGTCGAGTCTGAAGAAGGGTCTCGACCCGAAATGTCACCTATTTCCTTCGCTCCATAGATGCTGCCTCACCCGCTGAGTTTTCCAGCATTTTCGTCTCCCTTTACTCCAGCATTCTTCTTGTTTTTTTATAGCAGCGTCAGCAATTCCTTGTTGTAGTGATGCTGATCACGGTCGCCCACCCCTTTCTACCTCTCCCCACTCCCCTTTCTACACCCCCTCCCTACTCGCCTTTCTACCCCCCCCCCTTTCAACTACACCCTCCCCACACACCCCTTTCTACCCACCCACCACCCTCCATCCCTCACCTCTCTTTCCTTCCTAGCCACTCCCCTCCCCACTCCCCTCATCCCCTCTTTCTTCCTCTCTACCTCCTCTCTCTTCCTTCCCCCTCTCTCTTCCTCTTCTCCCCACCCTTTACCTTCCTTCCTCCCCTCCCTCCTCTCTTCGCCTTCTCCACCCATCTAATGGAATGTTGGCCTTCATAACGGGAGATTCTTCTGCACATACAGGGCTCTGGTGAGACCACATCTGGAGTATTGGGTACAGTTTTGGTCTCCTAATTTGAGGAAGGACGTCCTTGTGATTGAGGCAGTGCAGCGTAGGTTCGCGAGATTGATCCCTGGGATGGCGGAACTGTCATATCAGGAAAGATTGAAAAGACTAGGCTTGTATTCGCTGGAGTTTAGAAGGATGATCGGAGGATCTTATAGAAACATATAAAATTATAAAAGGACTGGACAAGCTTGATGCAGGAAAAATGTTCCCAATGTTGGGCGAGTCCAGAACCAGTGGCCACAGTCTTAGAATAAAGAGAAGGCCATTTAAGACTGAGGTGAGAAAAAACGTTTTCACCCAGAGAGTTGTGAATTTGTGGAATTCCCTGCCACAGAGGGTAGTGGAGGCCAAGTCACTGGATGGATTTAAGAGAGAGTTAGATAGAGCTCTAGGGGCTGGTGGAATCAAGGGATATGGGAAAAGGCAGGCACGGGTTATTGATAGGGGACGATCAGCCATGGTCACAATGAATGGCGGTGCTGGCTCGAAGGGCCGAATGGCCTCCTCCTGCATCTATTTTCTTTGTTTCTTTCACTTCGTCCTCACCCCCTCTCCTCCCCCCACCCACTCTCTCTCTCTCTCTTCGTCCTTCCCTACCCCTTAGATGACAGACACACTTCCCACTTCATCCCCTCGCCCCACGAAATCCTCTCTCGCCATCACCCCCCTCCCCGGCGTCTCGCCGCCCGCCCATTGGCCGTCGCCTCGACAACTTTCCGCCAATAGCCGGCCCCTAGCCCGCCCATTGGCCGTCGCCTCGACAAATTTCCACCAATCACCGCCCCCCTGGCGCGCTGATTAGACGGCGGCCGGGGACGTCACAATCACCTACGTCACCGCCCTGGCCCACAGGTAAAGGTGTGCGGCCGCACTTGGGTCAAGAGAGGCCAAGGGTTGACTTTGCAGGGTTGTTTGTCACCGATGCTACCGAGTGAATGCAATTGAGAGACGGAGATGCCAGGATCCAAGGGGACAGCCATCGGCATCGACCTGGGCACCACCTACTCCTGTGTCGGCGTCTTCCAACATGGCAAGGTGGAGATCATCGCCAACGACCAGGGCAACCGCACCACCCCCAGCTACGTGGCCTTCAACGACAACGAGAGGCTCATCGGCGAAGCTGCCAAGAACCAGGTGGCCATGAACACGGAGAACACCGTCTTCGACGCCAAGAGGCTCATCGGGAGGAGGTTCGACGACCCCGTGGTCCAGTCCGACATGAAGCATTGGCCCTTCCAGGTGGTGAGCGACGCTGGGAAGCCCAAGGTGAAGGTGGAGTACAAGGGGGAGAATAAAACCTTCTACCCGGAGGAGATCTCCTCCATGGTGCTGACCAAGATGAAGGAGGTGGCAGAGGCTTACCTGGGCACCAGTGTCACCAATGCTGTTGTCACCGTGCCCGCTTACTTCAATGACTCCCAGCGGCAGGCAACCAAAGATGCCGGTGCGATCGCTGGTCTCAATGTCTTGCGCATCATCAACGAACCAACTGCAGCTGCAATTGCCTACGGGCTGGACGCGAAGGGCAGAGAAGAGCGCAATGTCCTCATCTTTGACCTGGGTGGCGGCACCTTCGACGTGTCCATCCTCGCCATCGAGGACGGTGTCTTTGAAGTGAAGTCCACCGCCGGCGACACCCACCTGGGTGGAGAGGACTTTGACAATCGCCTGGTCAACCATTTCATTGAGGAGTTCAAACGCAAAAACAAGAAGGACATTAGCCAGAACAAGAGGGCGGTGAGGAGGCTGCGGACAGCCTGCGAGGCAGCGAAGAGAACCTTGTCTTCCAGCACCCAAGCTAACGTTGAGATCGACTCTCTGTTTGAGGGCATCGACTTGTACACCTCAATCACCAGGGCTCGGTTTGAAGAACTGAACTCCAATCTGCTCCGAGGCACGCTGGATCCAGTAGAGAATGCACTGAGAGATGCCAAGATGCAAAAATCACAGATCCATGAGATTGTCCTGGTCGGCGGCTCCACCCGCATCCCCAAGATCCAGAAGCTGCTGCAAGATTTCTTCAACGGCAAGGAGCTGAACAAGAGCATCAACCCTGACGAGGCGGTGGCCTACGGGGCGGCTGTCCAAGCGGCCATTCTGATGGGGGACGAGTCGGAGAACGTCCAGGATCTGCTGCTCCTGGACGTTGCTGCTCTGTCCATGGGTCTGGAGACGGCGGGCGGTGTCATGACCACCATCATCAAGAGGAACACCACCATTCCCACCAAGCAGACCCAGATCTTCAGCACCTACTCCCACAACCAGTCGAGTGTCCTGATTCAGGTGTACGAGGGCGAGAGGGCCATGACCAAGGACAACAACCACCTGGGCAAGTTTGACTTGAGCGGCATCCCACCTGCCCCTCGGGGAGTGCCCCAGATCGAGGTGACCTTCGACATCGACGCCAACGGCATCCTCAACGTGTCTGCTGTCGACAGGAGCACTGGCCGGAGAAACAAGATCACCATCACCAACGACAAGGGCCGGCTGAGCAAGTCGGAGATCGACCGAATGGTGCAAGATGCAGAGAAGTACCAGAACGAGGATGAAATACAGAAGCAAAGGGTCGCGGCCAAGAACTCCCTGGAGTCCTACGCCTACAACATGAAGAGCACGGTGGAGGATGAGAATTTGAGGACTAAGATCAGCGCGGACGACAAGAGGAAGGTGGTTGACCTGTGTGACCAGACGATATCATGGCTGGAGAAGAACCAGACTGCGGAGAAGGGGGAATTCGAGCGCAAGCAGAAGGACCTGGAGAAAATCTGTCATCCCATCGTCGCCAAACTGTACCGAGGAGCGGCCCCTGGTCAATCATCTGGTCCCCACGTTGGGAGTGACGCTTCCTCGGGACCGACCATTGAGGAGGTGGATTAAGAGTGTGTGTGTGACCACCCACCCTGTGTGTGTGTGTGTGTCGTGTGTGTGTGTGTGTGTGTTGTGTGTGTGTGTGTGTGTCGTGTGTGACTGTGTGTAAGGGCAACCAAATGGTCTATCGTAAATGTGTGTGTCTGTGCTGCCCCGTGTTTAGGAGCGGTTGTGTGTTTGGTCTGGTGTGTTGTGTGTGTGTGTGTGTTGTGTGTGTGTGTGTGTGTGTGTGTGTGTGTGTGTGTGTGTGTGTGTGTGTGTGTGTTTCTGTGTGTGTGTGTGTGTGTGTGTGTGTGTGTGTGTGTGTGTGTGTGTGTGTGTGTGTGTGATATGTGTGTGTGTGTGTGTGTGTGTGTGTGTGTGTGTGAAACATGTGTGTGTGTGTGGAGGTGTGTGTGTGAGCAAGCACCGTGGTGTCTGTGTGCATCTGTGTGCATCTGTGTGCGTGTGCGTGTGCGTATGCGAATGTATACACTGCAAACTGAGAACTGGTAACGTGCACTGTTGTTTATGACTACCTTCAGCTGGCTCAGTAGATCTTGTCTGAGCTTGTCTGAACTTTTAGGTTTGCACATAGGGACATATTTCATTCGGAAGTGCACAAGTAGCGAGGAATTTCCTTTGCTCCCCTGAACCACATTGATCTTCATAAATGACGATGGCTTCAAAACATAGATACAGCAAAGGTGCATGGTGTACAGTATATTGTATTTCCATCTCACCTTGACTGTCCATCTTACTAAGAAATATATTTTGAAATGTTTTCCACTGAAGTACTTGAAACATGAATACCACTCAACTATTTTATTAAAGTGTATATTGGTGGTTTTGCTAACTTTGGAATAAACCTTTCAAATTTGTTCTTTGACCGCAGTGGTCTCTTGCCCAGAGTCAGGGAATCGAGGACCTGAGGACGTAGGTTTACGGTGAGGAGGAAAAGATTTAATACGAACCCGAGCGGTAACCTTTTCACACAAAGGGTGGTGGGTGTATGGAACGAGCTGCCGAAGGAGGTAGTTGAGGCTGGGACTATTGCAAATCTGAAATTGAAACATTTTAGAAACATTTGGCCAGGTAGATGGATAGGACAGGTATAGAATGATACGGGCCAAGTGCAAGCAGGTGGGATTAGTGTAGATGGGACATGTTGGCTGGTGTGGGCATATTGGGCCGAAAGGCCTGTTTCCACATCGTATAATTCTATCAGCATGTTCCCTTGATGCTAGCGAAATTCATTTCTCATTTATTTATTTATGGTCCAAGTACGATGGAAATGGAATTTTTGAAGTTTAATCTCGAAAAAACAATGCGCTTTTCAACCAGAAAATACACGATCTATGAATTGTATCCAATTAGTAAAAAAGAACAGGAAATTCAAAGTAATTTTCCATAGGAAAAAAACATCAATTTTGCTTCTAGCTCTTCTAGCTTTTTTTCTTCCCCAACCATGCAATCACCCTGAAGAAGGGGCCCCAACCCGAAACGTCGCCTGTGTATGTTTTCCGGGGTGCTGCCTGACCCTCTGAGTTACTCCAGCACTTTGTGTTCTTCCTTGGAAAACCACCTGTAGTTCATTGTTTTTCCCGTTTCTTGCTTGCTGTGGTAATCATCACTGCTTTCCGAAATGCCTAACAGTACTGTTAAACTAATTGCACGTGTACAGCTGTGCCTATTGAGCAAGCCTACAAGTACTATTTACCCACCACTGCCCTTCTGTTCTATCATTTGAACTCCTTTGCTCAACATATTTGGAACTGACTATCTGTAATAAACTCATTAACATTTAGTTTTATGGCTGACAAAGGTCACATGCTTAAAATGTGTCAGTCTGGAATGTGTCACCATATAACCATATAACAATTACAGCACGGAAACAGGCCATCTCGGCCCTACAAGTCCGTGCCGAACAACGTTTTTCCCCTTAGTCCCACCTGCGTGCACTCATACCATAACCCTCCATTCCCTTCTCATCCATATGCCTATCCAATTTATTTTTTAAATGATACCAATGAACCTGCCTCCACCACTTCCACTGGAAGCTCATTCCACACCGCTACCACTCTCTGAGTAAAGAAGTTCCCCCTCATATTACCCCTAAACGTCTGTCCCTTAATTCTGAAGTCATGTCCTCTTGTTTGAATCTTCCCTATTCTCAAAGGGAAAAGCTTGTCCACATCAAGTCTGTCTATCCCTCTCATCATTTTAAAAAACATTCTTGGTGAAGTTGGCACAATTCTCTCTGACTGCTTTCGGAACGCCTTTGGAGATGAAGAACCTAGATGTTCCCTTTTTTTTGTATCAAAAAAAATATTTATTTATATTCCAACATGATGCAAAACAACAACAAAAACACAAAACCGTGGTGGCACACCAACCACCATATTACAGAATCACCAAACTATTCAGATATTAAATTACAAACAACTATGTTACAAATAACATCACCCTCTCCAATACCTCACGGGCGCGGACGTAACCCCGGGAAAGGGGCACGCATCCAGGCTCGGGCAAAGCCCTCTTCCACCTGCCGCCGTGAATCGCAGATGGCCAGCTTGGCCAGGCCTAGGATCAGCCCAACCAGTACATCTTCGGCCCTGCTCACTCCCTAGATCCCGTCATCAGTCCTTCGGTCACTGACAGCAGAGCCACTCCTCCCCCTACGGAGCCCTGGGTCAAGTGGCGGTCACTGCTGTCAGTGCCACTCCGGACCCTGTCAACAAAGTCCTTGCCGTCCGGACCCTGGCTCCTACTGGTCCCCCGACGTTCCCCTTGGTTGCTTCCCCCAGAGTGTCTGGGGAGTCTTCGACACCCCCCCCCCCCCCCCCCCCCCCCACACACACACACACACACACACACACTCACACACACATACCCACCACCACCACCAGCCGCGCCCACACAACAACTTTCCAGCACTTTCTGGCCACTCTCCTGAACTTTCTGCCACTTTCCCGAACTTTACAGAACTTTCTCGCTCAATCTAAAGCCGCCGCCCCCAGCAGCTTCCTGCATTCGCCGATGAGATCACCGACACGCCCTCCCATTGGCCAAGGTTGCCATCGATCAAAGCGTGGGCGGGTCTTGTGCGGGTCCAACCCCCGCCATTGGCTGGTGGGCTGGGAGTCTCACCTCATTGGCCAGTAGACTGGGCCAATCTGCGCCCCCGGCGGCGCCCGTCTCCCCTGCGATTGGTCACTTGCTTCAGAACGTTCTCCAACGTTCTGGCGGTGACTCACCGGCGCCTCCTCCCATTGGTCGAGCCCAACGCAGCACCGCCCACATCTGGGCCGCTCAAGGTATATAAGGAGCTGGTGGTTGGTTGTTCGAGCAACTTGCAGCGGGACAGAGAGAGAAAGAAGGAAAGAACTATCGGAAAGAAAGCAGAAGTTAAAGAAGGAAGAGAAGTAGAAGGAAGAGAAGAAGTGGAAAGAGGAAAAAAACAACGACTGCGACTGAAGACAGGAATCTGAAGACAAACTTTGTCGAGAACCAGAGATGCCAGGATCCAAGGGGACAGCCATCGGCATCGACCTGGGCACCACCTACTCCTGTGTCGCCGTCTTCCAACATGGCAAGGTGGAAATCATCGCCAACGACCAGGGCAACCGCACCACCCCCAGCTACGTGGCCTTCAACGACACCGAGAGGCTCATCGGCGACGCTGCCAAGAACCAGGTGGCCATGAACCCGTCCAACACCGTCTTCGACGCCAAGAGGCTCATCGGGAGGAGGTTCGACGACCCCGTGGTCCAGGCCGACATGAAGCACTGGCCCTTCCAGGTGGTGAGCGACGCTGGGAAGCCCAAGGTGAAGGTGGAGTACAAGGGGGAGAATAAAACCTTCTACCCGGAGGAGATCTCCTCCATGGTGCTGACCAAGATGAAGGAGGTTGCCGAGGCTTATCTGGGCACCAGTGTTACCAATGCTGTTGTCACCGTGCCCGCTTACTTCAATGACTCCCAGCGGCAGGCAACCAAAGATGCCGGCGTGATCGCTGGTCTCAATGTCCTGCGTGTCATCAACGAACCAACTGCAGGTGCCATTGCCTACGGCCTGGACAAGAAGGGCAGTGGAGAGCGCAATGTCCTCATCTTTGACCTGGGTGGCGGCACCTTCGACGTGTCCATCCTCGCCATCGATGACGGTATCTTTGAAGTGAAATCCACCACCGGCGACACCCACCTGGGTGGAGAGGACTTTGACAATCGTATGGTCAGCCACTTCATTGAGGAGTTCAAGCGGAAAAACAAGAAGGACATTAGCCCGAACAAGAGGGCGGTGAGGAGGCTGCGGACAGCCTGCGAGAGAGCTAAGAGAACCTTGTCTTCCAGCACCCAAGCCAGTATTGAGATCGACTCTCTGTTTGAGGGCATTGACTTCTACACCTCAATCACCAGGGCTCGGTTTGAGGAACTGAACGCTGATCTGCTCCGAGGCACGCTGGAGCCGGTGGAGAAAGCCTTGAGAGATGCCAAGTTGGACAAGTCTCAGGTCCATGAGATTGTCCTGGTCGGCGGCTCCACCCGCATCCCCAAGATCCAGAAGATGCTGCAAGATTTCTTCAACGGCAAGGAGCTGAACAAGAGCATCAACCCTGACGAGGCGGTGGCCTACGGGGCGGCTGTCCAAGCGGCCATTCTGATGGGGGACAAGTCGGAGAACGTCCAGGATCTGCTTCTCCTGGACGTTGCTGCTCTGTCCATGGGTCTGGAGACGGCGGGCGGTGTCATGACCACACTCATCAAGAGGAACACCACCATTCCCACCAAGCAGACCCAGATCTTCAGCACCTACACTGACAACCAGCCTGGCGTCCTCGTTCAGGTATACGAGGGCGAGAGGGCCATGACCAAGGACAACAACCTCCTGGGCAAGTTTGACTTGAGCGGCATCCCACCTGCCCCTCGTGGAGTGCCCCAGATCGAGGTGACCTTCGACATCGACGCCAATGGCATCCTCAACGTGTCTGCCGCTGACAAGAGCACTGGCAGGACAAACAAGATCACCATCACCAACGACAAGGGCCGGCTGAGCAAGGAGGAGATTGACCGAATGGTGCAAGATGCAGAGAAGTATAAGAATGAGGATGAAATGCAGAGGGAGAAGGTCGCAGCCAAGAACTCCCTGGAGTCCTACGTCTACAACGTGAAGAGCACGATGGCCGATGAGAAGGTGGCGAGTAAGGTCAGCGATGAGGACAAGAGGGCGGTGGTTGACCGGTGCAACCAGACGATATCGTGGCTGGAGAAGAATCAGACGGCGGAGGTCGAGGAGTTTCAGCACCAGCAGAAAGAGCTGGAGAAAGTCTGCCGTCCCGTCATTGCCAAACTTTCCCAAGGAGCGGCCCCGGGAGAGTCATGCCGAGATCAGGCCCGGGACACCGCTTCCTCAGGGCCCACCATTGAGGAGGTGGATTGAAAGCCAACAAATATTATCAGAACATATTGAACTTAAACTAATGGCACTGACCTCCTAGTTTCCTGAGGACATTCCTGAACTCTTTTGTAATTATTTGAAATTTGTGTTTAAAAAAATTTGAGTGTGTGGGGGGGTAACCCATCGGGGCTTTTGGTATCTTCTTGGATTATTGTTGTATATGTTGCCTTCTGTACATTATTTTTAATTGTTCTACTTGGTGGTTTTACTTTGTATAGCTTTGTTTAAATATCATGTTTTCTAAGGTGGCTTTTTGCCAATAAACAGCCTCTTGACGTTTAACCATGTAGTGGTGTTTCTATTTGACACAAGGAACTGCAGATTGTGGTTTACAATCAAAGAGGAACTAAATGCTGCAGTAACTCAAATGGGCTGGGCAGCATCTCTGGAGAACCTGGTTAGGTGACATTTTGGTTACGGACTCATCTCGACTCTTTGTACGCATATCTAGTCCGTGAGAGATGCAGAGGTATGGTGACCTAGTGGTTTGGGCAGCATGTCTGGAGAACATGGTTCAGTGCCATTTTGGGTTGGGACCATTATTTAGACATTTCATATGCATATGTGCTAAAGTAACTTAGTGAGTTGCAGCATCACTGACGAACATGGATGCCATAATCCTGAGCTGAAACAACACCTATCCATGTTCTCCAGAGAGAACGCATGACTTGCTGAGATACTTCGGCACTTTGCTTCCTCTCATGTCTTGCTTCAACTCTTGACACTTCCCCCACTCCCATCTCTATTCTCCTCCCAGCAGACAAATTGAAGCCTCGGGCTATTACCATTATGATTTGAATTTGTTAATTCTGTGGAGAACGATGGTATGAAAACTCTTTGCTACAATTCTAAGGTAAACCAATGTCAGCTCTCGTAAGCTGAATATTCTGCCTGTCTGCACAGGTATGCCTGGCCCATTGTAATGGCTATCTTGAACCAAGACCATTTCAACCTTTTGACCCAATTTTTTTTAAAACAACCAGTTCTTGGAGACCATTATCTGATCTCATGGTTATTGTCTATCTTAATTGATAGGTGGTTGCAGGGAAGGGATGAGGGAAGGTGGTGATTGCCAGCTCCAGAAGAGTAAGTGACAAAGCCCAGGGATGCAAAGGAGATCAAAAGATCAAAAAATCTAAGAGGGGAGAAGGACACGACAGTGGCAGAAATGGATGGAGACCTTCTGCAATTCCTTGTTTTTCCTGTTTTTGTGCTTGCGGTAATAATCATTACTTTGAAGGAAACGTGTCAATTAAGTTCCCTGTTTTCCGAAATACCTCACAGTACTATTAAACTAATTGAACGTGGTCAGCTGTGGCCATTGAGCAAGCCTACAAGTACTATTTACCCACCACAGCCCTTCTGTTCTATCACTTGAACTCCTTTGCGAAACATATTTTGAACTGACTACCCATAATAAACCCCTTAACGCGTAGTTTTATGGCTGACAAAGGTCACATGCTTAAAATGTGTCAGTCTGGAATGTGTCACCATTCTTGGTGAAGTTGGCACAATTCTCTCTGACTGCTCTCTGATCCCCTTTGGAGATGAAGAACCTAAATGTCCCCCTTTTTTTCATATCAAAAAAATAATGTATTTAAATTCCAACATGATACTAATTTTTTTTAAAACACAAAACCGTGGTGACACACCCACCACCATATTACAGAATCACCAAACTCTTCTGACATTAAATTACAAACAACTATGTTACAAATAACATCACCCTCTCCAACACCGCCCAGGCGCGGACGTAACCCCGGGAAAGGGGCACGCATCCAGGCTCGGGCAAAGCTCTCTTCCGCCTGGCGCCGTGACTCGAGGATGGCCAGCTTGGCAAGGCCAAGGATCAACACAACCAGGACATCTTCGGCCCTGCTCACTCCCAAGATCCCGTCACCAGTCCTTCGGTCACTGACAGTCGTGCCACTTCTGTCCCTGCGGGCCCCTAGGTCAAGTGGCGGTGCTCCTTGCCCTCTGGACCCTGGCTACAAGGAACGCTCTATTGGTCCCCCGATGTTCCCCATGGTTGCATCCCACTAGTGTGTCGGGGAGTCTTCGACACCCCTCCACCCGCCACCCCCCCCCCCCCCCCCCCCCCCCCACACACACACACCACTACCACCACCACCCCCACCATCCGCACCATCCCAACCCACACCCCCACCACCTACCGTTGTTACAAAACCTACCATCAGCGGCGCTCCAGATCTGCCACTGCCTGTGGGTGCGATTCCGGAGGCAGTGGTAGGCGACTCCGGAGGCTGTGGGGGACGGATTAAAATTCAGGTTTGTATTGGTTGTCGGAGAGGTATTTGCTCGGACTTACAAGTTGATAAAGAAAATTCGTTCTGCGCTTCTGTTCCCGTTTAAAAAAAAGTTCCTCGACGATTGCATCACTGGATTGAAGTTAAACGCGACTTCTAACGCCTTCAACATCTCGGATCAAAATCAACATCAAGGACTTCCACATCAGGACAAAACAAAAGTTATCTCATTTATTTAACATCTTACCTTGCTTCTTGGTGTAGTTTCATTGAAATCTGATGATTCAAGATATGTTATTTAGGCCCCGATATCGGCCATGTCTTGCCTGCCTATATAGCGGGGCTTATCACGGCAGCGGCCACATCCCGATCTATCACAAAGCACTCTCAAGATAACTAAATTCATTATTTGTTTGCACAATCATCTCATAAGAACATGTAACTCGTCTATATTTTGTGTTTTTGTCTATTTTTTAATAAATATATTTTTAGCCTTTTAAGAATGGGATGTTTAGATCTAGTAATTGAATTTAGATGAATTTCATTGATTTGATGACACTGATGAACATGCTTTTTTTGTTGAGTATTTACAGTTTGTTTTAACGTTACAATAATATTAAAGTTCTGATCTTGATAATAACACATTTTTGATTTTTTTAAGGCAGTCTGGGTGTTTATTACTATTTCCGTCACAACGGTCCATTTGTAATTAATTAAATAAGTAAGTAAGTAAGTTTATTGGCCAAGTATTCACATACAAGGAATAAGCCTGGGTGCTCCGCCAACAAGTAACAACATGACATACAGTGACAGCTACGAATGACTCAGAAAACACTAAACATTAATAATAATAAAATATTAATGATAAAACACCATTGATCAAGCATGTGAACCAACAAAATACCAGATCAAAGGGACGCTACAGTTAGGTAACTACTAATCTACAATTAGGTAACCTTAGAAGATTGAGGGGGGACCATATAGAAACTTACAAAATTCTTAAGGGGTTGGACAGGCTAGATGCAGGAAGATTGTTCCCGATGTTGGGGAAGTCCAGAACAAGGGGTCACAGTTTAAGGATAAGGGGGAAGTCTTTTAGGACCGAGATGAGAAAAAACATTTTTCACACAGAGAGTGGTGAATCTGTGGAATTCTCTGCCACAGAAGGTAGTTGAGGCCAGTTCATTGGCTATATTTAAGAGAGAGTTAGATGGGGCCGTTGTGGCTAAAGGGATCAGGGGTGTATGGAGAGAAGGCAGGTACAGGATACTGAGTTGCATGATCAGCCATGATCATATTGAATGGCAGGGCAGGCTCGATGTGTTTTGTTTTGCCTTCCTTCACAGCGAGGAGAAGATGCGCTTTGAAGGATGTTTGTGTAAATTGTGTTGTGTCTTGGGCCTTTTTCGTTAAATTGTATTGTATTGTATTGTAAGGCCCGAATGGCCTCTACTCCTGTACATATTTTCTATGTTTCTCACTAATTATATGCTTTAATTTCATGTAATCCAAGTAAAATGTATCATATTTGTTTCAGAATACTTCAATCTACAATGACTGACAATTTCATTCTGTTCTCTAATTTGTTAAGAAATCTATGGGCTTTTATGTCAATCGACTGACATCCATCTCAGCTTCTGTGTTACGTTGATGGAAAAGCAATAGGGAGCAAGATGCTAATTTCCCAGTATGAAAAGGACCATAACTTTTGTAGAACTGAAGACATTAACGTGAATTCGGTATCAGATTAAAGTTATTGTTATGCTTAATCTGATCGGATAAATTACAGGCTTGATTTTTACAATATCAAAAATGTGTAACATTCCTGCACCACCCCCGCCCCCACCCACACAACAACTTTCCAGCACTTTCTGGCCACTCTCCGGAACTTTCTGCCACTTTCCCGAACTTTACAGAACTTTCTCGCTCAATCTAAAGCCGCCGCCCCCAGCAGCTTCCTGCATTCGCCGATGAGAACACCGACACGCTCTCCCATTGGCCGACGGCGCCGTCAATCAAAGCGTGGGCGGGTCTTGCGCGGGTCTAACCCCCGCCATTGGCTGGTGGTTCGGAAAGTCTAACCTCATTGGCCGACAGGTCCTGGCGAATCCCCGCCCCCGGCGGCGCCGATCTCCCCTGCGATTGGTCAATTGCTTCAGAACGTTCTCCAACGTTCTGGCGGTGACTCACCGGCGCCTCTTCCCATTGGTCGAGCCCAGCGCAGCGCCGCCCACAGCTGGGACGCTCAAGGTATATAAGGAGCTGGTGGCTGGTTGTTCGAGCAACTTGCAGCGGGACAGAGAGAGAAAGAAGGAAAGAACTATCGGAAAGAAAGCAGAAGCTAAATAAGAAAGAGAAGAAGTGGAAGGAAAAGGAGAAGAGGAAGGAAAAGAGGAAAAAAACAACGACTGCGACTGAAGACAGGTATCTGAAGACAAACTTTGTCGAGAACCAGAGATGCCAGGATCCAAGGGGACAGCCATCGGCATCGACCTGGGCACCACCTACTCCTGTGTCGCCGTCTTCCAACATGGCAAGGTGGAAATCATCGCCAACGACCAGGGCAACCGCACCACCCCCAGCTACGTGGCCTTCAACGACACCGAGAGGCTCATCGGCGACGCTGCCAAGAACCAGGTGGCCATGAACCCGTCCAACACCGTCTTCGACGCCAAGAGGCTCATCGGGAGGAGGTTCGACGACCCCGTGGTCCAGTCCGACATGAAGCACTGGCCCTTCCAGGTGGTGAGCGACGCTGGGAAGCCCAAGGTGAAGGTGGAGTACAAGGGGGAGAATAAAACCTTCTACCCGGAGGAGATCTCCTCCATGGTGCTGACCAAGATGAAGGAGGTGGCCGAGGCTTACCTGGGCACCAGTGTCACCAATGCTGTTGTCACCGTGCCCGCTTACTTCAATGACTCCCAGCGGCAGGCAACCAAAGATGCCGGCGTGATCGCTGGTCTCAATGTCCTGCGTGTCATCAACGAACCAACTGCAGGTGCCATTGCCTACGGCCTGGACAAGAAGGGCAGTGGAGAGCGCAATGTCCTCATCTTTGACCTGGGTGGCGGCACCTTCGACGTGTCCATCCTCGCCATCGATGACGGTATCTTTGAAGTGAAGTCCACCACCGGCGATACTCACCTGGGTGGAGAGGACTTTGACAATCGCATGGTCAGCCACTTCATTGAGGAGTTCAAGCGGAAAAACAAGAAGGACATTAGCCCGAACAAGAGGGCGGTGAGGAGGCTGCGGACAGCCTGCGAGAGAGCTAAGAGAACCTTGTCTTCCAGCACCCAAGCAAGTATTGAGATCGACTCTCTGTTTGAGGGAATTGACTTGTACACCTCAATCACCAGGGCTCGGTTTGAGGAACTGAACGCTGACCTGCTCCGAGGCACGCTGGATCCAGTGGAGAATGCACTGACAGATGCCAAGTTGGACAAGTCTCAGGTCCATGAGATTGTCCTGGTCGGCGGCTCCACCCGCATCCCCAAGATCCAGAAGCTGCTGCAAGATTTCTTCAACGGCAAGGAGCTGAACAAGAGCATCAACCCTGACGAGGCGGTGGCCTACGGGGCGGCTGTCCAAGCGGCCATTCTGATGGGGGACAAGTCGGAGAACGTCCAGGATCTGCTGCTCCTGGACGTTGCTGCTCTGTCCATGGGTCTGGAGACGGCGGGCGGTGTCATGACCACACTCATCAAGAGGAACACAACCATTCCCACCAAGCAGACCCAGATCTTCAGCACCTACACTGACAACCAGCCTGGCGTCCTCGTTCAGGTGTACGAGGGTGAGAGGGCCATGACGAAGGACAACAACCTCCTGGGCAAGTTTGACTTGAGCGGCATCCCACCTGCCCCTCGTGGAGTGCCCCAGATCGAGGTGACATTCGACATCGACGCCAATGGCATCCTCAACGTGTCTGCCGCTGACAAGAGCACTGGCAGGACAAACAAGATCACCATCACCAACGACAAGGGCCGGCTGAGCAAGGAGGAGATTGACCGAATGGTGCAAGATGCAGAGAAGTATAAGAATGAGGATGAAATGCAGAGGGAGAAGGTCGCAGCCAAGAACTCCCTGGAGTCCTACGCCTACAACGTGAAGAGCACGATGGCCGATGAGAAGGTGGCGAGTAAAGTCAGCGATGAGGACAAGAGGGCGGTGGTTGACCGGTGCAACCAGACGATATCGTGGCTGGAGAAGAATCAGACGGCGGAGGTCGAGGAGTTTGAGCACCAGCAGAAAGAGCTGGAGAAAGTCTGCCGTCCTGTCATTGCCAAACTTTCCCAAGGAGCGGCCCCGGGAGAGTCATGCCGAGATCAGGCCCGGGACACCGCTTCCTCAGGGCCCACCATTGAGGAGGTGGATTGAAAGCCAACAAACATCATCAGAACATATTGAACTTAAACTAATGGCACTGACCTCCTAGTTTCCTGAGGACATTCCTGAACTCTTTTGTAATTATTTGAAATTTGTGTTTAAAACATTTTGATGGTGGGGGGGGGTAACCCATCGGGGCTTTTGGTATCTTGTCGGATTACTGTTGTATATGTTGCCTTCTGTACATTATTTTTTATTGTTCTACTTGGTGGTTTTACTTTGTATAGCTTTGTTTATATATCATGATATCTAAGGTGGCTTTTTACCAATAAACAGCCTCTTGAAGTTTAACCATGTAGTGGTGTTTCTATTTGACACAAGGAACTGCAGATTGTGGTTTACAATAAAAGAGAAACTAAATGCTGGAGTAACTCAATGAGTTGGGCAGCGTCTCTGGAGAACCTGGTTATGTGCCATTTTGGTTACGGACTCATCTCGACTCTTTGTATGCATATCTAATCCGTGAGAGAAGCAGAGGCATGGTGACCTAGTGGTTTGGGCAGCATGTCTGGAGAACATGGTCGGGCGTTATTTTGGGTTGGGACCCTTATTTAGACACTTCATATGCATATGTGCTAAAGTAACTTAGTGAGTTGCAGCATCACTGACGAACATGGATAGTCATAGTCCTGAGCTGAAACAACACCTATCCATGTTCTCCAGAGAGAACGCATGACTTGCTGAGATACTTCGGCACTTTGCTTCCTCTCATGCCTTGCTTCAACTCTTGACACTTCCCCCACTCCCATCTCTATTCTCCTCCCAGCGGCCAATTTGAAGCCTCAGGCTATTAACATTAAGATTTGAGTTTGTTAACTCTGTGGAGAACGATGGTATGAAAACTCTTTGCTACAATTCTAAGGTAAACCAATGTCAGCTCTCGTAAGCTGAATATTCTGCCTGTCTGCACAGGTATGTCTGGCCCATTGTAATGGCTATCTTGAACCAAGACCATTTCAACCTTTTGACCCAAATTTTGTTAAAACAACCAGTTCTTTGAGACCATTATCTGATCTCATGGTTATTGTCTATCTTAAGTGATAGGTGGTTGCAGGGAAGGGATGAGGGAAGGTGGTGATTGCCAGCTCCACAAGAGTAAGTGACAAAGCCCAGGGATGCAAAGGAGATCAAAAGGTGTCAGATGAGGGGAGAGGGACACGGCAGTGGGAGAAATGGATGGAGACCTTCTGCGATTCCTTGTTTTTCCTGTTTTTTGCTTGCGGTAGTAATCCTTACTTTGAAGGAAACGTGTCAATTAAGTTCCCTGCTTTCCGAAATACCTCACAGTACTATTAAACTAATTGAACGTGTACAGCTGTGGCCATTGAGCAAGCCTACAAGTACTATTTACCCACCACAGCCCTTCTGTTCTATCACTTGAACTCCTTTGCGAAACATATTTGGAACTGACTACCTATAATAAACCCCTTGACACGTAGTTTTATGGCTGACCAAGGTCACGTGCTTAAAATGTGTCAGTCTGAAATGTGTCACCATTCTTGGTGAAGTTGGCACAATTCTCTCTGACTGCTCTCTGAACCCCTTTGGATATGAAGAACCTAAATGTCCCCCTTTTTTTCATATCAAAAAAATAATTTATTTAAATTCCAACATGATACAAATTAAAAAAAAAAAACACAAAACCGTGGTGACACACCCACCACCACATTACAGAATCACCAAACTATTCAGACATTAAATTACTAACAACTATGTTACAAATAACATCACCCTCTCCAACACCACCCGGGCGCGGACGTAACCCCGGGAAAGGGGCACGCATCCAGGCTCGGGCAAAGCTCTCTTCCTCCTGGCGCCGTGACTCGAGGATGGCCAGCTTGGCCAGGCCAAGGATCAACCCAACCAGGACATCTTCGGCCCTGCTCACTCCCTAGATCCCGTCACCAGTCCTTCGGTCACTGACAGTCGTGCCACTTCTGTCCCTGCGGACCCCTAGGTCAAGTGGCGGTGCTCCTTGCCCTCTGGACCCTGGCTATAAGGGACGCTCTATTGGTCCCCCGATGTTCCCCATGGTTGCTTCCCACTAGTGTGTCGGGGAGTCTTCGACCCCCCCCCCCCCTCGGCGCACCACCACCCCAACCCACACCACCACCACCTACCGTTGTTACAAAACCTACCATCAGCGGCGCTCCAGATCTGCCACTGCCTGTGGGTGCGATTCCGGAGGCAGTGGTAGGCGATTCCGGAGGCTGTGGGGGAGGGATTAAAATTCAGGTTTGTATTGGTTGTCGGAGAGGTATTTGCTCGGACTTACAAGTTGATAAAGAAAATTCGTTCTGCGCTTCCGTTCCCGTTTTTAAAAAAAGTTCCTCGACGAATGCATCAGTGGATTGAAGTCAAACGCGACTTCTAACGCCTTCAACATCTCGGGTCAAAATCAACATCAAGGACTTCCACATCAGGACAAAACAAAAGTTATCTCATTTATTTAACATCTTGCCTTGCTTCTTGGTGTAGTTTCATTTAAATCTGATGATTCAAAGTATGTTATTTAGGCCCCGATATCGGCCATGTCTTGCCTGCCTATATAGCGGGGCTTATCATGGCAGCGGCCACATTCCGATCTATCACAAAGCACTCTCAAGATAACTAAATTCATTATTTGTTTGCACAATCATCTCATAAGAACATGTAACTCGTCTATATTTTGTGTTTTTGTCTATTTAAAAAAAAAGATTATATTTTTAGCCTTTTAAGAATGGGATGTTTAGATCTAGTAATTGAATTTAGATGCATTTCATTGATTTGATGACACTGATGAACGTGCTTTTTTGTTGAGTATTTACTATTTGTTTTAACGTTACAATAATATTAAAGTTCTGATCTTGAGAATATCACATTTTTGATTTTTTTTTAAGGCAGTCTGGGTGTTGATTACCATTTCCGTCACAACGGCCAATTTGTAATTAAGTAAGTAAGTAAGTAAGTAAGTAAGTAAGTAAGTAAGTAAGTAAGTAAGTAAGTTTATTGGCCAAGTATTCACATACAAGGAATTTGCCTTGGTGCTCCACCCACAAGGAACAACATGACATACAGTGACAGTTACGAATGACTCAGAAAACACTAAACATTAATAATAATAAAATATTAATGATAAAACACAATTGATCAAGCATGTTAACCAACAAAATACCAGATCAAAGGGAGGCTACAGTTAGGCAACTACTAATCTACAATTAGGTAACCTTAGAAGATTGAGGGGGGACCTTATAGAAACTTACAAAATTCTTAAGGGGTTGGACAGGCTAGATGCAGGAAGATTGTTCCCGATGTTGGGGAAGTCCAGAACAAGGGGTCACAGTTTAAGGATAAGGGGGAAGTCTTGTAGGACCGAGATGAGAAAAAACATTTTTTACACAGAGAGTGGTGAATCTGTGGAATTCTCTGCCACAGAAGGTAGTTGAGGCCAGTTCATTGGCTATATTTAAGAGAGAGTTAGATGGGGCCGTTGTAGCTAAAGGGATCAGGGGGGTATGGAGAGAAGGCAGGTACAGGATACTGAGTTGCATGATCAGCCTTGATCATATTGAATGGCAGGGCAAGCTCGATGTGTTTTTTTTTGCCTTCCTTCACAGCGAGGAGAAGATGCGCTATGAAGGATGTTTGTGTAAATTGTGTTGAGTCTTGGGTCTTTTTCGTTTTGTATGTATGGCTGCAGAAACGACATTTCGTTTGGACCTCAACGGGGTCCAAACGACAAATAAATTGTATTGTATTGTATTGTAAGGCCCGAATGGCCTCTACTCCTGTACATATTTTCTATGTTTCTCACTAATTATATGCTTTAATTTCATGTCATGCAAGTAAGATGTATCATATTTGTTTCAGAATACTTCAATCTACAATGACTAACAATTTCATTCTGTTCTCTAATTTGTTAAGAAATCTATGGGCTTTTATGTCAATCGACTGACATCCATCTCAGCTTCTGTGTTAAGTTGATGGAAAAGCAATAGGGAGCAAGATGCTAATTTCCCAGTATGAAAAGGGCCTTAATTTTTTTAATACTGAAGACATTAACGTGAATTCGGTATCAGATTAAAGTTATTGTTATGCTTAATCTGATGGGATAAATTACAGGCTTCATTTTTACAATATCAAAAATGTGTAACATTCCTGCACCACCCTCGCCCCCACCCACACAACAACTTTCCAGCACTTTCTGGCCACTCTCCCGAACTTTCTGCCACTTTCCCGAACTTTACAGAACTTTCTCGCTCAATCTAAAGCCGCCGGCCCCAGCAGCTTCCTGCATTCGCCGATGAGATCACCGACACGCTCGCCCACTGGTCGCCGGCGCCGTCAATCAAACCGTGGGCGGGTCTTGTGCGTATCCAACCCCCGCCATTGGCTGGTTGTTCGGGGAGTCTAACCTCATTGGCCGGCAGGTCCCGGCGAATCCCCGCCCCCGGCGGCGCCGGTCTCCCCTGCGATTGGTCAATTGCTTCAGAACGTTCTCCAACGTTCTGGCGGTGACTCACCGGCGCCTCCTCCCATTGGTCGAGCCCAGCGCAGCGCCGCCCACATCTGGGCCGCTCAAGGTATATAAGGAGCTGGTGGCTGGTTGTTCGAGCAACTTGCAGCGGGACAGAGAGAGAAAGAAGGAAAGAACTATCGGAAAGAAAGCAGAAGTTAAAGAAGGAAGAGAAGTAGAAGGAAGAGAAGAAGCGGAAAGAGGAAAAAAACAACGACTGCGACTGAAGACAGGAATCTGAAGACAAACTTTGTCGAGAACCAGAGATGCCAGGATCCAAGGGGACAGCCATCGGCATCGACCTGGGCACCACCTACTCCTGTGTCGCCGTCTTCCAACATGGCAAGGTGGAAATCATCGCCAACGACCAGGGCAACCGCACCACCCCCAGCTACGTGGCCTTCAACGACACCGAGAGGCTCATCGGCGACGCTGCCAAGAACCAGGTGGCCATGAACCCGTCCAACACCGTCTTCGACGCCAAGAGGCTCATCGGGAGGAGGTTCGACGACCCCGTGGTCCAGGCCGACATGAAGCACTGGCCCTTCCAGGTGGTGAGCGACGCTGGGAAGCCCAAGGTGAAGGTGGAATACAAGGGGGAGAATAAAACCTTCTACCCGGAGGAGATCTCCTCCATGGTGCTGACCAAGATGAAGGAGGTGGCCGAGGCTTACCTGGGCACCAGTGTCACCAATGCTGTTGTCACCGTGCCCGCTTACTTCAATGACTCCCAGCGGCAGGCAACCAAAGATGCCGGCGTGATCGCTGGTCTCAATGTCCTGCGTGTCATCAACGAACCAACTGCAGGTGCCATTGCCTACGGCCTGGACAAGAAGGGCAGTGGAGAGCGCAATGTCCTCATCTTTGACCTGGGTGGCGGCACCTTCGACGTGTCCATCCTCGCCATCGATGACGGTATCTTTGAAGTGAAATCCACCACCGGCGACACCCACCTGGGTGGAGAGGACTTTGACAATCGCATGGTCAGCCACTTTATTGAGGAGTTCAAGCGGAAAAACAAGAAGGACATTAGCCCGAACAAGAGGGCGGTGAGGAGGCTGCGGACAGCCTGCGAGAGAGCTAAGAGAACCTTGTCTTCCAGCACCCAAGCCAGTATTGAGATCGACTCTCTGTTTGAGGGCATTGACTTCTACACCTCAATCACCAGGGCTCGGTTTGAGGAACTGAACGCTGACCTGCTCCGAGGCACGCTGGAGCCGGTGGAGAAAGCCTTGAGAGATGCCAAGTTGGACAAGTCTCAGGTCCATGAGATTGTCCTGGTCGGCGGCTCCACCCGCATCCCCAAGATCCAGAAGATGCTGCAAGATTTCTTCAACGGCAAGGAGCTGAACAAGAGCATCAACCCTGACGAGGCGGTGGCCTACGGGGCGGCTGTCCAAGCTGCCATTCTGATGGGGGACAAGTCGGAGAACGTCCAGGATCTGCTGCTCCTGGACGTTGCTGCTCTGTCCATGGGTCTGGAGACGGCGGGCGGTGTCATGACCACACTGATCAAGAGGAACACCACCATTCCCACCAAGCAGACCCAGATCTTCAGCACCTACACTGACAACCAGCCTGGCGTCCTCGTTCAGGTGTACGAGGGCGAGAGGGCCATGACCAAGGACAACAACCTCCTGGGCAAGTTTGACTTGAGCGGCATCCCACCTGCACCTCGGGGAGTGCCCCAGATCGAGGTGACCTTCGACATCGACGCCAATGGCATCCTCAACGTGTCTGCCGCTGACAAGAGCACTGGCAGGACAAACAAGATCACCATCACCAACGACAAGGGCCGGCTGAGCAAGGAGGAGATTGACCGAATGGTGCAAGATGCAGAGAAGTATAAGAATGAGGATGAAATGCAGAGGGAGAAGGTCGCAGCCAAGAACTCCCTGGAGTCCTACGCCTACAACGTGAAGAGCACGATGGCCGATGAGAAGGTGGCGAGTAAGGTCAGCGATGAGGACAAGAGGGCGGTGGTTGACCGGTGCAACCAGACGATATCGTGGCTGGAGAAGAATCAGACGGCAGAGGTCGAGGAGTTTCAGCACCAGCAGAAAGAGCTGGAGAAAGTCTGCTGTCCCGTCATTGCCAAACTTTCCCAAGGAGCGGCCCCGGGAGAGTCATGCCGAGATCAGGCCCGGGACACCGCTTCCTCAGGGCCCACCATTGAGGAGGTGGATTGAAAGCCAACAAACATCATCAGAACATATTGAACTTAAACTAATGGCACTGACCTCCTAGTTTCCTGAGGACATTCCTGAACTCTTTTGTAATTATTTGAAATTTGTGATAAAAAACAATTTGAGTGTGGGGGGGTAACCCATCGGGGCTTTTGGTATCTTGTTGGATTACTGTTGTATATGTTGCCTTCTGTACATTATTTTTAATTGTTCTACTTGGTGGTTTTACTTTGTATAGCTTTGTTTAAATATCATGTTTTCTAAGGTGGCTTTTTGCCAATAAACAGCCTCTTGACGTTTAACCATGTAGTGGTGTTTCTATTTGACACAAGGAACTGCAGATTGTGGTTTAC
Source organism: Leucoraja erinaceus (assembly GCF_028641065.1). NCBI lineage: Eukaryota > Metazoa > Chordata > Chondrichthyes > Rajiformes > Rajidae > Leucoraja > Leucoraja erinaceus. The sequence goes on from NW_026576938.1 coordinate 65,654, forward strand.
AATCAAAGAGGAACTAAATGCTGCAGTAACTCAAGTGGGCTGGGTAGCATCTCTGGAGAACCTGGTTAGGTGACATTTTGGTTACGGACTCATCTCGACTCTTTGTACGCATATCTAATCCGTGAGAGATGCAGAGCTATGGTGACATTGTGGTTTGGGCAGCATGTCTGGAGAACATGGTTCAGTGTCATTTTGGGTTGGGGCCCTTCTTTAGACACTTCATATGCGTATGTGCTAAAGTAACTTAGTGAGTTGCAGCATCACTGACGAACATGGATAGTCATAGTCCTGAGCTGAAAAAACACATATCCATGTTCTCCAGAGAGAACGCATGACTTGCTGAGATACTTCGGCACTTTGCTTCCTCTCATGTCTTGCTTCAACTCTTGACACTTCCCCCACTCCCATCTCAAGTCAAGTTTATTTGTCACATACACATACGAGATGTGCAGTGAAATTAAATAGGCAATGCTCGCGGACCTTTGTGCAAAAAGCCAAACAACAAAACAACCAAACAAATTATAAACACAATCATAACACACATATTCTTTTACATAATAAATAATGGAAGGAAAAACGTTCTGTAGAGTTAGTCCCTGGTGAGATAGGCGTTTACAGTCCGAATTGCCTCTGGGAAGAAACTCCTTCTCAACCTCTCCGTTCTCGCCGCATGGCAACGGAGATGTTTGCCTGACCGTAGCAGCTGGAACAGTCCGTTGCAGGGGTGGAAGGGGTCTCGTGATTTTATTTGCTGTTGAGTTGCACCTCCTGTTGTACAGTTCCTGCAGGGGGGTGAGTGAAGTTCCCATAGTGCGTTCGGTCGAACGCACTTCTCTCTGTAGAGCCTTCGTGTCCTTGGCAGAGCAATTCCCAAACCAGATGGTAATGTTCCTGGAGAAGATGCTTTCCACCGCCGCTGCGTAGAAGCACTGGAGGATCCTCGGAGACACTCTGAATTTCCTCATTTGCCTGAGGTGGTAAAGGCGCTGCCTTGCCTTACTCACGAGTGCTGAGGCTTGTGATGCCCATGTCATATCCTCAGAGATGTGGACTCCCAGATATTTAAAACAGTTCACCCTATCCACAGGATCCCCATTTATCCTCAATGGAGTGTACGTCCTCGGATGATGTGCCCTCCTAAAGTCCATGATCAGCTCCTTCGTTTTTTTGATGTTCAAGAGGAGGCTGTTATCCTGGCACCAGAGTGCTAGATCAGCCACCTCCTCCCGGTAGGCCTTCTCATCGTTGTCTGAGATCAGGCCCACCACCAAAGTGTCATCAGCAAACTTAATTATTGAATTGGAGCGGAACCTAGCCACACAGTCATGTGTGTACAGGGAGTACAATAGGGGGCTGAGGACGCAACCCTGGGGCGATCCTGTGCTCAGGGTGAGGGACTCCGATGTATTCCCTCCCATCTCGACTACCTGTGGCCTGGCGGTGAGAAAGTCCAGGACCCAGGCACACGGGGAGGTGTTGAGCCCCAATTCCATTAGCTTCCCGGCCAGTCTGGTGGAGACTATCGTGTTGAAGGCTGAACTGTAGTCTATGAACAGCATCCTCACGTAGCCCCCCTTCTGGCTGTCCAGATGGGAGAGAGCGGTGTGCAAGACCTGGGAGACCGCATCGTCCGTTCTCCAGAGAGAACGAATGAATTGCTGAGATACTTCGGCACTTTGCTTCCTCTCATGTCTTGCTTCAACTCTTGACACTTCCCCCACTCCCATCTCTATTCTCCTCCCAGCAGCCAATTTGAAGCCTCGGGCTATTACCATTATGATTTGAATTTGTTAATTCTGTGGAGAACGATGGTATGAAAACTCTTTGCTACAATTCTAAGGTAAACCAATGTCAGCTCTCGTAAGCTGAATATTCTGCCTGTCTGCACAGGTATGCCTGGCCCATTGTAATGGCTATCTTGAACCAAGACCATTTCAACCTTTTGACCCAAATTTTGTTAAAACAACCAGTTCTTGGAGACCATGATCTGATCTCATGGTTATTGTCTATCTTAATTGATAGGCGGTTGCAGGGAAGGCATGAGGGAAGGTGGTGATTGCCAGCTCCACAAGAGTAAGTGACAAAGCCCAAGAATGCAAAGGAGATCAAAAGGTGTCAGATGAGGGGAGAGGGACACGACAGTGGGAGAAATGGATGGAGACCTTCTGCGATTCCTTGTTTTTCCTGTTTTTTTGCTTGCGGTAGTAATCATTACTTTGAAGGAAACATGTCAATTAAGTTCCCTGCTTTCCGAAATACCTCACAGTACTATTAAACTAATTGAACGTGTACAGCTGTGCCCATTGAGCAAGCCTACGTACTATTTACCCACCACAGCCCTTCTGTTCTATCACTTGAACTCCTTTGCGAAACATTTGGAACTGACTACCTATAATAAACCCCTTAACACGTAGTTTTATGGCTGCCAAAGGTCACATGGTTAAAATGCGTCAGTCTGGATGTGTCACCATTCTTGGTGAAGTTGGCACAATTCTCTCTGACTGCTCTCTGAACCCCTTTGGAGATGAAGAACCTAAATGTCCCCCTTTTTTTCATATCAAAAAAATAATTTATTTAAATTCCAACATGATACAAATTTATAAAAAAACACACAAAACCGTGGTGACACACCCACCACCACATTACAGAATCACCAAACTATTCAGACATTAAATTACAAACAACTATCTTACAAATAACATCACCCTCTCCAACAGCACCCGGGCGCGGACGTAACCCCGGGAAAGGGGCACGCATCCAGGCTCGGGCAAAGCTCTCTTCCGCCTGGCGCCGTGACTCGAGGATGGCCAGCTTGGCCAGGCCAAGGATCAACCCAACCAGGACATCTTCGGCCCTGCTCACTCCCAAGATCCCGTCACCAGTCCTTCGGTCACTGACAGCGGTGCCACTCATGTCCCTGCGAACCCCTAGGTCAAGTGGCGGTGCTCCTTGCCCTCTGGACCCTGGCTACAAGGGACGCTCTATTGGTCCCTCGATGTTCCCCATGGTTGCTTCCCACCAGTGTGTCGGGGAGTCTTTGACAGCCCTCCATCCCCCCCCCCCCCCCCCCCCCCACCCCCACACCCACACACACCACCACCACCACCACCACCACCCCCACCATCCCAACCCACACCCCCTCCACCTACCGTTGTTACAAAACCTACCATCAGCGGCGCTCCAGATCTGCCACTGCCTGTGGGTGCGATTCCGGAGGCTGTGGTAGGCGATTCCGGAGGCTGTGGGGGACGGATTAAAATTCAGGTTTGTATTGGTTGTCGAAGAGGTATTTGCTCGGACTTACAAGTTGATAAAGAAAATTCGTTCTGCGCTTCCGTTCCCATTTTAAAAAAAGCTGCTGGACGATTTCATCAGTGGATTGAAGTCAAACGCGACTTCTAACGCCTTCAACATCTCGGATCAAAATCAACATCAAGGACTTCCACATCAGGACAAAACAAAAGTTATCTCATTTATTTGACATCTTACCTTGCTTCTTGGTGTAGTTTCATTTTAATCTGATGATTCAAGGTATGTTATTTAGGCCCCGATATCGGCCATGTCTTGCCTGCCTATATAGCGGGGCTTATCACGGCAGCGGCCACATCCCGATCTATCACAAAGCACTCTCAAGATAACTAAATTCATTATTTGTTTGCACAATCATCTCATAAGAACATGTAACTCGTCTATATTTTGTGTTTTTGTCTATTTTTTAATAAATATATTTTTAGCCTTTTAAGAATGGGATGTTTAGATCTAGTAATTGAATTTAGATGAATTTCATTGATTTGATGACACTGATTAACATGCTTTTTTTGTTGAGTATTTACAGTTTGTTTTAACGTTACAATAATATTAAAGTTCTGATCTTGATAATATCACATTTTTGATTTTTTTAAGGCAGTCTGGGTGTTTATTACTATTTCCGTCACAACGGTCCATTTGTAATTAATTAAATAAGTAAGTAAGTAAGTTTATTGGCCAAGTATTCACATACAAGGAATTAGCCTGGGTGCTCCGCCAACAAGTAACAACATGACATACAGTGACAGCTACGAATGACTCAGAAAACACTAAACATTAATAATAATAAAATATTAATGATAAAACACCATTGATCAAGCATGTGAACCAACAAAATACCAGATCAAAGGGACGCTACAGTTAGGTAACTACTAATCTACAATTAGGTAACCTTAGAAGATTGAGGGGGGACCTTATAGAAACTTACAAAATTCTTAAGGGGTTGGACAGGCTAGATGCAGGAAGATTGTTCCCGATGTTGGGGAAGTCCAGAACAAGGGGTCACAGTTTAAGGATAAGAGGGAAGTCTTTTAGGACCGAGATGAGAAAAAACATTTTTCACACAGAGAGTGGTGAATCTGTAGAATTCTCTGCCACAGAAGGTAGTTGAGGCCAGTTCATTGGCTATATTTAAGAGAGAGTTAGATGGGGCCGTTGTGGCTAAAGGGATTAGGGGGGTATGGAGAGAAGGCAGGTACAGGATACTGAGTTGCATGATCAGTCTTGGTCATATTGAATGGCAGGGCAGGCTCGATGTGTTTTTTTTTTTTTGCCTTCCTTCACAGCGAGGAGAAGATGCGCTGTGAAGGATGTTTGTGTAAATTGTGTTGTGTCTTGGGTCTTTTTCGTTTTGTATGTATGACTGCAGAAACGACATTTCGTTTGGACCTCAACGGGGTCCAAACGACAAATAAATTGTATTGTATTGTATTGTATTGTAAGGCCCGAATGGCCTCTACTCCTGTACATATTTTCTATGTTTCTCACTAATTATATGCTTTAATTTCATATCATCCAAGTAAGATGTATCATATTTGTTTCAGAATACTTCAATCTACAATGATGACAATTTCATTCTGTTCTCTAATTTGTTAAGAAATCTATGGGCTTTTATGTCAATCGACTGACATCCATCTCAGCTTCTGTGTTAAATTGATGGAAAAGCAATAGGGAGCAAGATGCTAATTTCCCAGTATGAAAAGAACCTTAACGTTTTTAATACTGAAGACATTAACGTGAATTCGGTAGCAGATTAAAGTTATTGTTATGCTTAATCTGATGGGATAAATTACAGGCTTGATTTTTACAATATCAAAAATGTGTAACATTCCTGCACCACCCCCGCTCCCACCCACACAACAACTTTCCAGCACTTTCTGGCCACTCTCCGGAACTTTCTGCCACTTTCCCGAACTTTGCAGAACTTTCACGCTCAATCTAAAGCCGCCGCCCCCAGCAGCTTCCTGCATTCGCCGATGAGATCACCGCCACGCTCGCCCAATGGCCGCCGGCGCCGTCAATCAAAGCGTGGGAGGGTCTTGTGCGTATCCAACCCCCGCCATTGGCTGGTGGTTCGGGGAGTCTAACCTCATTGGCCGGCAGGTCCCGGCGAATCCCCGCCCCCGGCGGCGCCCGCCTCCCCTGCGATTGGTCAATTGCTTCAGAACGTTCTCCAACGTTCTGGCGGTGACTCACCGGCGCCTCCTCCCATTGGTCGAGCCCAGCGCAGCGCCGCCCACATCTGGGCCGCTCAAGGTATATAAGGAGCTGGTGGCTGGTTGTTCGAGCAACTTGCAGCGGGACAGAGAGACAAAGAAGGAAAGAACTATCGGAAAGAAAGCAGAAGTTAAAGAAGGAAGAGAAGTAGAAGGAAGAGAAGAAGTGGAAAGAGGAAAAAAACAACGACTGCGACTGAAGACAGGAATCTGAAGACAAACTTTGTCGAGAACCAGAGATGCCAGGATCCAAGGGGACAGCCATCGGCATCGACCTGGGCACCACCTACTCGTGTGTCGCCGTCTTCCAACATGGCAAGGTGGAAATCATCGCCAACGACCAGGGCAACCGCACCACCCCCAGCTACGTGGCCTTCAACGACACCGAGAGGCTCATCGGCGACGCTGCCAAGAACCAGGTGGCCATGAACCCGTCCAACACCGTCTTCGACGCCAAGAGGCTCATCGGGAGGAGGTTCGACGACCCCGTGGTCCAGGCCGACATGAAGCACTGGCCCTTCCAGGTGGTGAGCGACGCTGGGAAGCCCAAGGTGAAGGTGGAGTACAAGGGGGAGAATAAAACCTTCTACCCGGAGGAGATCTCCTCCATGGTGCTGACCAAGATGAAGGAGGTGGCCGAGGCTTATCTGGGCACCAGTGTCACCAATGCTGTTGTCACCGTGCCCGCTTACTTCAATGACTCCCAGCGGCAGGCAACCAAAGATGCCGGCGTGATCGCTGGTCTCAATGTCCTGCGTGTCATCAACGAACCAACTGCAGGTGCCATTGCCTACGGCCTGGACAAGAAGGGCAGTGGAGAGCGCAATGTCCTCATCTTTGACCTGGGTGGCGGCACCTTCGACGTGTCCATCCTCGCCATCGATGACGGTATCTTTGAAGTGAAGTCCACCACCGGCGACACCCACCTGGGTGGAGAGGACTTTGACAATCGCATGGTCAGCCACTTCATTGAGGAGTTCAAGCGGAAAAACAAGAAGGACATTAGCCCGAACAAGAGGGCGGTGAGGAGGCTGCGGACAGCCTGCGAGAGAGCTAAGAGAACCTTGTCTTCCAGCACCCAAGCCAGTATTGAGATCGACTCTCTGTTTGAGGGCATTGACTTCTACACCTCAATCACCAGGGCTCGGTTTGAGGAACTGAACGCTGACCTGCTCCGAGGCACGCTGGAGCCGGTGGAGAAAGCCTTGAGAGATGCCAAGTTGGACAAGTCTCAGGTCCATGAGATTGTCCTGGTCGGCGGCTCCACCCGCATCCCCAAGATCCAGAAGATGCTGCAAGATTTCTTCAACGGCAAGGAGCTGAACAAGAGCATCAACCCTGACGAGGCGGTGGCCTACGGGGCGGCTGTCCAAGCGGCCATTCTGATGGGGGACAAGTCGGAGAACGTCCAGGATCTGCTGCTCCTGGACGTTGCTGCTCTGTCCATGGGTCTGGAGACGGCGGGCGGTGTCATGACCACACTCATCAAGAGGAACACCACCATTCCCACCAAGCAGACCCAGATCTTCAGCACCTACACTGACAACCAGCCTGGCGTCCTCGTTCAGGTGTACGAGGGTAAGAGGGCCATGACCAAGGACAACAACCTCCTGGGCAAGTTTGACTTGAGCGGCATCCCACCTGCCCCTCGTGGAGTGCCCCAGATCGAGGTGACATTCGACATCGACGCCAATGGTATCCTCAACGTGTCTGCCGCTGACAAGAGCACTGGCAGGACAAACAAGATCACCATCACCAACGACAAGGGCCGGCTGAGCAAGGAGGAGATTGACCGAATGGTGCAAGATGCAGAGAAGTATAAGAATGAGGATGAAATGCAGAGGGAGAAGGTCGCAGCCAAGAACTCCCTGGAGTCCTACGCCTACAACGTGAAGAGCACGATGGCCGATGAGAAGGTGGCGAGTAAGGTCAGCGATGAGGACAAGAGGGCGGTGGTTGACCGGTGCAACCAGACGATATCGTGGCTGGAGAAGAATCAGACGGCGGAGGTCGAGGAGTTTCAGCACCAGCAGAAAGAGCTGGAGAAAGTCTGCCGTCCCGTCATTGCCAAACTTTCCCAAGGAGCGGCCCCGGGAGAGTCATGCCGAGATCAGGCCCGGGACACCGCCTCCTCAGGGCCCACCATTGAGGAGGTGGATTGAAAGCCAACAAACATCATCAGAACATATTGAACTTAAACTAATGGCACTGACCTCCTAGTTTCCTGAGGTCATTCCTGAACTCTTTTGTAATTATTTGAAATTTGTGTTTAAAACATTCTGATGGTGGGGGCTCAAAGTCCAATCGGGGCTTTTGGTATCTTCTTGGATTACTGTTGTATATGTTGCCTTCTGTACATTATTTTTAATTGTTCTGCTTGGTGGTTTTACTTTGTATAGCTTTGTTTAAATATCATGTTTTCTAAGGTGGCTTTTTACCAATAAACAGCCTCTTGAAGTTTAACCATGTAGTGATGTTTCTATTTGACACGAGGAACTGCAGATGGTGGTTTACAATAAAAGAGAAACTAAATGCTGGAGTTACTCAATGGGCTGGGCAGCATCTCTGGAGAACCTGGTTATGTCACATTTTGGTTACGGACTCATCTCGACTCTTTGTATGCATATCTAATCCGTGAGAGATGTAGAGGTATGGTGACCTAGTGGTTTGGGCAGCATGTCTGGAGAACATGGTTCAGTGTCATTTTGGGTTGGGACCATTATTTAGACATTTCATATGTATATGTGCTAAAGTAACTTAGTGAGTTGCAGCATCACTGACGAACATGGATAGTCACAGTCCTGAGCTGAAACAACACCTATCCATGTTCTCCAGAGAGAACGCATGACTTGCTGAGATACTTCGGCACTTTGCTTCCTCTCATGTCTTGCTTCAACTCTTGACACTTCCCCCACTCCCATCTCTATTCTCCTCCCAGCAGCCAATTTGAAGCCTCGGGCTATTACCATTATGATTTGAATTTGTTAATTCTGTGGAGAACGATGGTATGAAAACTCTTTGCTACCATTCTAAGGTAAACCAATGTCAGCTCTCGTAAGCTGAATATTCTGCCTGTCTGCACAGGTATGCCTGGCCCATTGTAATGGCTATCTTGAACCAAGACCATTTCAACCTGTTGACCCAAATTTTGTTAAAACAACCAGTTCTTTGAGACCATTATCTGATCTCATGGTTATTGTCTATCTTAATTGCTAGGCGGTTGCAGGGAAGGCATGAGGGAAGGTGGTGATTGCCAGCTCCACAAGAGTAAGTGACAAAGCCCAGGGACGCAAAGGAGATCAAAAGGTGTCAGATGAGGGGAGAGGGACACGACAGTGGGAAAAATGGATGGAGACCTTCTGCGATTCCTTGTTTTTCCTGTTTTTGTGCTTGCGATATTAATCCTTACTTTGAAGGAAACATGTCAATTAAGTTCCCTGCTTTCCGAAATACCTCGCAGTACTATTAAACTAATTGAACGTGTACAGCTGTGGCCATTGAGCAAGCCTACAAGTACTATTTACCCACCACAGCCCTTCTGTTCTATCACTTGAACTCCTTTGCGAAACATATTTTGAACTGACTACCCATAATAAACCCCTTAACGCGTAGTTTTATGGCTGACAAAGGTCACATGCTTAAAATGCGTCAGTCTGGAATGTGTCTCCATTCTTGGTGAAGTTGGCACAATTCTCTCTGACTGCTCTCTGAACCCCTTTGGAGATGAAGAACCTAAATGTCCCCCTTTTTTTCATATCAAAAAAATAATTTATTTAAATTCCAACATGATACAATTTTTTTTTTAAGCACAAAACCGTGGTGACACACCCACCACCACATTACAGAATCACCAAACTATTCAGACATTAAATTACAAACAACTATGTTACAAATAACATCACCCTCTCCAACACCACCCGGGCGCGGACGTAACCCCGGGAAAGGGGCACGCATCCAGGCTCGGGCAAAGCCCTCTTCCGCCTGGCGCCGTGACTCGAGGATGGCCAGCTTGGCCAGGCCAAGGATCAACCCAACCAGGGCATCTTCGGCCCTGCTCTCTCCCAATATCCCGTCACCAGTCCTTCGGTCACTGACAGTGGTGCCACTTCTGTCCCTGCGGACCCCTAGGTCAAGTGGCGGTGCTCCTTGCCCTCTGGACCCTGGCTACGAGGGACGCTCTATTGGTCCCCCGATGTTCCCCATGGTTGCTTCCCACTATTGTGTCGGGGAGTCTTCGACCCCCCCCCCCCCCCTCCCCCTCGGCGCACCACCACCCCAACCCACACCCCCACCACCTACCGTTGTTACAAAACCTACCATCAGCGGCGCTCCAGTTCTGCCACTGCCTGTGCGTGCGATTCCGGAGGCAGTGGTAGGCGATTCCGGAGGCTGTGGGGGACGGATTAAAATTCAGGTTTGTATTGGTTGTCAAAGAGGTATTTGCTCGGACTTACAAGTTGATAAAGAAAATTCGTTCTGCGCTTCTGTTCCCGTTTTAAAAAAAGCTGCTGGACGATTGCATCAGTGGATTGAATTTAAACGCGACTTCTAACGCCTTCAACATCTCGGATCAAAATCAACATCAAGGACTTCCACATCAGGACAAAACAAAAGTTATCTTATTTATTTAACATCTTACCTTGCTTCTTGGTGTAGTTTCATTTTAATCTGATGATTCAAGGTATGTTATTTAGGCCCCGATATCGGCCATGTCTTGCCTGCCTATATAGCGGGGCTTATCATGGCAGCGGCCACATTCCGATCTATCACAAAGCACTCTCAAGATAACTAAATTCATTATTTGTTTACACAATCATCTCATAAGAACATGTAACTAGTCTACATTTTGTGTTTTTGTCTATTTTTAAAAAAAAATTATATTTTTAGCCTTTTAAGAATGAGATGTTTAGATCTAGTAATTGGATTTAGATGAATTTCATTGATTTGATGACACTGATGAACATGCTTTTTTTGTTGAGTATTTACTATTTGTTTTAACGTTACAATAATATTAAAGTTCTGATCTTGAGAATATCACATTTTTGATTTTTTAAGGAAGTCTGGGTGTTTATTACTATTTCCGTCACAACGGCCAATTTGTAATTAAGTAAGTAAATAAGTAAGTAAGTAAGTTTATTGGCCAAGTATTCCCATACAAGGAATTTGCCTTGGTGATCCACCCACAAGCAACAACATGACATACAGTGACAGTTACGAATGACTCAGAAAACACTAAACATTAATAATAATAAAATATTAATGATAAAACACCATTGACCAAGCATGTGAACCAACAAAATACCAGATCAAAGGGAGGCTACAGTTAGGGAACTACTAATCTACAATTGGGTAACCTTAGAAGATTGAGGAGGGACCTTATAGAAACTTACAAAATTCTTAAGGGGTTGGACAGGCTAGATGCAGGAAGATTGTTCCCGATGTTGGGGAAGTCCAGAACAAGGGGTCACAGTTTAAGGATAAGGGGGAAGTCTTTTAGGACCGAGATGAAAAAACATTTTTCACACAGAGAGTGGTGAATCTGTGGAATTCTCTGCCACAGAAGGTAGTTGAGGCCAGTTCATTGGCTATATTTAAGAGAGAGTTAGATGGGGCCCTTGTGGCTAAAGGGATCAGGGGGGTATGGAGAGAAGGCAGGTACAGGATACTGAGTTGGATGATCAGCCTTGATCATATTGAATGGCAGGGCAGACTCGATATGGGTTTTTTTGCCTTCCTTCACAGCGAGGAGAAGATGCGCTATGAAGGATGTTTGTGTAAATTGTGTTGTGTCTTGGGTCTTTCTCGTTTTGTATGTATGACTGCAGAAACGACATTTCGTTTGGACCTCAACGGGGTCCAAACCACAAATAAATTGTATTGTATTGTATTGTAAGGCCCGATGGCCTGTACATATTTTCTATGTTTCTCACTAATTATATGCTTTAATTTCATGTCATCCAAGTAAGATGTATCATATTTGTTTCAGAATACTTCAATCTACAATGACTGACAATTTCATTCTGTTCTCTAATTTGTTAAGAAATCTATGGGCTTTTATGTCAATCGACTGACATCCATCTCAGCTTCTGTGTTAAGTTGATGGAAAAGCAATAGGGAGCAAGATGCTAATTTCCCAGTATGAAAAGGACCATAACTTTTTTAATACTGAAGACATTAACGTGAATTCGGTATCAGATTAAAGTTATTGTTATGCTTAATCTGATGGGATAAATTACAGGCTTGATTTTTACAATATCAAAAATGTGTAACATTCCTGCACCACCCCCGCTCCCACCCACACAACAACTTTCCAGCACTTTCTGGCCACTCTCCGGAACTTTCTGCCACTTTCCCGAACTTTACAGAACTTTCTCGCTCAATCTAAAGCCGCCGCCCCCAGCAGCTTCCTGCATTCGTCGATGAGATCACCGACACGCTCTCCCATTGGCCGGCGGCGCCGTCAATCCAAGCGTGGGCGGGTCTTGCGCGGGTCCAACCCCCGCCATTGGCTGGTGGTTCGGGGAGTCTAACCTCATTGGCCGACAGGTCCCGGCGAATCCCCGCCCCCGGCGGCGCCGGTCTCCCCTACGATTGGTCAATTGCTTCAGAACGTTCTCCAACGTTCTGGCGGTGACTCACCGGCGCCTCCTCCCATTGGTCGAGCCCAGCGCAGCGCTGCCCACATCTGGGACGCTCAAGGTATATAAGGAGCTGGTGGCTGGTTGTTCGAGCAACTTGCAGCGGGACAGAGAGAGAAAGAAGGAAAGAACTATCGGAAAGAAAGCAGAAGCTAAAGAAGGAAGAGAAGAAGAGGAAGGAAAAGAAGAAGTGGAAGGAAAAGTGGAAAAAGCAACGACTGCGACTGAAGACAGGAATCTGAAGACAAACTTTGTCGAGAACCAGAGATGCCAGGATCCAAGGGGACAGCCATCGGCATCGACCTGGGCACCACCTACTCATGTGTCGCCGTCTTCCAACATGGCAAGGTGGAAATCATCGCCAACGACCAGGGCAACCGCACCACCCCCAGCTACGTGGCCTTCAACGACACCGAGAGGCTCATCGGCGACGCTGCCAAGAACCAGGTGGCCATGAACCCGTCCAACACCGTCTTCGACGCCAAGAGGCTCATCGGGAGGAGGTTCGACGACCCCGTGGTCCAGGCCGACATGAAGCACTGGCCCTTCCAGGTGGTGAGCGACGCTGGGAAGCCCAAGGTGAAGGTGGAGTACAAGGGGGAGAATAAAACCTTCTACCCGGAGGAGATCTCCTCCATGGTGCTGACCAAGATGAAGGAGGTGGCCGAGGCTTACCTGGGCTACAATGTCACCAATGCTGTTGTCACCGTGCCCGCTTACTTCAATGACTCCCAGCGGCAGGCAACCAAAGATGCCGGCGTGATCGCTGGTCTCAATGTCCTGCGTGTCATCAACGAACCAACTGCAGGTGCCATTGCCTACGGCCTGGACAAGAAGGGCAGTGGAGAGCGCAATGTCCTCATCTTTGACCTGGGTGGCGGCACCTTCGACGTGTCCATCCTCGCCATCGATGACGGTATCTTTGAAGTGAAGTCCACCACCGGCGACACCCACCTGGGTGGAGAGGACTTTGACAATCGCATGGTCAGCCACTTCATTGAGGAGTTCAAGCGGAAAAACAAGAAGGACATTAGCCCGAACAAGAGGGCGGTGAGGAGGCTGCGGACAGCCTGCGAGAGAGCTAAGAGAACCTTGTCTTCCAGCACCCAAGCCAGTATTGAGATCGACTCTCTGTTTGAGGGCATTGACTTCTACACCTCGATCACCAGGGCTCGGTTTGAGGAACTGAACGCTGACCTGCTCCGAGGCACGCTGGAGCCGGTGGAGAAAGCCTTGAGAGATGCCAAGTTGGACAAGTCTCAGGTCCATGAGATTGTCCTGGTCGGCGGCTCCACCCGCATCCCCAAGATCCAGAAGATGCTGCAAGATTTCTTCAACGGCAAGGAGCTGAACAAGAGCATCAACCCTGACGAGGCGGTGGCCTACGGGGCGGCTGTCCAAGCGGCCATTCTGATGGGGGACAAGTCGGAGAACGTCCAGGATCTGCTGCTCCTGGACGTTGCTGCTCTGTCCATGGGTCTGGAGACGGCGGGCGGTGTCATGACCACACTCATCAAGAGGAACACCACCATTCCCACCAAGCAGACCCAGATCTTCAGCACCTACACTGACAACCAGCCTGGCGTCCTCGTTCAGGTATACGAGGGCGAGAGGGCCATGACCAAGGACAACAACCTCCTGGGCAAGTTTGACTTGAGCGGCATCCCACCTGCCCCTCGTGGAGTGCCCCAGATCGAGGTGACCTTCGACATCGACGCCAATGGCATCCTCAACGTGTCTGCCGCTGACAAGAGCACTGGCAAGACAAACAAGATCACCATCACCAACGACAAGGGCCGGCTGAGCAAGGAGGAGATTGACCGAATGGTTCAAGATGCAGAGAAGTACAAGAATGAGGATGAAATGCAGAGGGAGAAGGTCGCAGCCAAGAACTCCCTGGAGTCCTACGCCTACAACGTGAAGAGCACGATGGCCGATGAGAAGGTGGCGAGTAAGGTCAGCGATGAGGACGAGAGGGCGGTGGTTGACCGGTGCAACCAGACGATATCGTGGCTGGAGAAGAATCAGACGGCAGAGGTCGAGGAGTTTCAGCACCAGCAGAAAGAGCTGGAGAAAGTCTGCCGTCCCGTCATTGCCAAACTTTCCCAAGGAGCGGCCCCGGGAGAGTCATGACGAGATCAGGCCCGGGACACCGCTTCCTCAGGGCCCACCATTGAGGAGGTGGATTGAAAGCCAACAAACATTATCAGAACATATTGAACTTAAACTAATGGCACTGACCTCCTAGTTTCCTGAGGACATTCCTGAACTCTTTTGTAATTATTTGAAATTTGTGTTCAAAACATTTTGATGGTGGGGGGTAACCCATCGGGGCTTTTGGTATCTTCTTGGATTACTGTTGTATATGTTGCCTTCTGTACATTATTTTTAATTGTTCTACTTGGTGGTTTTACTTTGTATAGCTTTGTTTATATATCATGTTTTCTAAGGTGGCTTTTTACCAATAAACAGCCTCTTGAAGTTTAACCATGTAGTGGTGTTTCTATTTGACACAAGGAACTGCAGATGGTGGTTTACAATCAAAGAGAAACTAAATGCTGGAGTAACTCAATGGGCTGGGCAGCGTCTCTGGAGAACCTGGTTATGTGACATTTTGGTTACGGACTCATCTCGACTATTTGTATGCATATCTAATCCGTGAGAGATGCAGAGGTATGGTGACCTAGTGGTTTGGGCAGCATGTCTGGAGAACATGGTTCAGTGTCATTTTGGGTTGGGACCATTATTTAGACATTTCATATGCATATGTGCTAAAGTAACTTAGTGAGTTGCAGCATCACTGACGAACATGGATAGTCACAGTCCTGAGCTGAAACAACACATATCCATGTTCTCCAGAGAGAACGCATGACTTGCTGAGATACTTCGGCACTTTGCTTCCTTTTATGCCTTGTTTCAACTCTTGACACTTACCCCACTCCCATCTCTATTCTCCTCCCTGCAGCCAATTTGAAGCCTCAGGCTATTAACATTAAGATTTGAGTTTGTTAATTCTGTGGGGAATAATGGTACGAAAACTCTTTGCTACAATTCTAATGCAATTCCAATGTCAACTCTCGTAAGCTGAATATTCTGCCTGTCTGCACAGGTATGCCTGGCCCATTGTGATGAATACCTTGAACCAAGACCATTTCAACCTTTGACCCAGATTTTGTTAAAACAACCAGTTCTTGGAAATATGATCTTATCTCATGGTTATTGGTATGGGATAGTTTATTGACTGGGAATTGGTGCAAAAGGGCTTGATTGGAGAAAAATATAGTCTGGACCTTGGGGAGGAGTTACTGAAATAGGGTTAAGGCAGAGCTTACCATAATTAGACACAACATTCTTGTAGCTATTAAACTACCTTTTGTTGAAAATCTAGAAGGTAGAGGAAAAATTTTGTTTTCCAAACCCCGAAACTCCCTCGCTCGTAACTCCTTAATTGCCATTGACATGATTGTTTTTATAAAGCATTTTTCCTATAGCTTGAAGCTTCTTAAGAAAACAACTATTGCGTTTTAGCCGAACTACCTATAGTTGTATCATTAGTCATGTCAAATGCCTGGTCACAAGAGTCAAGATGACATTCTTACCAACAGCAGCATAACAGGCCTGTAAGCACAATACTCATAGATAACATATTAAACAAAAAACAATAAATAACAACCAAGAAAAGAAAAACAAATACTAGTGCAAATGTCCAAAGTTCTTTGTTCATAGTTTAGTTAGTTTTAAAGTTTTAGTTTAAAGATACAGCAGGGAAACAGACGTGCAGATGCTGGTCTCCAGAGTCAGAGATGCTGCCTGATCCGCTGAGTTAACCCAGCATTTTGTGTCTATCTTCACTGATCATACTGTTGTGTTGCAAGCAAGTCAGGTGGAATATGAGGTGCTGCACTGCTCTGCAATTAACCAATAGTTGAGAGAGAGTGATACAGTGTGGAAACAGGCCCTTCGGACCAACTCACCTACACCGGCCAACAGTTCCCAGCTACACTAGTCCCACCTGCCTGCATTTGGTCCATATCCCTCCAAACCTGTCCTATCCATGTACATAACTAACTGTTTCTTAAACGCTGGGATAGCACCTGCCTCCCTAATTTTGAGGAAGGACATCCTTGTGATTGAGGCAGTGCAGCATAGGTTCATGAGATTGATCCCTGGGATGGCGGGACTGTCATATGAGGAAAGATTGAAAAGCTTAGGCTTGTATTCACTGGAGTTTAGAAGATTGAGGGGGGATCTTATAGAAACTTATAAAAGGACTGGACAAGCTAGATGCAGGAAAAATGTTCCCAATGTTGGGCGAGTCCAGAACCAGGGGCCACAGTCTTAGAATAAGAGAAGGCCATTTAAGACTAAGGTGAGAAATAACATTTTCACCCAGAGAGTTGTGAATTTGTGGAATTCCCTGCCACAGAGGGCAGTGGAGGCCAAATCACTGGATGGATTTAAGAGAGAGTTAGATAGAGCTCTAGGGGTTAGTGGAGTCAAGGGATATGGGGAGAAGGCAGGCACGGGTTATTGATTGGGGATGATCACAATGAATGGTGGTGCTGGCTCGAAGGGCCACATGGCCTCCTCCTGCACCTATTTTCTATGTTTCAACTACCTCATCTGACAGCTTGTTCCATACACCCCCAGAAGATGATGGATGACAGCATCAGTCTGCATAGTTTGCAGGAGGGGGTGGGGGGGGGGGGGGGGGGAGGAGGAGGGGAGGTGGAGACAAGGGGGGAGGAGGACTTGCAGGTCCTGTGTTGAATTGATGCATTCAATGCAGCCGTTCGGGATGTCGGCTCAGCCCATCACAGGTCCTGACCTCTCCGCCATCGAAGGGAATTACAGGAGTCATTGCCTTAAAAAGGCAGCCAGCATCATCAGAGATGCACATCACCCGGCCACACTCTCATTTAACCCCTGCCATCAGAATCCTGAAAACTGATGTCCAAGTTGAGGAACAACTTCTTCCCTACAGCTGTTAGGCTATTAAACACAGCAACCCCAAATAACCTCTGAGCTACATAGACAATTATTTGTTAGTAATACACTATTATTATCTATTTTTTATATGTATTTAGGTGTTCGTGTGTGTGTGTATATACATACAGAAGCTGGACACAAAACGCTGGAGTAATTCAGCGGGACAGGCAGCATCTCTAGATTGAAGGAATGGGTGTCATTTTGTGTCGAGACCCTTCTTCAGACTGATAGTCGGGAGAGGGAGACACAGAGATAAGGAAGAGGAAGGTGTGAAAAGGGACATCAAGGGAGATGCTATCAAGTAAATGTAAAATATATCATTGTTAGCTGGGAGAAGGTGACGAGAGAGAAGGGTTTCGGCCCGAAACGTCGCCTATTTTCTTCGCTCCATAGATGCTGCTGCACCCGCTGAGTTTCTCCAGCAATTTTGTGCACCTTTGATCTTCCAGCATCTGCAGTTCCTTCTTGAACACTAAAGTTAATATCGCTCTTGTTTCCCCCAAAAACATTTTTTGTTTAACTCCACCCTCCACCACCCCCAGTTTAAATTCCATTTGGAGTATTTTTGGAGGACCAGGAATCCAATTTTATTCGTCACATGAAATGAATTTCATCCCTCCATCCCTTTCCTAGTTCTTCGGCCAGGCTTACTGTCAGAGGGGACAGTAAGCCTGGCCGAAGAACTAGGAAAGGGATGGAGGGATGAAATTCATTTCATGTGACGAATAAAATTGACTTTGACTTTGAGAGGGAAAGCAAAGGGTTACTTGAAGTTCGGGGCCAACCCAGTACACACACTGAACTTTTTTTTCTCGTCTCTTATATCGTTTACATTGCACTGTGTTTACATATTCTGTCGTGCTGCTGCAAGTAAGACTCACATTGTTCTATCTCGGACACAGTGAACACACTCTCTGACTCACCTCCCCTCCTCAAGAGCGGACCAAACACAACCAGCCCACTCCCCTCCCCAACTCAAAATCCATCCCCATTTCCTGCTCATCATTGTGTCTCGATCGCTTCAAACGGATCATGGTTTCACTGACAGGGAATCGCTTCTCTGACATGCTGGTCCCTATTTTGTTCTTTCTATCCCCGGGGATTTCGTATACAGGTAAGGCAGGGATCATACCCGCTGCATATCAAATGTACGTCTGGGTATTGCATGCGCCGTCTGCAGCCAATTTCAATCATAAAATTATTGCAACATTAGATCTGAAATGGACAGACAGGAATGCTAGATATTATTCGGTTTGAGTAAATGCGTGCTCGGTCGAGCTGAAATTGCTATGTAGACCCTGACGTGCAGCAAATAGCTTTATATTCTTGCAATAATGAAACAACCCAGTGATATTTTCGTTTATTAACAAGATTCAGAATAGCAAGGGCCCTGGGGGATTTACTCTCGCGACTGCAAGTAAGATTTATGAATCAAAGAATATGAGTGTTTTTGAATCTTGGATGAAAAATCTCATGTTATGCTTCTTTTAGCTTGTCAATTTGTGCAGAGGTTCTAGGGACCCTCTGCGTTTAATCCTCTGTGGGGTTTTTTTAAAAGTGCGACTGAAACATTCTCCGTCTACCTGTGGCTTCATGTAAGATACGGTTCTCTCTTGGCGCTGCGGTAGAGTTGCTGCCTAACACAGCGCCACAGACCAGGGTTCGATCCTGACCACCGGTGCTTGTACGTTCCTCCCGTGACCGCGAGGGTTTTCTCCGGGTGCTCCTGTTTCCCACATGTAAACGTTTGATTGGCTTCTGAAAATTGTGTGTGGGATAGTGCTAGTGGGCGAGGTTCGCTGGTCGGCGTCGACGCCGTTTCTCCAAAGACGCGAATGTGAGGATGGTTTTCGGTTGCAAGCTGCTAAGTGTTGGGGAGGGTGTGCATGCAATCTCCGTCCCCGACACTGGGTGGCGTTTTGGAGACCGGTCATAAGGTTTAGGTGCAGAATTAGGCCATTCAGCCCATCAAGTCGACACCGCCATTCAATCATGACTGATCTAACTCTCCCTCCCAACCCCATTCCCCTGCCTTCTCCACATAACCCCCCCCCCCCCCCCCCACACACACACACACTAATCAAGTCCTAGCAACCAAGGCCAGTGGTGACGGATACATAAGATAATCTTATAAGATAGTCTGAAGAAGGGTCTCGACCCGAAACGTCACATATTCCTTCACTCTATAGATGCTGCCTCACCCGCTGAGTTTCTCCACCATTTATATCTACCTAAGATAATCTTCCATAGGTTAAGAGCGTACTACAGATTTTAGTATTTTGAAGCAAATTATAAGGATAGAGAGACATTTCTAGACCAGAACAAATGGTTTTAATGTCAACTTTTAATCTAAAGTTACAGCAGGATCTTAATCAGTTGGGCAAGTGGTATGAGGACTGGTGAAATGAGTTGAATGCAGGTAATAAACAATAGACAATAGGTGCAGGAGTAGGCCATTCGGTCCTTCAAGCCAGCACCACCATTCATAGAAACATAGAAACATAGTAATTAGGTGCAGGAGTAGGCCATTCGGCCCCTCGAGCCTGCACCGCCATTCAATATGATCATGGCTGATCATCCAACTCAGTATCCCGTACCTGCCTTCTCTCCATACCCTCTGATCTCCTTAGCCACAAGGGCCACATCTAACTCCCTCTTAAATATAGCCAATGAACTGGCCTCAACTATCCTCTGTGGCAGAGAGTTCCAGAGATTCACCACTCTCTATGTGGAAAAAGTTCTTCTCATCTCGGTTTTAAAGGATTTCCCCCTCATCCTTAAGCTGTGACCCCTTGTCCTGGACTTCCCCAACATCGGGAGCAATCTTCCTGCATCTAGCCTGTCCAACCCCTTAAGAATTTTGTAAGTAATGTGATCATGGCTGATCCTGTGTTCATGGCTGAGAGTAAGTACCAAGTAGCCAATAGAGTGTCCCCCACTGCCCTTACACCACAATGGGTTGCATGGTGCATACACTCTATAACCCATACTGCTAATGAGTCTGTCATGAGTTTGCCCTGCTGGAGTGGTCCACAGCCCAGCCATACAACCAGTACACATCACAGTTGTCTCCACCTGTCCTGATCTCCTTCAGTAGCCTCCTCCTGCAATTGAACGATTTCTTGGATGGGTAGGCATCCGTCTCTCCAAGGGGGGCTTGTTATTTATACTATTAGTCTGCCTCATTGTTTTAGGTACCACCACCTTATGTTCCCATGATACTTTCTTAGCTACTAGGTCGGCATTATTATTCCCAATGTTCACTGGAGTCTGTCCTTTAGCATGGGAGCTACAGATATTTGTCTGGGTAGCATTAAGGCCTTCAATAAATCTGTCACCTATTGTTTGTTTGATATTTGGCTGAGAGTTGTTACATTTTAGAAACATAGAAAATAGGTGCAGGAGTAGGCCATTCGGCCCTTCGAGCCTGCACCGCCATTCAATATGATCATGGCCAATCATCCAACTCAGTATCCTGTACCTGCCTTCTCTCCATACCCCCTGATCCCTTTAGCCAAAAGGGCCACATCTAACTCCCTCTTAAATATAGCCAATGAACTGGCCTCAACTACCTACTGTCCCAGGCCTCAACTACCTTCTGTGTTTAAGAGGGAACTGCAGATGCTGGAGAATCGAAGGTTACACAAAAAAGCTGGAGAAACTCAGCGGGTGCAGCAGCATCTATGGAGCGAAGGAAATAGGCAACGTTTCGGGCCGAAACCCTTCTTCAGACTGATCGGGGGCGGGGGTGGGCGGGGACAAGAAAGGGAAAAGGAGGAGGAGCCCGAAGGCTGGGGGATGGGAGGAGACAGCAGGGGGGCTGAGGAAGGGGAGGAGACAGCAAGGACTAACAAAATTGGGAGAATTCGATGTTCATGCCCCCCGGGATGCAGACTCCCCAAACGGAATATGAGGTGCTGTTCCTCCAATTTCCGGTGCTGCTCGCTGTGGCCATGGAGGAGACCCAGGACAGAGAGGTCGGAGACGGAGTGGGAGGGGGAGTTGAAGTGCTGAGCCACCGGGAGGTCAGCTTGGTTATCAACTACCTTCTGTTTGTGTAGGACCTTCACATTGAACGCTGGGGCTCTGGGGCATGTTGTAGAGCAGAGGGATCTAAGAGTGGCAAGCACATAACTCCCTGAAACAGGTGTTGCAGGAAGATTAGCTGGCCAACAAGGCTTTCTGTAAATTGGCCTTGATCAGTATGGGTATTGAGTATAGAGGTTGGGGTGTTATGTTACGATTTGTGAGGCTGCCATTCAGGACCGGATTTAGATGAAGAGAGGCCCTAGGCTTGTGAGGCCCCTCCCAATCCCCCACCCCAAGACTAGAGGAAGATGGAAGAGTCCACCAGATTGACACCGATTTGCAGCCGAACGTGGCCGATGAGATAAGGGGCTGGAGAGCTGCACTTCTATTTATTTATTTATTTATTGCCAGTGCTAGTGTCGAGTTATCGGCTTAAAACACTATTATTCTGAAATGGAGGGCAAGGAAAAATACTGAAGGGTTGACAGCATATGACAGTCCCTCCATCCCGGGAATTAACCTGGTGAACCTGCGCTGCACTCCCTCAATAGCAAGAATGTTCTTCCTCTAATTAGGGGACCAAAACTGCACACAATACTCCAGGTGTGGTCTCATTAGGGCCCTATACAACTGCAGAAGGACCTCTTTGCTCCTATACTCAACTCCTCCTGTCATAGAGGCCAACATGCCATTCGCTTTCTTCACTGCCTGCAAATAATAATAATAATAATACATTTTATTTATGGGCGCCTTTCAAGAGTCCCAAGGACAAAAAATTACCAAATATTTACCTTACAAAAATTTAGCAGGTAGAGGAAAAACATGTAAGGGGAATGAAATAAATAGTAGAGACATGACTAGTACACAAAGTGAATACAGAATTTAATACAAAACACAGTATGAGGCAATTAATGCACAGATGGTCGGAGTGGACCTAGTGGGTTGAAGGTAGACTCGAAAAGGTGGAGTAACTCAGCGGGTCAGACAGCATCTCTGGAGAAACGGAATAGGTGGCAGTTCAGTTCACAAGTTCACGGAGTAGAATGAGGCCATTCAGCCCATCGAGTCTACTCCGCCGTTCAATCATGGCTGATCTCTGCCTCCTGATCCCATTTTTCTGCCTTCTCCCAATAACCAAACGGGGCGGCGGGACTGTCATATGCTGAGAGAATGGAGCGGCTGAGCTTGTATACTCTGGAATTTAGAAGGATGAGTGGGGATCTTATTGAAACATAAAATTATTAAAGGTTTGGACACACTAGAGGCAGGAAAAATGTTCCCCATGTTGGCGGAGTCCAGAACCAAGGGTCACAGTTTAAGAATAAGGGGTAAGCCATTTAGAACGGAGATGAGGAAACACTTTTTCATACAGAGGGTTGTGAGGGTTGTGGTTGTGGAATTCTCTGCCTCAGAGAGCGGTGGAGGCAGGTTCTCTGGATACTTTCAAGAGAGAGCTGAATAGGGCTCTTAAAGATAGTGGAGTCAGGGGATATGGGGAGAAGGCAGGAAGGGGTTACTGATTGGGGATGATCAGCCATGATCACATTGAATGTTGGTACTGGCTCGAAGGACCGAATGGCCTACTCCTGAGTCTATTGTCTATTGTCTAACCCTTGATATCCGGTCTAATCAAGAATTTGTCTATCTCTGCCTTAAAAATATCCACTGACTTGGCCTCCACAGCCCCCTGTGGCAATGAGTTCCACAGATTAATTACTCTCTGACTGAAGAAGTTCCTTCTCATCTCCTTTCTAAAAGAGCGCCCTTTAATTCTGAGGCTATGACCTCTGGCCCACCAGCAGAAGAAGGTTCCCGAGACCCTCCTTCAGACTTCTTCAGAAGGACCTGTTTCCATGCTGCATCTTTCATTAAATCAAGTAGCCTTGATCCCAGACTCAGTCTTTAATCTAAATATTTACACTGCTTGGATGGAGCAGACACAGACGTCATGAAGAAATTGCAATCGTCATTCGGTATCCATGGTTACTGCGGTGGACACAAAAGCCATCCTGTTTCAATTCACTAGGAGATTGCTTTTCTTTTCTTTCACTATGAATTCCGTCTGAGGCCAAACTGCATCTGTGCAAGTTGTTCGATTGAGACACCAAAATAATATAGATCACTTTCCAAAGAAGGGTCTCGACCCATTCCTTTTCTCCAGAGATACTGTCTGGCCTGCTGAGTTATTCCAGCTTTTAGTGTCTATCTTAGATCTCTTTCCCCTTTGCTGCATTGAACAGCACAGCACAGAAGCAGGCCCTTCGGCCCACAGTATCTGTGCTGGCCCCGGTGCCAGGTACATTTGCCTCCATCAAATAGAAGACACAAAGTGCTGGAGTAACTCAGCGGGTCAGGCAACATCTCTGAAGAAGGATCCCAGGAATGAGTGGGTTAACTACAGTTACTGGGTAATGCAATAGATAACAGGTGCAGGAGGAGGCCATTCGGCCCTTCGAGCCAGCACCGCCATTCAATGTAATCGTGGCTGATCATCCCCAATCAGTACCCCGTTCCTGCCTTCTCCCCGTATCCCCTGACTCCGCTATCTTTAAGAGCCCTATCTAGCTCTCTCTTGAAAGTTTCCAGAGAACCGGCCTCCACCGCCCCCTGAGGCAGAGAATTCCACTGACTCACAACTCTCTGGGTGAAAAAGTGTTTTCTCGTCTCCGTTCTAAATGGCTTACCCCTTATTCTTAAACTGTGGCCCCTGGTTCTGGGCTCCCCCAACATCGGGAACAATTCTCCTCCCTCTAGCATGTCTAAACCCTTAACAATCTTATGTGTTTCAATGAGATCACCTCTCATCCTTCTAAACTCCAGAGTGTACAAGCCCAGCTGCTCCATTCTCTCAGCATATGACAGTCCCGCCATCCCGGGAATTAACCTGGTGAACCTACGCTGCACTCCCTCAAATAGCAAGAATGTCCTTCCTCAAATTAGGGGACCAAAACTGCACACAATACTCCAGGTGTGGTCTCACTAGGGCCCTGTACAACTGCAGAAGAAACTCTTTGCTCCTATATTCGATTCCTCTTGTTATAAAGGCCAACATGCCATTCGCTTTCTTCACTGCCTGCTGGATCTGCATGCTTACTTTCATAGACTGATGTACAAGGACACCCAGATCCCGTTGTACTTCCCCTTTTCCCAACTTGACGCCATTTAGATAGCAGTCTGCCTTCCTGTTTTTGCTACCAAAGTGGATAACCTCACATTTATCCGCATTAAACTTCATCTGCCATGCATCTGCCCACTCCCCCATCCTGTCCAAGTTACCCTGCGTTCTCATAGCATCCTCCTCACAGTTCACACTGCCACCCAGCTTTGTGTCATTCGATGATGACTTTGTGAATGACATTGTGATGTTTTCGGTCGAGACCCTTCTTCAGACTGGAGAGTCTCGACCCGAAAAGTCACCCATACCTTCGCTCCAGAGATGCTGCCTGTCCCGCTGAGTTACTCCAGCTTTTTGTGGGCAGACAAAAAGCTGGAGAAACTCAGCGGGTGATGCGGCATCTATCGGGCGAAGAAATGGGTGACATTTCGGGTCGAGACCCTTCTTCAGACTGATGTGGAGGGGCGGGAAGAAGAAAGGAAGAGGCGGAGGCAGTGGGCTGTGGGAGAGCTGGGACTGGTGTAGATGGGGCATGTTGGGCGGCAAGGCCTGTTGCCACGCTGTGTGACTCTGGCTCTCTAAAACTCGCTCCCTTGTCCTTCCTGCGTCAGGTGCGGCTTCCTGGTGCCCCAGTCATCTGGACTGTGCCCTTCTCCGTCGCAATCCCTGCACCGCTGGATTGCAGGACTGTGGCCCCTGCTTACCCGGATACCGAGAGGACGGTGACGAGAAGTGTATCCTCGAGGGGCATCAGACGCAGGGTGAGTGGAGGAGACCTCGGTTTAGTTTCTTTTATTGTTACGTGTACCGAAGTACGGTGAAAAACCTTTAGTAGACAAAAAATGCTGGAGAAACTCAGCGGGTTAGGCAGCATCTGTGGAGAAAAGGTGAAGCATTCTTGCTATTGGGGGAGTGCAGCGTAGGTTTACAAGGTTAATTCCCGGGATGGCGGGACTGTCATTTGCTGAGAGAATGGAGCGGCTGGGCTTGTATACTCTGGAGTTTAGAAGGATGAGAGGGTATCTCATTGAAACATATAAGATTATTCAGAGTTTAGACACACTAGAAACATGCAGGAAACATGTTCCCGATGTTGGGGGAGTCCAGAACCAGGGGCCACAGTTTAAGAATAAGGGGTAAGCCATTAGAATGGAGACGAGAAAACACTTTTTCCCTCTGAGTTGTGAGTCTGTGTTCAGAGGGCGGTGGAGGCAGGTTCTCTGGATGCTTTCAAGAGAGAGCTAGATAGGGCTCTTAAAGATAGCGGAGTCAGGGGATATGGGGAGAAGGCAGGAACGGAGGGTACTGATTAGAGATGATCAGCCGTGATCACATTGAATGGCAGTGCTGGCATGAAGGGCCAAATGGCCTACTCCTGCACCTATTGTCTATTGTCTATTGCCTATTGTGACATTTCGGGTCGAGACCCTTCTTCTTCTTCAGACTGATCTGCAGTTCCTTCCTGCACAAGTGAATGAGGAAGTGGGATTACATGGGACTAGTGTGAATGGGTGATCGTTAGCAAGCATGGACTCGGCAGGCCGAAGGGCATGATTCCACCTGGTATCTCCAGACTAAACTAAACATTACATGTGTGTTTTTTGTTCTGTTCCAGCAACTCTCCTTGCTCCTGGCCTGAAACTCACCGACTCCAGCCTCAGCCACTCTTCGAGTGCCCACCAGAGCACAGAGGGACCCTGGGCCATGGCAAAGACCACCCCAGTCACTCACCCCACCAGAGGGGGGGACGAGAGCAAGAAGCTTTCCCGTCTGCTAAATGACGTGGTGTCGCTGAGTTAGGTAACGGGAGGCCGGAATTTCCGTGACCTGCCGACACTGGAATCTTGAGTGGAACACAGAGTGCCGGATGAACTCAGTGGGTCAGCCAGAGTCGGTGGAGGGAAACGGGCAGATTATGTTTCGGGTCGGGTCTGAAGTGAAGTCCTGTCCATTTCCATCCACAGATGCTGCCCGACCCGCTTCTGTTTCTGTTTAACGAGAAGCCGGAGTGGATTAAGCAGGGGTAGGAAAAGGGAATGTGTGGGGGCAGGAGTGGTGGAGAGATTGGTTATAGAATGAATAAATGAATAAGTTTATTGGCCAAGTATTCACATACAAGGAATTTGCCTTGGTGCTCCGCCCGCAAGTGACAACATGACATACAGTGACAGTTAAAAATGACACATAAAACATTAAACATTAATAATAAAACATTATCGATTAAACATGTGAATTAAATAAAATACCAGAGCAATAGGAGGCTACAGATTTCTGTCTGTTGAGTAGAGCTACTACTCGTGGAAAAAAAAACTGTTTTTATGTCTGGCTGTGGCAGCTTTGACAGTCCGGAGTCGACTTCCAGAGGGAAGTGATTCACAGAGTTTGTGGCCAGGGTGAGAGGGGTCAGAGATGATGATTGCCCGCTCGCTTCCTGGCCCTTGCAGTGTACAGTTCGTCAATGGAGGGAAGGTTGCAGCCAATAACATTCTCAGCTGATGGGAATAGCGGGGAGAGCTGGGAGGTTCGAGGGAAAGACGGAGAGGTGTGGAGAGAGGGAAAGGGAGGGAAGGAGAGCAAGGTGGTTGGGAGGGGAGGGTG
The DNA here is from genome assembly GCF_028641065.1 of Leucoraja erinaceus. Classification (NCBI taxonomy): domain Eukaryota; kingdom Metazoa; phylum Chordata; class Chondrichthyes; order Rajiformes; family Rajidae; genus Leucoraja; species Leucoraja erinaceus. The sequence continues at coordinate 92,545 of NW_026576938.1, forward strand.
AGATGGGAGAGCGGAGATGGAAGAAAGAGCAAATGGGGGGGGGGGGGCTTCAGACAGGAGAGAGAGCATCTGGGAGGAAACAAAATGGGCATGAGAGGACAGAAGGGATGGAGGCAGAGGGATGTGTGGGGGTGGGGGGAAACGGAAAGATGAAGATGGCTAATTGGAGAGAGAGGAGTTGAGTGGGAAGGACCAAGGTGAGGGGAGTTTGTAGGAAGGTCAGAGAGATGAGGGGGGAGTGGAGGTGATGGGAGGGGTGAGGGGAGGGTGAGGGGAAAGGAGGGGAGAATGAGGGGAGGATTCACACCTTTTCTCCAATTAGCCACCTTCGTTCTCCCCATTCACACCCATTTATTTTCCACGTCGCTCTCCATCTCCCCCTTTTCCTCTCCGATTCCCTCTCTCTGACCTCCACTCACTCTTTTTTCCATCCCACTCATCTGTCTCAACCTCTCTCCCTTCCCCTCTCAACTCCCTCACAAACCAACTTGTAGAGTCATAGAGTGATATAATGTGGAAACAGGCCCTTTGGCCCAACTTGACCACACCGGCCAACAATCTCCCAGCTACCCTAGTCCCAGCTGCCTGCGCTTGGTCCATATCCCTCCAAACCTGTCCTATCCATGTATCTGTCCAACTGTTTCTTAAATGATGGGATAGTCCCAGCCTCAACTACCTCCTCTGGCAGCTCGTTCCATGCACCCACCACCCTTTGTGTGAAAAAGCTACCCCTCGGATTCCTATCAAATCTTTTCCCCTTCACCTTGAACCCAGGGCCGGAAATCCCGGTGGTGAGGTCGGAGGGGTTGACGAGGGGGGACACACGGCTTTGAGGGGGGGGGGGCTTTCCATGGGCTTCAGACGCGGGGGAGGCCCACGGCTTAAAATCAAGTGCTGCCTCCCGAGGCTTTTGAGACCGGTGCGGGGCCCCTCGACAGGCCGATTCAATCCCCCATTCGGGGTTGCTGTGCTGGATCCAGAGTTTGGTCACCAACCAGGTCAGCTCCCGATGTTACCGTCCACAGGGCCCACGGCCGAAGCCTCCCGCTCCCTCTCCCCACATCCGTGGAACTCACTGCCTTGGAGACTGTCATTGGCAAATTAAAGTGATCAAGCGGCTGCATCGTCAAGTCAAGTCAAGTTTATTTGTCACATCGAGTGCTGAAATGAAAGTGGCAATGCCGCGACTGTTGTGACGCCCAACAAAACACGGGCAATTAAAACACAATCCCACACATTCGACATAATAAATAATAGGCCGATTGTAGAGTTAGTCCCTGATGAGAAAGGCGTTACAGTCCGATTCCTCTGGGGTGCATGGCACGAAGCTTTGCCTGACCGTGCGGCTGGAACAGTCCGTGCAGGGGTGAGTCTCTCAGAGTTGGTCACCTCCTGTTGTACCAGGTCAGCTTCCCCATAGTGATGTTACCGTCACTTCTCTCTGCAGAGCCTTATTGTCCTTGGCAGAGCAATTCCCGAACCAGATGGTAATGTTCCCGGACAAGATGCTTTCCACCGCCGCTGCGTAGAAGCACTGTAGGATCCTCGGAGACACTCTGAATTTCCTCATTGCCTGAGGTGGTAACGCACCTTGCCTTACTCACCATGGAGGCGTGTGATGACTATGTCATATCCTCAGGATGTGGACTCCCAGATATTTAAAACAGTTCACCCTATCCACAGGATCCCCATTTATCCTCAATGGAGTGTACGTCCTCGGATGATGTGCCCTCCTAAAGTCCATGATCAGCTCCTTCGTGTTTTTGATGTTCAAGAGGAGGCTGTTGTCCTGACACCAGAGTGCCAGATCAGCCACCTCCTCCCGGTAGGCCCTCTCATCATTGTCTGAGATCAGGCCCACCACCACAGTGTCATCAGCAAACTTAATTATTGAATTGGAGCTGAACCTAGCCACACAGTCATGTGTGTACAGGGAGTACAATAGGGGGCTGAGGATGCAACCCTGGGGCGATCCTGTGCTCAGGGTGAGGGACTCCGATGTATTCCCTCCCATCTTGACTACCTGGGGCCTGGCGGTGAGAAAGTCCAGGACCCAGGCACACAGGGAGGTGTTGAGGCCCAATGGCGGAGTAGACTTGATGGGCCGAATGGCCCAGTTCTGCTCCCGGCACCTACGAACTCATGGCAGGGTCAACTCGTTGGTCCATTGTCCACTGACTTTCCCTCCGTCCACCTCTCTCCCCAGGTCTGGTCATCATCTGCACAGTGACCGGTCTCCTCGGCCTGGCTGTGGCTGCTCGCTGTTGGTATCGGTGAGTCCCTGCTCTCTACACCATCCACAAGGCTGCAGATACACATGGAACACTGGAGTAACTCAGCGGGTCAGGCAGCATCTCTGGAGATGGAAGGACGGGTGACGTTTTGGGTCGAGACCCTTCTTCAGTCTTCAGTACCCCATAGAAACATAGACAAATGGGTGCAGAAGGAGGCCAATTGGCCCTTCGAGCCTGCACCGCCACACACTAGAGGCAGGAAACATGTTCCCGATGTTGGGGGAGTCCAGAATCAGAGGGCCATAGTTTAAGAATAAGTGGTAAGCCATTTGGAAAGGAGATGAGGAAACACTTTTTCACACAGAGAGTTGTGAGTCTGTGGAATTCAATGCCCCAGGTGGAGGCCGGTTCTCTGGATACTTTCAAGAGAGAGCTTGATAGGGCTCTTAAAGATAGCGGAGTCAGGGGATATGGGGAGAAGGCAGGAACGGGGTACTGAATGTGGATGATCAGCCATGATCACATTGAATGGCGGTGCTGGCTCGAAAAGCTGAATGGCCTACTCCTGCACCTATTGCCTATTGTCTAATGCCATTCATTGTCCTCTCCCCATATCCCCTGACTCCGCTATCTTTAAGAGCCCTATCTAGCTCTCTCTTTAAAGTATCCAGAGAACTGGCCTCCACCGCCCTCTGAGGCAGAGAATTCCACAGACTCACAACTCTCTGTGAGAAAAAGTATTTCCTCATCTCCGTTCTAAATGACATACCACTTTTTCTTAAAGTGTAGCCCCTGGTTCTGGACTCCCCCAACATTGGGAACATGTTTCCTGCCTCCAGCCTGTCCAAACCCTTAATAATCTTACATCTTTCAATAAGATACATGTTTCAATAAGATACCCTTTCATCCTTCTAAACTCCTGAGTATACAAGCCCAGCCGCTCCAATCTATCAACATATGATAGTCCCGCCATCCCAGGAATTAACCTGGTGAACCTACGCTGCACTCCCTCAATAGCAAGAATGTCCTTCCTCACATTTGTAGACCAAAACTGCACACAATACTCCAGGTGTGGTCTCACTGGGGCCCTGTACAACTGCAGAAAGACCTCCTTGCTCCAATACTCAACTCCTCTTGTTATACTTCCATCCGACACTAGGTGTCACTTAAACCTCAAACTCGGGTTGAATAACATATGATGAGCGTTTGTTGACACTGGGCCGATTTAGGAGGGGCCTTATTGAACCTTAGCAAACAGTGAAAGGCCTGCGTAGAGTGGATGTGGAGAGGATGTTCCCACCAGTGGGAGAGCTTCTCTTTCTCACACACCGAGTTGTGAGTCTGTGGCATTCTCTGCCTCAGAGGGCGGCGGAGGCCGGTTCCCTGGATACATTCATAGAAACATAGAAACATAGACAATAGGTGCAGGAGTGGGCCATTCGGCCCTTCGAGCCTGCACCGCCATTCAATATGATCATGGCTGATCATCCAACTCAGTATCCTGTACCTGCCTTCTCCCCATACCCCCTGATCCCTTTAGTCACAAGGGCCACATCTAACTCCCTCTTAAATACAGCCAATGAACTGTGGCCTCAACTACCTTCTGTGGCAGAGAATTCCAGAGATTCACCACTCTTTGTGTGAAATTTTTTTTTCTCATCTCGGTCCTAAAAGATTTCCCCCTTATCCTTAAAGAGAGAGCTAGATAGGGCTCTTAAAGATAGCGGAGTCAGGGGATATGGGGAGAAGGCAGGAACGGTGCCTCCTGCACCTATTGTCTATGTTTCTATGAATGGCAGTGCTGGTTCGAAGGGAAGAATGGACTACTCCTGCACCTAATGTCTATTGTCTATTGAGAGTCCAGGACCAGAGGTCTCAGAATAAAAGGACGTACCTTTAGAAATGAAATTAGGAAACATTTCTTTAGTCAGAGGGTGGTGAATCTGAATGGCTTTAGACGGGTTCTTCATTTAGACAGTCTTGATTTTCGAGACATTGAAGACAAAAAGGGTGGGGATTTTTTCTGACAAAAAAAAATGCAGATGTTAGAAACCTGATGTAAAATAAGAGTCAAAGACAGATGCTGCAAACTTGAGCTAAAAACCAAACCACTGAAGGAACTCAGCAGACCAGGCAGCATGTGTGGAGGGCAACGGACAGAGTATCGTTTCGAGCCAGGACCCTTCTTCAGACTGATTAACACTGCCGACTGAATCTGCTGAAGGGACCCGACCCGAAACGTTGCCTCTCCATGTTCTGCAGAGATGCTGCCCGACCCGCTGAGTTACTCCAGCGGTTTGCGTCTTTAGTTGCGAACTAACATCTGCAGTTCTTGTGTCCCCACCAATTACATTTATAGTTTAAACCTCCCAAATTCCTCTCAATTAACCGACAAACCTGACATTCCTACAATCGCCTGTCCCACTTAAGCGATTTTTTAGGCTAGATTCAGATTCAACTTTAATTGTCATTGTGCAGTGTACAGTACAGAGACAACGAAATGCAGTTAGCATCTCCCTGGAAGAGCGACATAGAATATGAATAAATAAATCTATTTACATGCATACAGTCATAGTGTTTTTCCTGTGGGAGGAGTGTCCGGGGAGGGGAAGGGGGGTGATTGGCAGTCACCGAGGTACGTTGTTGAGTAGTGTAACAGCCGCAGGGAAGAAGCTGTTCCTGGACCTGCTGGTCCAGCAACGGAGAGACCTGTAGCGCCTCCCGGATGGTAGGTGGGTAAACAGTCCGTGGTTGGGGTGAGAGCAGTCCTTGGCGATGCTGAGCGCCCTCCGCAGACAACGCTTGCTTTGGACAGACTCAATGGAGGGGAGCAAGGAACCGGTGATGCGTTGGGCAATTTTCACCACCCTCTGCAATGCTTTCCGGTCGGAGACAGAGCAGTTGCCGTACCATACTGTGATACAGTTGGTACAGGTTGTCGCCACATGGTCACCGTGGTGTCGCCTGCATGCTCGTCAGTGGTCTCTCTCCTCAGTCGCCCAAAGAGTTGTAGCGTCTTTGTGGTGGCCGCTGGATTTTCAACCTGCCGCGACTATGACAGTCGCCTAAAAATAACCCAAGTGGGACAGACCCATTACTAACAGCAGCATAACAGGCCTGCAAACTCAATACTCATACATAAAATAAATTTAAAAAACCCAATAAATAACAACACCAAAAATAAAAAAATACAGGTGCAGAAATGTCCAACCTAGACAGTTCATAGTTTAGTTAATTTTAGTCAAGTCAAGTCAATTTTATTTCTATAGCACATTTAAAAACAACTCTTGTTGACCAAAGTGCTTTACATTAGTGCAGGTACTAGCCTGCTACATACAGTGGTACATAGATCTAACAATACATACATAAATAGACAATAGAAAATAGGTGTAGGAGTAGGCCAATTGGACCTTCGAGCCAGCACCGCCATTCAATGTGATCATGGCTGATCATCCCCAATCAGTTCCCCGTTCCTGCCTTCTCCCCATATCCCCTGACTCTGCTATTTTGAAGAGCTCCATCTAGCTCTCTCTTGAAAGCATCCAGAGAACTGGCCTCCACCGCCCTCTGAGGCAGAGAATTCCACAGACTCACCACTCTCTGTGAGTAAAAGTGTTTCCTCGTCTCCGTTCTAAATGGCTTACCCCTTATTCTTAAACTGTGGCTCCTGGTTCTGGACCCCCCCCAACATCGGGAACATGTTTCCCGCCTCTAGTGTGTCCGAACGCTTAATAATCTTATATGTTTCAAGTCGTACGTATGTTTCAAATACATACATACAGCGCTCCCTCAGAGGACCTAAAGAAAGGCTTGAGAGTAGAAATAAGTTTTAAGTCTCGACTTAAAAGAATTGATGGACTTTTAGTTTAAAGATCCAGGAAGATAAAGAATTAAAAATTTTAGTTTCAAGATACAGCACGGAAACAGGCCATTCAGCCCATCGAGTGCGCGCTGACCAACAACCTAGTTCTAGTTCAACCCTACACACTAGGACCAATTTACAGAAGCCAATTAACCTGCAAACCAGCATGTTTTTATCATGTGGGGGGAAACCAGAGCACCTGGAGAAAACCCACGTGGTCACAGGCTGAAAGGTGTACACTCTCTACAGACACGCACGCGTGGTCAGGATGGAACCCGATCTCTGGCGCAGTCGGGCAGCAAAGCTACCATGCCACCCCTTTGGTTAGTTTAACCGCATCACGTACACGAGGACCGGGCGTCCACAGCACTCCAGGGTCGAATATTTAGAAGCCTTTGGTTTTTACTTTGATTTACGAGCGTCTCAACAAAGTATTTGTTTTGTTCCAGGCTGCAGAAGGAGGTGAGACTGGCACAGAAGATGGTCTATCAAGGAGTACAGCCCCCGGTAAGGAACCAAGGCACAAAGAGGACTGGAGAACTGGCAGAAATTGGACCTTGGAAAAAAATTCAACTATCTATCCATGATAATTTTTTCAACCTCAATAACATAATCTCAATAACATAATTCATCGCCATTGAGGGAGTGCAGCGTAGGTTCACAAGGTTAATTCCCGGGATGGCGGGACTGTCATATGCTGAGAGAATGGAGCAGCTGGGCTTGTACACTCTAGACCAGTGGTTCTCAAATGGGGGTACGCGTACCCCTGGGGTACGTGAGATTTTAAAATATAGGGCTACATATACAGGGCCGGCCTTAGGATGTGCGGGGCCCAATTGGGAACAATTTTGGTGAACCCCAGGTTCCCAGCCAAGGTGTGTCAGCCCAGTTATTTAGTATATATTATGAAATTGTACACTAGGTGCTATGGATTCTACACTGTGTGAATCTCTCCTGCTCCCTCCCGTTTGACTGTCAGTAGCTCCGCGGCTTCCAACCTTTACCGTAGCTGCTAATTACCATTAAACTGCATTATGTGATTGGACACAATGCCCTTGGAGACAGCGGCTGATTGGACAGGAGGAGACCTATTTGTTGATTGGACGGGTATTTTAAGGCAAGCTGGTTGGTGATTGGATGCAACCCCCTTAGAGACAGCGTTTGATTGGCCGCCAAATAACATGGTCAAATCTGTAACAAAAATCGCTGGTCGGTGCGAACTCAGTAACTATCTGGTTGTTTCTCCAAACTAAACAGTATAACATACAGGTACATTCATTTAAAATTAAAGTCAGTGATGATTTCACATGATTTCTTACTGTGTAAAGCTCAATATCTGACCAATTTCTGTTTAACATGTTTGGCCTGCCGTGAGCATTTTTCTCTCCCAAAACAGTTCATATCTAGCAAACCGATGATAAATATTTTTATTTTTTATTTTTAGCAATTTCTGCTTTTCTTTAAAATTAAGTTAATGATTTCTTTTTGAGCACAGATCTTTACTATGATCCCAAAAGAAGACACTTTATGTTGATAATTATTTTTATGTGCACAAATCTTTATTTATAATTATGTTAATTTTTTTATTTTTTTTTTTAGTTATATATTTTTATTTCCAAATAGTTCAAGAGAGACCACTACAAATGGTTATATGGTCACTGTTTTCACTACATTAGATTGAATCACTACATTTTAGTGATGAGAAATATTTGCAATAAATTTAGTCATGGATTATTAACATTTAAAATGTTCGAAATAGTTTTTTTTCAAATGTTTGAATTTTGTATGTGTTTATCAGTTCCAAAGTTTAATAAATCAGACACTGATGGCGCAGTGCTCTGTTTTAAGTCTTTTTTTTTTCAACCAAAAATGCTTTGCGCTGGTTAGCGGGTACTTGGCTGAAAAAATATTTCACAGGGGGTACATCACTGAAAAAAGGTTGAGAACCACTGTCCTAGAGTTTAGAAGGATGAGAGGATATCTTATTGAAACATAAAAGATTATTAAGGGTTTGGACACGCTAGAGGCAGGAAACATGTTCCCGATGTTGGGGGAGTCCAGAACGAGGGCCACACAGTTTAAGAATAAGGGGTGAGCCATTTAGAACGGAGATGAGGAAACACTTTTTCACACAGAGAGTTGTGATTCTGTGGAATTCTCTGCCTCAGGGGGCGGTGGAGGCCGGTTCTCTGGATACTTTCAAGAGAGAACTAGATAGGGCTCTTAAAGATAGCGGAGTCAGGGGATATGGGGAGAAGGCAGGAACGGGGTACTGATTGTGGATGATCAGCCATGATCACATTGAATGGTGGTGCTGGTTCGAAGGGCCGAATGGCCTCCTCCTGCACCTATTGTCTATGTTTCTATGTTTGTATGGGCTCTTTTTGAATGTGCGGCTGCATGGTAAATCAAATTCCACTTTACCTTACCTGGTGCATGCGGCAAAGAATCTAATTACATTCCATTCAATGCACCTGCATCAACTACCTCCTCCAGCAGCTCGTTCCATGCACCAACCACCCTTTGCATGTAGAAGCAGCCCCTCAGGTTCTGATTCAATATCTCTCCTCTTTCCTCAGTTCATGGCCAGGAGACTTGTGGAAAAGCTTCAGAGGCATCACTACCAGCACCAGAAGAAAGTCATCCAAGCCTTGGAACAGTGAGTTTCCCTGACCTCTTGTTTACCACTCAGTGTACAAGTTCAAATTCAAGTTCAAGTGAGTTTATTGTCATGTGTCCCTGTATAGGACAATGAAATTCTTGCTTTGCTTAAGCACACAGAACATAGTAGGCATTTACTACAAAACAGATAAATGTGTCCATATACCATGATATAAATATATACACACATGAATAAATAAACTGATAAACTGCAAATAACAGAAAATGGGTTCATAATAATCAGAGTTTTATCGGAGCCAGGTTTAATAGCCTGATGGCTGTGGGGAAGTAGCTATTCCTGAACCTGGTCGTTGCAGTCTTCAGGCTCCTGTACCTTCTACCTGAAGGTAGCAGGGAGATGAGTGTGTGGCCAGGATAGTGTGGGTCTTTGATGATACTGCCAGCCTTTTTGAGGCAGCCACTGCGATAAATCCCCTCGATGGAAGGAAGGTCAGAGCTGATGATGGACTGGGCAGTGTTTACTACTTTCTGTAGTCTTTTCCTCTCCAGGGCGCTCAAATTGCCGAACCAAGCCACGATGCAACCGGTCAGTATGCTCTCGACTGTGCACCTGTATAAGTTAGAGAGAGTCTTGATGTAAGAATCCTTGATGTCCAAGCTAAGCGGTGATATAATGACCTCCCCTCCCATCCACTCCTGACCTCTGACCTCTGATCTCCCCTCTCATGGATGGCACAGTGGCACAGCTTAATCTAATGCCAGCAGTAATTATGTCACTAGCGGGCGAAGCACCAAGGCAAATTCCTTGTATGTGAATAAGGGGCCAATAAATCTATTCATTCATTAATTCACTCGCTTAATACCCGAGAAGTATCCAAACTGTTAATAATCTTATATGTTTCAATAAGATCCCCTCTCATTGTTCTAAATTCCAGAGTATACAAGCCCAGCTGCTCCATTCTCTCAGCATATGACAATAGACAATAGACAATAGGTCCAGGAGTAGGCCATTTGGCCCTTCAAGCCAGCACCGCCATTCAATGTGATCATGGCTGATCATCCACAATCAGTACCCTCTTCCTGCCTTCTCCCGATATCCCCTGACTCTGCTATTTTTAAGAGCCTGATCTATCTCTCTCTTGAAAGCATCCAGAGAACCAGCCTCTAGGCAGAGAAGTCCACAGACTCACCACTCTCTGTGAGAAAAAGTGTTTCCTCGTCTCTCCTTATTCTTAAGCTGTGTGGCCCCTGGTTCTGGACTCCCCCCAACATCGGGAACATGTTACCTGCCTCTAGCATGTCCAAACCCATAACAATTTTATATGTTTCAATGAGATACCCTCTCATCCTTCTAAACTCCAGGGTGTACAAGCCCAGCTGCTCCATTTTCTCAGCATATGACAGTCTCGCCATCCCAGGAATTAACCTGGTGAACCTACGCTGCACTCCCTCAATAGCACGAATGTCCTCCCTCAAATTAGGGCACCAAAACTGCACACAATACTCCAGGTGTGGTCTCACTAGGGCTCTGTACAACTGCAGAAGGACCTCTTTGCTCCTATATCCGATTCCTCTTGTTATGAAGGCCATCAAGCCATTCACTTTCTTCACTGCCTGCTGTACCTGCATGCTTACTTTCATTGACTGATGAACAAGGATCTGCTTGAAGCCCCGATCCTTCACACCTGCTGACTAAGACTGCTGTCTTTTCTTCATCCCAGGAGCAAATCCAAGATGAATGCAGGGCAGATATCGTCGGAATCTGAGCCGGATAATGAAAACGGGGAATATACTGTCTACGAGTGTCCAGGTCTGGCCATGGTAAGCATTTCCATCACGCACCCATTTACTTCCCCTTATACCTTTCCCAAGAAAGTGCAGGTCCACCGCTGGTTTTCCAGCATCCGTGGTTCCAGAGCCTTACCGGATTATCCGTTTTGCCAGACACAACATGGCCCCATGAGGAGTCCAACGGTATCGGAACGCTGCACCTAGGCCACCCAGGGGCCGAGATACCGATGCGTGAAGTCGGCACTGGGATCGGATCACAAAGACATGTGGGCTAATTGGCCTCTGTAAATTGCCCCCTTATGTGTAGGGGACATGTGTAGGAACGCAACTGCAGATGCTGCTTTACGGTACGATACGATATAAATTTATTGAAATTTAAATGAAAGTAGGCATGCAGGTGAAGAAAGCAAATGGCATGCTGCCCTTCATAGCAAGAGGCGTTGAGTCTAGGAGCAAAGAGGTCCTTCTGCAGTTGTACAGGGCCATGGTGAGACCACACCTCGAGTATTGTGTGCAGTTTTGGCCCCCTAATTTAAGGAAGAACATTCTTTCTATTAACCATATAACCATATAACAATTACAGCACGGAAACAGGCCCTACAAGTCCGTGCCGAACACTTATTCTCCCCTAGTCCCATCTACCTGCACTCAGACCATAACCCTCCATTCCTTTCCCATCCATATACCTATCCAATTTATTTTTAAATGATAAAATCAACCTGCCTCCACCACTTCCACTGGAACCTCATTCCACACAGCTGCCACTCTCTGAGTAAAGAAGTTCCCCCTCATGTTACCCCTAAACTTCTGTCCCTTAATTCTGAAGTCATGTCCTCTTGTTTGAATCTTCCCTACTCTCAATGGGAAAAGCTTGTCCACATCAACTCTGTCTATCCCTCTCATCATTTTAAAGACCTCTATCAAGTCCCCCCTTAACCTTCTGTGCTCCAGAGAATAAAGCCCTAACTTATTCAACCTATCTCTGTAACTTAGTTGCTGAAACCCAGGCAACATTCTAGTAAATCTCCTCTGTACTCTCTCTATTGAGGGAGTGCAGCTTAGGTTCACCAGGTTAAATCCCGGGATGGCGGGTCTGTCATATGCTGACAGAATGGAGCGGCTGGGCTTGTATACTCTGTAATTTAGAAGGATGAGAGGCTATCTTATTGAAACATATAAGATTATTAAAGGTTTGGACACTCTAGAGTCCAGAACCAGGGGCCACAGTTTAAGAATATGGGGTAAGGCACTTAGAACGGAGATGATGAAACACTTTTTCTCACAGAGAGTTGGGAGTCTGTGGCATTCTCTGCCTCAAAGTGCGGTGGAGGCTGGTTCTCTGGATACTTTCAAGATAGAGCTAGATAGGGCTCTTAAAGATAGCGGAGTCAGGGGATATGGGGAGAAGGCAGGAATGGGGTACTTATTGGGGATGATCAGCCATGATCACGTTGAATGGCGGTGCTGGCTCGAAGGGCCGAATGGCCTATTCCTGCACCTATTGCCTATTGTCTATTGTCTATTTATCCCAGATAAATTGATTTGCCAACAGTCAACAGTTTCTTCCCACTGAGGGTGAACACAAAAAGCTGGAGTAACTCAGCGGGACAGGCAGCATCTCTGGAGAGAAGGAATGGGTGACGTTTTATGTTGTGACTGAATAAGGGTCTCGGCCTGACACGTCACCCATCCCTTCTCTCCAGAGATGCTGCCTGTCCCGCTGAGTTACTCCAGCATTTGGCGTCCATCCTAATGTGGATGGGGAAAATGGGATAACATAGAACTAATGTGTGAACGGATGATCGATGGTCGGCTTGGACTCAGCTAAAGGACAATAGACAATATGTGCAGGAGTAGGCCATTCGGCCCTTCGAGCCAACACCGCCATTCAATGTGATCATGGCTGATCATCCACAATCAGTACCCCGTTCCTGCCTTCTCCCCATATCCCCCGACTCCACTATCTTTAAGAACCCTATCTAGCTCTCTCTTGACAGTCTCCAGAGAAGTAAGTAAGTAAGTTTATTGGCCAAGTATTCACATACAAGGAATTTGCCTTGGTGCTCCACCCACAAATAACAACAGTGACAGTTACAAATGACTCAGAAAACACTGAACATTAATAATAATAAAAGAACCGGCCTCCACCACCCTCTGAGGCAGAGAATTCCACAGACTCGCAACTCTCTGTGAGAAAAAGTTTTTCCGTTCTAAATGCCTTACCCCTTATTCTTAAACTGTGTGGCCCCTGGTTCTGGACTCCCCCAACATCGGGAACATGTTTCCTGCCTCTAGCGTGTCCAAACCCTTAATAATCTTCTGTTTCAATAAGAAAACCTCTCATCCGTATACAAGCCCAGCCGCTCCATTCTCTCAGCATTTCCTTGTTGTATTTTTCATTCTTTCTATGGCTTCACGATCAATAAGTCCACTTTGTTGAATCTTGTGCTTCAGACTGGAGAGATGGAGGTTCACAATCCTCTGTTCGACACCTCGATCCTCAAAAGCATCTCATCCATCGAGCAGCAGTAGCCAACTGGACCCACAAGGATGAAGGATGACAGAACGCTCTCCCTGCTTCTATCGAGGGTCGAAGTGGTGGTGTGGTCAGTCCTGGTGGTGACAATGCAAAATTGGACCCTTGTACCTGCTCTATCATTCATTAAAATCTCGGACTTTGACTACACCAAGCCCGCGTTGCTGCACGAGTCCCAGTTCCCTTGATTATCATGAGGTCCTAAATCCCGAAAATCTGTCCCGGGTCATGCAGTGGGGAAGCCTCTTCACAGGAAGGCAGTTCCCCACCACTCTCGCAAGGGGTAATTTGGGATGGGCAAAAAAAATCCCAGCCACACCACACCATTAATCATGACCAGAATGACAGAGCACGGACACAGGTCCTTTGGCTTGGCAGATGCTGTAAGCTTGCTACTCCACTGGAGAAACACACATGCAATAGCCAGCACAGTGGCACAGATGGTAGAGCTGCTGCCTCACAGCGCCAAGGACACAGGTTCGATCCTGACCCCCCTCCACCCACCCAACTGCTGTTTGTCAGGACATCTCCACGTTTTCCCTGCAACCACGTGGGTTTCCTCCAGGCACCCCGGACTCCCACAACAGGGGGATACAGGCAGTTAAAAACATCCTACAGAGAAATCCTGACCCGAGAGACCAGACGAGGCCCTAGTTAAACTACTGGATCTGGGGTTGACTAAGAATGACTTTGAATTTAACGGGGAGTTCTATTTACAAGTCAAAGGTACAGCAATGGGGAAGAAGTTTACCCCATACTCAATGCCCACCACCCTTCCATCAAGGTAAAGGCCATGACTAGCCAGGAGAGGGTGGACTTCCTTGACACCACTGTCTTTAAACTACCATCAGATAACCAAGACCACAAACTAGCTACCAAAGTCTCAAACCCACAGACACCCACACACTCCTACACACCACGAGCCACCACCCAAAACACACCTTCAGAGGTATTGTTGTCACAACTGACCCGTTTCCACCATATATGTACAAGGGAGGAGGACTTCAACCAGGCCACAAGCACCCTCTTCACCCCCCTCAGACAGAAGGGCTACTGCAAACGGAAATTAAGACACATTAAGTCAGATTTTCTAAAAAGCAAACAAGCGCCCAGATCTAGGCCGTGGACGACATTGAACTTGCCACTAATAACAAGATATGGCAACATGGCTGTCCAGGCCCACAAAATAGTCAAGGGCCGTTTTGAACAATTCCAAAGGGGATTTGCCACACTAAAGGGGTACAAGGTAATGTCAGCATACAAGAGGGCTAAAAATCTGAAGGACATCCTGGTCAGTACAAGTCTACACACAGCCCCAGACTGTGGGCAGAGACGGTGTGGAGCCTGCACCCACTTAGTAATAGCCAAAAATATAGAGAACAGTGTAACAGGGAAGAGAGGCCAGATAGCGCAGAGGATAACCTGTGAGCAAAAGAATGTGGTGTATGCAATTAGATGTAAAGAGTGCAACTTACTGTACATAGGCGAAACAGGTAACAGCATCAGAGTCAGACTGACAGGACACTTCAGCAACATCACAAGGGGAGACCAATCCATACCCATTAGCAGACACTTCCAGCAACATGGGATCCAGTCGCTAGAGATCATGGGCCTGGAAACAAACATAATGGACAATAGGGAGAAGGAAGAGAGCAGAGAGGCGATGGATAGAAGCGCTACAGATGAAAGAGCCCAATGGCCTAAACCTTGCATAAACTCAAACCTAGGGTGGATCCTGACTGACTCCCACAAATCTATGGAAGGGCAAGTGTAAGGCAGATAGATTTGGACAAGGGTGATGAAACTGTGGGCAAAATATCAAGTGACAGTACATGCTGAAAAGGAATCTCCAGGGGGAGATCAATAAGCACCAGAGGGCATGTTTCCCACTGTCCGATAAATCACAACCTAACCCTAACCCTAAAAACGAAGGAACAGCAGAATGCTGGCTTACAAAAGGGCGGTCACGGTGGCGCAGCGATAGAGTTGTTGACTTACAGGCCCTTTCGGCCCACCGGGTCCGCGCCGACCAGCGATCCCCGCACATTAACCCTATCCTACAACCATTAGGCGGTGTTTTTTACATTTACCAAGCCAATTAACCTACAAACCTGTACGTCTTTGGAGTGTGGGAGGAAACCGAAGATCTCGGAGAAAACTCCGTACAGGCAGCACCCGTAGTCGGGATGGAACCCGGGTCTCCGGCGCTGCATTCGCTGTAAGGCAGCAACTCTACCGCTGCACCACCGTGCCGCCCTTTTAGAATAGTGCATGTGGCTTATGCAATTAAGATCAGTGATCGTTCCTCTTGCAACAGTGAAGTTCGAGGAGCTATTGCCTGGAGACACAAGGAACTGAATGTTAGTTCAAGTTAGCTTAGTTTCACTTCGACATACAATAGACAATAGACAATAGGTGCAGGAGGAGGCCATTCGGCCCTTCGAGCCAGCACCGTCATTCAATGTGATCAAGGCTGATCATCCCCAATCAGTACCCAGTTCCTGCCTTCTCCCCATATCCTCTGACTCCGCTATCTTTAAGAGCCCTATCTAGCTCTCTCCTGAAAGTATCCTGAGAACTGGCCTCCACCGCCCTCTGAAGCAGAGAATTCCACAGACTCACAATTTTATGAGAAAAAATGTTTCCTCATCTACGTTCTATATGGGTTACCCCTTATTCTTAAACTGTGTGGCCCCTGGTTCTGGACTCCCTCAACATCGGGAACATGTTTCCTGCCTCTAGCGTGTCCAAACCCTTAACAATCCTATATGTTTCTAGGGCTCTGTACAATTGCAGAAGGACCTCTTTGCTCCTATACTTGACTCCTCTTGTTATAAAGGCCAACATGCCATTTGCTTTCTTCACTGCCTGCTGTACCTGCCTGCTTACTTTCATACCCTGATGTACAAGGACCCCCAGATCCCATTGCACTTTCCCCTTTCCCAACTTGATGCCATTTAGATAGTAATCTGCCTTCCTGTTTTTGATACCAAAGTGGATACAGTGCGGAAACAGGCCCTTCCGCCCACCGAGTCCACGCTGACCAGCGATCCCCGTACACTAACAGAATCAAAGGCTTGTCCCACCGTGATCATTCCTTCTTCTCCCCGCTCCCACCTGACACAAGGTACAGAAGCTTGAAAGCGCACACCACTAGTCTCGTAAACAGCTTCTTCCCCTCTCTTATCAATCTTCTGAATGGTCCTTCCATAAGCTCGGGGACTGTCCGATTCACATCTACCACATTGCGGACATTGTGTTTCTCTATGGAACTGGTGCATTACAATGCTGAGAATGATATTCTGCAGTTTACTATCATGCTAGCTATCATACTTGACTTTAACTTGATTGTATTTATATCCATCTTTGTTTATATCTAGCATTTTCTGATCTCAATAGCGTATGCAAAATAAAGCTTTTCACTGGAACTCGGTACGTTATCATCATTACTTTTTTGCATATCTTTCATTCCTTTCTTCTATATCTCTCTACATCGCCATCTATACCTATCGTTTCCCTTTCCCCTGAATCTGGAGGCAGGAAACATGTTCCTGATGTTGGGGGAGTCCAGAACCAGGGGCCACAGTTGAAGCCATTTAGAACGGAGATGAGGAAACACTTTTTACATAGAAACATAGAAAATAGGTGCAGGAGTAGGCCATTCGGCCCTTCGAGCCTGCACCGCCATTCGATATGATCATGGCTGATCATCCAACTCAGTATCCGAACCTTCCTTCTCTCCATACCCCCTGATCCCTTTAGCCACAAGGGTCACATCTAACTCCCTCTTAAATATAGCCAATGAACTGGCCGCAACTACCTTCTGTGGCAGAGAATTCCACAGATTCACCACTCTCTGTGTAAAAAATGATTTTCTCATCTCGGTCCTAAAAGACTTCCCTCTTATCCTTAAACTGTGACCCCTAGTTCTGGACTTCCCCAACATCGGGAATAATCTTCCTGCATCTAGCCTGTCCAACCCCTTAAGAATTTTGTAAGTTTCTATAAGATCCCCCCTCAATCTTCTAAATTCTAGCGTGTACAAGCCGAGTCTATCCAGTCTTTCTTCATATGTAAGCCTTTGGAATTCTCTGCCTCAGAGGGTGGTGGAGGCCAATTCACTGGATACTTTCAAGAGAGAGCTGGATAGGGCTCTTAAAGCTAACGGAGTTAGGGGATATGGGGAGAAGGCAGGAACGGGGCACTGATTGGGGATGATCAGCCATGATCACAGTGAATGACGGTGCTGGCTCGAAGGGCCAAATGGCTTACTCCTGCACCTATTGTCTATTGTCAGCCGCTCCATTCTATCCACATATGACAGTCCTGCCATCCCGGGAATTAACCTCGTGAACCTACGCTGCATTCCCTCAATAGCAAGAATTTCTGGAGCCAATAAATCTGGATGCAAATAGTAAAGTTCTCTTGCAAAGACACAAAGTGCTGGAGTAACTCAGCACGTCAGGCAGCAACTCTGCAGAACATGAATCGATTATGTTTCAGGTTGGGACAGTTCTTCGGCCTCATTGTGGTGGGTGCGGGTGGCGGTGGGAGAAAGCTGGAAGTGAAGTTGGTGGGGGTGGGGTTGGGACACAGCCTGGCAGGAGATAACACAATACAGATGCGTGGAGAGACACACTGAGTGCTGGAGTAACTTTTTTTTAATATCTCAAAATAGACTTTATTCAGGTAATAAATATATACATACATGAACCATGCAAAAAAATAACCTGACATTTTCGGAGGCTATACAAATTGTTCAATACAGTCTACATACATTGCTCAAATGTCACAAATCTGTCCCCCACCCTTGCCACTCATGTGGCC
Organism: Leucoraja erinaceus; assembly: GCF_028641065.1. Taxonomy (NCBI): domain Eukaryota; kingdom Metazoa; phylum Chordata; class Chondrichthyes; order Rajiformes; family Rajidae; genus Leucoraja; species Leucoraja erinaceus. The sequence goes on from NW_026576938.1 coordinate 110,417, forward strand.
CCCTGGTGTGTGGGATCCCTTCTCTTATTTTGAGGGGTGTCTCCACCACACCCTGCCCCCCATGTCCAGCAGCGGAAGGACCCTAGACTGTGGCCCTCCCCCACCGAGCCTTGGCGTTGGCTGCACCAAGCTTCAGCGAGTCCCTTAGCACGTACTCCTGCAGTCTGCAGTGGGCCAGTCGGCAACATTCCCTGACGGACATCTCACTCTGCTGGGTGGTGAGCAACGCTCGGGCAGACCAAAGAGCGTCTTTGACCGAGTTGATGACCCTCCAGCAGCACTCGATGTCAGTCTCTGAATGTGTCCCTGGGAACAGTCCGTAAATCACAGAGTCCTCTGTGACGGAGCTGTTGGGGATAAACCATGACAGGGACCCTTGCAGACCTCTCCAGACTCTCGGGTCGGGCAGCATCTCTGGAGAATTCTGTGTCCATGTTTGGCAAAAACCAGCAACTGCAATTCCTGCCTACATGGAGGAGGGGAGGTTTCGATAGGGCAGATGGGTGGACAAAGACCAGAGATGAGCAGACAAAGAGTGTGAGATAAGGATAGAAGAGGTGTGAATGGTGAAGGCAGGGAAAGAAATAGGTAGAATGGGCTGGGGACGGGGGTGGGGGGGGGATGATGGAGAGGGAGAGGGAGAGGGGGAGAAATAATGCGGGGATTAAAGATAGCGGAGTCAGTGGATATGGGGAGAAGGCAGGAACGAGGTACTGGTTGGGGATGATCAGCCATGATCACATTGAATGGCGGTGCTGGTTCGAAGGGCCGAATGGCCTACTCCTGCACCTATTGTCTATTGTCTGTTGTGTGAAAAGGTTACCCCTCAGATTCCTATTAAATCTTTTCCCCTTCACCTTGACCCTATGTCCTCTGGTCCTCGATTCCCCTACTCTGGGTAAGAGACTCTGTGCATCTACCCGATCTATTCTTCTCATGAAAACGTCTCGCTGAATTTGTATTTAAGAAGGAACTGCAGATGCTGGAAAATCAAAGGTCTGAAGAAGGGCTCTGGCCCGAAACGTTGCCTATTTCCTTCGCTCCATAGATGCTGCTGCACCCGCTGAGTTTCTGCAGCATTTTTGTCTACCTTCGCTGATTTTGTAGCCAGCAGCCTCCTTGCAGCAATGAAATATTTCTGAGCGTCAAGGTTGGAAAAGGAAGTAACGTGAAGAGAAACTTGTTGTAAGGATGAGTTGAAGTGTTGCCTTTTGTCTCTGAGCTTGTTAATCACTGTTCTCAGTGGGACTGGCGGAGAGGCTCGCTGTTTAATCAGGAGCTCAGTGCCATTGTCTCTTTGAAGGTGTTCCTCAGCTTATCTGACCCGCAACATCAAGAGCTGCCAATCACCCTTCTTTCACTCATCTTCTGGCTTGAAACTTGCATAACAATGGCAGTATGGCCAAGGGCAATTTCAGATGATCTTTCAGAAAACCTGCAACCAGGGAGCTTCACATCTGACATTCCTTCACCACAAAGGAGGGCCTGGAGTGTGTGTGTGTGTGTGTGTGTGTGTGTGTGTGTGTGTGTGTGTGTGTGTGTGTGTGTGTGTGTGTGTGTGTGTGTGTGTGTGTGTGTGTGTGTGTGTGTGTGTGCGTATGTGCATCTGTGTGTGTGTGTGTGTACCTGTGTGTGTGTGTGTCTGTATCTATGTGTGTGTGTGTGTGTGTGTGTGTGTATCTGTGTGTATGTGTGTGTGTGTGTGTATCTGTCTGTATGTGTGTGTGTGTGTGTGTGTGTGTGTGTGTGTGTGTGTGTGTGTGTGTGTGAGCGCGCGCACCTGTGTGTGTGTGTGTGTGTGTGTGTGTGTGTGTGCGCACCTGTGTGTGTGTGTGTGTGTGTGTGTGTGTGTGTGTGTGTGCGCACCTGTGTGTGTGTGTGTGTGTGTGTGTGTGTGTGTATGTGTGTGTGTGTGTGTGTGTGTGTGTGTATGTGTGTGTGTGTGTGTGTGTGTGTGTGTGTGTGTGTGTGTGTGTGTGTGTGTGTGTGTGTGTGTGTGTGTGTGCATGTATATATATGTGTGTGTGTGTATCTGTGTGTGTGTGTATCTGTCTGTGTGTGTCTGTGTGTGTGTATCTGTGTGTGTGTATCTGTCTGTGTGTGTGTGTGTGTGTGTGTGTGTGTGTGTGTGTGTGTGTGTGTGTGTGTGTGTGTGTGTGTGTGTGTGTGTGTGTGTGTGTGTGTGTGTGTGTGTGTATGTGCTTCTGTGTGTGTGTATCTGTGTGTGTGTATCTGTCTGTATGTGTGTGTGTGTATCTGTCTGTATGTGTGTGTGTGTGTGTGTGTGTGTGTGTGTGTGTGTGTGTGTGAGCGCGCGCACCTGTGTGTGTGTGTGTGTGTGTGTGTGTGTGTGTGTGTGTGTGTGTGCGCACCTGTGTGTGTGTGTGTGTGTGTGTGTGTGTGTGTGTGTGTGTGTGTGCGCACCTGTGTGTGTGTGTGTGTGTGTGCGCGCACCTGTGTGTGTGTGTGTGTGTGTGTGTGTGTGTGTGTGTGTGTGTGTGTGTGTGTGTGTGTGTGTGTGCGCGCATGTGTGTGTGTGTGTGTGTGTGTGTGCCTGTGTGTGTGTGTGTGTGTCTGTGCATCTATGTGTGTGTGTCTGTGCATGTGTTGGAAGGAACTGTAGATGCTGGTTAAACACCGAAGATAGACGCAAAATGCTGGAGTAACTCTGCGGGACGGGCAGCATCGCTGGATATCAATGAAGAAGGATCTTGGACCAAAACGTCACCCATTCCTTCCATCCAGGGATGCTGCCTGTCCTGCTGGGGTAGTCCAACATTTTGCGTCTATTGTCCGTGCGTATGTGTGTGTGTGTGTGAGACTCAAGTGTGCGTGAGATTCAGGTGTATGAGATTCCATCTGTGGGTCCTCCAATGCATGTGCGTGTGTTTTGGAGTGTATGTTTAAGTGTGTGTGTGTGAGAGAGAGAGAGACAGGGCGACAAATTGTGTGTGAGATTCAAAGTGTGGGTGTTCGTAAGCATGTGTTTGAGATTGGTGTGTGTGTGTGTGTGTGTGAGAGAGTGAGACTATTTGTGTACATGTGTGTGAGACACAGATTGCCTCAGTAACTCAGTGGGTCAGGCAGTATCTCTGGGATTGGAGCAGCTGGGCTTGTACACTCTGGAGTTTAGAAGGACGAGAGGGGATCTGATTGAAACATATATGATTATTAAGGGTTTGGACATGCTAGAGGCAGGAAACATGTTCCCGATGTTGGGGGAGTCCAGAACCAGGGGCCACAGTTTAAGAATAAGTGGTAAGCCAGAGATGAGGAAACACTTTTTCACACAGAGAGTTGTGAGTCTGTGGAATTCTCTGCCTCAGAGGGCAGTGGAGGCCGCTTCTCTGGATGCTTTCAAGAGAGAGCTAGATAGGGCTCTTAAAGATAGCGGAGTCAGGGGATATGGAGATAAGGCAGAAACGGGGTACTGATTGTGGATGATCAGCCGTGATCACATTCAATGGCGGTGCTGGCTGGAAGGGCCGAAAGGCCTCCTCCTGCACCTGTTGTCTATTGTCTATTGTGTATTTTTTATTGGAAGGCAGTGACGGGGTGTTGCGCCCAGCACCTTTAAGATCAGCTGCAGGAGACAATGCCGGGACGCAAAGGCGTTTGTTTGAGGAGAGGGACGTGAGTTGGCGGGCCAAGCCGAGCCGGTTGAGGGTGATGGAGTAGGCCCTGCCACAGCCTGGGGCTCGCCTGGATCGGGAGCCGCTCTCGTACATCGAACATGTGAGCCGGACTTTGGACTTTTTAAAAACTTTGCCAAAATATGGCGGCTCGTGCAGGTGTGATCTGTGCAAAACAATAGACAATAGACAATAGGTGCAGGAGGAGGCCATTCGGCCCTTCGAGCCAGCACCGCCATTCAATGTGCTCATGGCTGACCATCCCCAATCAGTACCCCGTTCCTGCCTTCTCCCCATATCCCCTGACTCCGCTATAGCTGCGCAACCATGCTAAAAAGCTTGATATTTTTTTTCTGTGCCAGAAATGTGGCGACTCTTTGCGTACTGCCTCGGTGAAGTCTGCTGTATGATATTACCGTCTTGTATGCAAGAACAAATCATTTCACTGGACCTAGGGGCCAGTGACAATAAAATATCATTGAAACTTGGGCCTCTGGCACTGTGAGGCTGCAGCCACTGTGACTGCTACATGACAAGTGGATTTGAATTGTCCTTAATCCAGAGGAGCAGCCTAAGGAAAATACCAGCGACTGGATTTAAATTTGCCAGAGAGCAAACGCCAGTCCATCATCGGCTCTGACCTCCCTACCATCGAAGGGATCTATCGCAGTCGCTGCCTCAGCTGCACGGAGGCGGAGAGGAGAGCTCTTCAGCGCGTCGTCCACAGAGCGCAGATCATTGGGACACCGACTACCAGCCTTGGAGGGCATCTACCACACACGGTGCCTCAGGAAGGCCGTCAGCATCCATAAAGACTCCTCACACCCTTGTAACGGACAGTTCGAACTACTTCCCTCCGGCAGACGTTACAAGGCCTTCTACTCCCGAACCTCCAGACTCAGGAACAGCTTTATTCCCAGAGCTATAGTGGCTCTGAACCGGCCCTGCTGAGTCCCCCCCACCCCCCCTGGACTGTCTCCCTCAGATGGTCACATCACACAAGCACATCTGCACTTTAGTCTGTTTGAACTGTTTTGACTGTTTAACTATTCTTTTTACAAACCATGTTCTCGGGATATCTAAATCTAAATGTTATTAATTATTTATGTTATGACATCGGATGGAAGCTGCATACCAAATCTCGTTGCACTTATGTGCAATGACAATAAAATATATTATTATTATTATTATTAAAAAGGCTGCCAACATCATCAAAGACCCACACCATCCTGGCCACACACTCATCTCTCAGTTGCCATTGGGTAGAAGGTACAGGAGCCTGATATCTCCAACATCCAGGTTCAGGAATAGCTACTTCCCCACAGCCATCAGACTATTAAACTCACCATCAAACAACTACTGCAGTTGTACAGGACCACACCTGGAGTATTGCGTACAGTTTTGGTCTCCAAATCTGAGGAAGGACATTATTGCCATAGAGGGAGTGCAGAGACGGTTCACCAGACTGATTCCTGGGATGTCAGGACTGTCTTATGAAGAAAGACTGGATAGACTTGGTTTATACTCTCTAGAATTTAGAAGATTGAGATGGGATCTTATAGAAACTTACAAAATTCTTAAGGGGTTGGACAGGCTAGATGCCGGAAGATTGTTCCCGATGTTAGGGAAGTCCAGGACAAGGGGTCACAGCTTAAGGATAAGGGGGAAATCCTTTAAAACCGAGATGAGAAGAACTTTTTTCACGCAGAGAGTGGTGAATCTCTGGAACTCTCTGCCACAGAGGGTAGTTGAGGCCACTTCATTGGCTATATTTAAGAGGGAGTTAGATGTGGCCCTTGTGGCTAAGGGGATCAGGGGGTATGGAGAGAAGGCAGGTACGGGATACTGAGTTGGATGATCAGCCATGATCATATTGAATGGCGGTGCAGGCTCGAAGGGCCGAATGGCCTACTCCTGCACCTAATTTCTATGTTTCTATGTTTCTAAACAAGCTCTGAACAATAACAGCCTGTTGCACTTTATCTGTTTATTGATGTGTATATATATGGTCTATGCCAGTGGTTCTCAACCTTTTTTCAGTGATGTACCACCTGTGAAATATTTTTTCAGCCAAGTACCCCCTAACCAGCGCAAAGCATTTTTGGTTGAAAAAAAAACATAAAACAGAGCACTGTGCCATCAGTGTCTGATTTATTAAACTTTGGAACTGGTAAACACATACAAAATTCAAACATTTGAAAAAAAACTATTTCGAACATTTTAAATGTTAATTGCAACTAAATTTATTGCAAATATTTCTCATCACTAAAATGTAGTGATTCAAACTAATGTAGTGAAAACAGTGACCATATAACCATTTAAAACTATAAAATGAACCATTTAAAACTCCATAAATGTGCAAAACACTGCTCATTTGTAGTGGTCTCTCTTGAACTATTTGGAAATAAAAAGATATAACTAAAAAAAAGAAAGAAATAATTAACTTAATTATAAATAAAGATTTGTGCACATAGAAATAATTATCAACATAAAGTGTCCTCTTTTGGGATCATAGTAAAGATCTGTGCTCAAAAAGAAATTATTAACTTGATTTTAAATAAAAGCAGAAATTGCTAAAAATAAAAAATAAAAATATTTATCATCGGTTTGCTAGATATGAACTGTTTTGGGAGAGAAAAATGCTCACGGCAGACCAAACGTGTTAAACAGAAATTGGTCAGATATTGAGCTTTACACAGTAAGAAATCATGTGAAATCATCACTGACTTTAATTTTAAATGAATGTACCTGTATGTTATACTGTTTAGTTTGGAGAAACAACCAGATAGTTACTGAGTTCGCACCGACCAGCGATTTTTGTTACAGATTTGACCATTTTATTTGGCGGCCAATCAAACGCTGTCTCTAAGGGGGTTACATCCAATCACCAACCAGCTTTCCCTAAAATACCCGTCCAATCAACAAATAGGTCTCCTCCCGTCCAATCAGCCGCTGTCTCCAAGGGCATTGTGTCCAATCACATAATGCAGTTTAATGGTAATTAGCAGCTACGGTGAAGGTTGGAAGCCGCGGAGCTACTGACAGTCAAACGGGAGGGAGCAGGAGAGATTCACACAGTGTACAATCCATAGCACCTAGTGTACAATTTCATAATATATACTAAATAACTGGGCTGACACACCTTGGCTGGGAACCTGGGGTTCACCAAAATTGTTCCCAATTGGGCCCCGCACATCCTAAGGCCGGCCCTGTATATGTAGCCCTATATTTTAAAATCTCACGTACCCCCTGGAGTGCCTTCACGTACCCCCAGGGGTACACGTACCCCCATTTGAGAACCACTGGTCTATGCTATATGGGCACACTGAACTGTTCTGTATTTATGCTTACTATATTCTGTTGTGCTGCAGCAAGCAAGAATTTAATTGTCTTATCTGGGACACATGACAATAAACTCTCTTGACTTGACTTGATCCATCTCAATAGCTGGAGCTGGAGCCAGACTTTCCATGGTTTGCACTGCAGAAGGAGTTAATAGTGATCCCTGGTAAAAGGATGTCAAAGAACAGGGATGTCAGAAGGTAGACAAAAGTGCTCAGCGGGTGCAGCAGCATCTATGCAGCAAAGGAATGTCCGAAGGAATGGGTGACATTTCAGGTCGAGACCCATCCTCAGAAGTCTGAGTGACTCAAAACATCGCCCATTTCTTCTCTCCAGAGATGCTGCCTGTCCCGCTGAGTTACTCCAGCATTTTTTTAAATATATTTTCGGCGTAAACCAACATCTGCAGTTCCTTCCTGCACAGAATAGGGACATGAGTCTGTGAAGTGCAACTCCATGATAGTGGCACTCGAAAACCTCTTGTAGAAAGAAGTGTTACTGAGAGGGAAACTGATGGGTCAGAAAGCAATTCCTTTTGTATGAGATTCAGATTCAGATTCAACTTTAATAGTGAGATTAAACGAGTACTTACCAGTACAAAGTTTGATCTGTATTTTATGAGGAGTTACGATGAGGGATTACGTGAAGAACCCACCCAGCGCGCAGGCGCGGCATACTTCCAAGCAGCGGTGTGGAATCACAGATAGACACAAATTGAAGTAAAGATAGTAAAGATTAATGAGACATCAGTCCGAGTTTGATCTATACAATGAGGGTGGGAGCGGAGGGCACGTAATCCCTCATCGTAACTCCTCATAAAATACAGATCAAACTTCGTACTGGTAAGTACTCGTTTAATCTCACTATTTTACTTCGGAGTCACGTGAGTGACTACGTGAAGACTTCAAAGGTCTGTGATTTCAAACCGTGTAACAGTTATATCACTCACTGCCGAAAGATCATCGAGGGAGGAAGTGGTAGCTAAAGACCAACGAGTTTGTTAGTTTTAAAAAACAAATGTTTATTAACAACAACAAAAAATAGCTCCCCTGGGCTTTAAATTATAAATTTGCGGTTTCTAAAATTCTCTCCGCAAAGACGTCCTTCTCCATCAGCGGTTTGCGGTAGAATTTTTGGAATGTCGATTCCCTTGACCATCCCGCTGCACTGAGGATGTGGTCTAGGGGAACCTGCATCCGATCCGCCGCTGACGTGGACGCTGCCCTGGTTGAATGGGATTTACAAACATCTGTGTTAATCCCTGCCATATTAAGGACCTGTTTCAACCATCTGGATATTGTCTGGCTGGTAACCCGTCCAAAAGGCTTTTTATGGCTGACCCATAAGGCTTTTTCTCTCCCTCTAAGAGTTTGGGTTGTGTCTATGTAATTATAAAGGTGGGTCACCACACACAGCCTAGGTTCTGGAGGGTATGCCCGGAAGATCAACGGGGAGTTGGATGTACCTGGTCTGCTCTATTTGACCAACCCCGGCATGGTAAAAAGTAATGGTATCTGGGTTGCTCAGAATTGACCAACCCCTCAATGCAAAGTATCAAGTAACTGTGAGCCACCATCGATGTGGGTCTTAGGAAGTGACCCATCCCGGCCTGGGTAAACTTCCCTCCACTTGCAGTAATCTGTCCTCACATTGGTTCATTTAACTGATAGCAGCGACTGAAAACCCTCTGAGCATGGGACAAGCGCCATGAGCATGAGGGTCTTATAAGTGGACTGTTCCAGGTTCAGGGTTCCCACCGGAGGCCAACCTCGAAGGTGTGACAATACTACACTAACATCCCACATATGGGTGTATCTAGGTGTAGGGGGTTTGGTGTTATAAATCCCTTTAAGGAGTTTGATAACCAGAGGGTGGGATCCAACACTATGCTGTCCTATGGGCATAAGGTATGCGGACAGGGCGCTCCGGGCTGCATTGATGGCACTGTAGCTCATCTTTAGGTCATGGTGCAGGTGGGCCAGGAACTCCAGCACATCCGAGATCGAAGCCGTCTTGTAAGATGTCCCTGCTTCCAGACAGTACTGTTCCCATTTCCTGATGTAGGTCAGGTACTGTTTCTTGGTGGAAACTCGCAGGGATGCCGACATGGTGGTGATTGTTCTCTCTGATAACCCCAATCCCCGGTAAGGTCTGTTCAGAATCTGGAAACCAGGAGGTTCAATTTTTGGTGGCATGGATGACTAATGCCAGTTTTACCGGGTGAGTCAATAATTGGGGGTGGTTGTGAAGGACCATAGGTGTCTCTACCACCATGTCGTGGAACATTGGGAACCATGGTTGGGTAGGCCAGTCGGGCACGACCAGAATGCCGGAGGCTGAGTCTGCCTGAATTTTCTGGAGTACCCGACTGATGAGGCAGAAGGGAGGGAAAGCATAGAAAAAGAAATTTCCCCAATCCAGCGTGAAGGCATCTACCGCTGCTGCCTCTGGGTCTGGTTCCCAAGCCACATACATGGGTAGTTGGTGATTTAGTCTAGACGCAAACAAATCTATATCTGGCGTACCATATTGCTTGACAATTTTAGCAAATAGTTTCGGGTCTAACATCCATTCGATGTTGTCATTGAATTTTCGTGACCTGGTGTCCGCCACTAAATTTAGCTTGCCTGGTAAATAGGCAGCTGATAGCCAAATATGTCTCTCGACACACCATTGCCAGATTATAGTAGTCAATTTGTCGCATGATACTGATTTTATGCCACCCATGTGCTGGATATCAGATACCGCCGTTGTGTTGTCAATCATAATCCTAACATGCACATGCCGCATATCAGATGCATATGCTTTTAGCCCAAAAAGGCGGCGAGCATTTCCAAGAAGTTAATGCCCAGTGATTGTAGTAGCGATGCCTCTGAGTTAGTCCATCTGCCACCTGTGCTGTCTATGGAGTTAGTAGCTCCCCAGCCTAAAGCACTGGCATCCGTTGTAATGGTTGTGTTAGGATTGGTGATGGCGATAGGACTGTGACTGTGCCAAATATTATCGACCCACCACTGAAGTTCTGATCTAGCTTCAGTGGGTAACTCCATTTTGCGGTCATAATGCCCCCTATTAAGACGTAATGCATGAGTCCTTGCTCTTTGCAAATTTTGATAATGCAAGGGCCCATGTTGGGCAGCCGGGAATGTTGCTACTATAGAGCCAATGACTCTGGCTACGTGCCGTATCCTTGGTTGCGGTATAGCAATTAAATGGTTACAAGCTTCGATGAGTGAAACTTTTTTGTCTCTGGGCAGAGTGACAGTCATATGGATAGTGTCAATAGTGAAGCCTAGGTAATCCATGTTAGTAGTAGGCTCCAATATTGATTTATCTGGGTGTAGGATAAATCCCAAAGTTTCAAGGAGTTGTTTAGTGGCTAAAACTCCTGCGACAGCTAGTTCCCTTGTTCTCCCTAATATGAGAACATCGTCCAGATAGGCCACGACTAAATGTTTTTGTTCTCTCAATTTTTTCATGGCCACTTTGAGAATTTTTGTAAATAATCTGGGAGCTGTCGTTAAACCATTGGGCAAGGCTCTGTACTGCCATAGCTGGCCCATCCAGATAAATTTCAGATATTTGTAATAATCCTTATGAATGGGTACTAAATAGTAAGCATCCTTGATATCTATGCTTGCCATGTAGTATCCCTTGGAGATCAGTTGTCTGGCAGTGACAAATGTCTCCATTTTGAAATGTTGATACTCAACAGACTGATTAAGTGACGTCAGATCAATAATAATGCGACATCCACCATCTTTCTTGGATTTGAGAAAAATATTTGATACAAATTCGTGCGGCTCGTGTGTGGTCATTTCTATGATGCCTTTAGCCACGAGCCGATCTAGTTCAACTTGTCCTTCTACCTTCTCAACTGCTGAGGGAAGGAATACCCTTTGGGGCATGTGCTGAACTGGCGGTTCTATGCCTGGTTTGAATTCAATTTTGTATCCACTGATACTGTTGAGTATAAACTTATTGTTAGTAAGGGAGCACCAAACATGCTTGAAGAACCTCAAACGTCCTCCTGTTAATACAACACCCTTTGTCTGTGCATGTTGGCAGGAACCAGACCCACCTACCTCCATGTTTATTTGTGGGGGCGTTTCCGATAGGTTTGGCCCAAGGTTGTCCGTGTTGGTGCTGCGGTGGGGCGGCGCATCTTCCCACGGCTCCGCCCTGGGCCCCGCTCTAAAAAAGAGCTCTGGGGGTAGTGGGAGGCGGTCACCAGGCTTTCACCAGCTCGGTACCTGCTGGTGGATGCTGAGGCGTGCTGCCAACTGGGTGGCTTCACCCTGCTCGGTCCTGGCGCTGCCCTCATGAGGCCTACAGGTTTGGCCGCCTCTTCCAACTCTTTGAGTTTCTTGGCCAAGTCTGCACCAAATAGCAGCGCCTCCCGTTCCGGCGCTGGAGCTTTGCAGAGGCCTGCGTATTTCGGATTGAGGGCAGGCCTGATGTTATCCCGCCGTAGGCTGTTGAGCTCGTACGTGGTGTTGCACATCAACGCCAGTGCATCCTGCTGGGGTATGGAGAGCTCTTCGTTCCCGACGGACCGAGCAAAGGCGGTGATGGCTGCAGAGTGGAGCTTCAGGACCCGCTGCATTTCTACCTCCTGAGTCCTGATCTGCTGCCCCAGCTGGTTCCATATTTGCCCGTTGACAGTTTTCACCCGCAGCGCCTCGCAATTCTCTGGCGCTGTATAGGTATCAAGGGCCTGCTGGACGACCTTTTCCTGCAGCGGCTTGTTGGAAAGCCTATTGATACTAGCCGCCAGTCTAGGTGGTAGTACCATCCCGGTCGTTGGGGGCGCTGCGTACCGACCCACTACACCCAGTAGCTCTTCTTCTAGCACGCCCGGCATACTGATGTTGTCGACCGCCTGCCCTTGGGATAGGCCAGCCCAGTCCTGGCCTCCCTTACTGCCCTCGAACAGAGAGGGTACAGAAGGGTGTGGCGATGGTAAGGAGGAGGCCAAAGCCCGTCCTCCTGGGAGATGCCTAGCCTGCATCTCCTCATCAATCATCTGTTCCAGGAGCTGCCTCATGCAGCTGATGCGGGCGTCTCCCCGTTTCGGCGGTGGAGAGCGTTCCCGTTCCTCCGACGAATCGGAGGACACCGGCCGGTCTGTTTTATGGGTAGCCTTCCTCCCTGTGCGGGGCGTCGATATCGGCAGCACAGGGGGCGGCTCGGTGTCGGGTGAGCGGGAGCGTTGAAATGGCTCCTCCGCTACGAGTGGCTGCCGCCCAGCTATGGACCCCTCCTCGGGTGGAGTTGGGCAGGCAGTCCTCCTGGCTGGTCGCTTTCGGGTGGCCATAATTCTCCACCGTTGAGCGACTCTGTAACACAAAAAAGGCACTTACCTGAGGTCTTGTCTTTATGCTGCCGCTGGAGAGCCTGGCTCCAGCTGCTGCCGCTGTTGCACTGCTGACGTAATGCCGCGCCTGCGCGCTGGGTGGGTTCTTCACGTAGTCACTCACGTGACTCCGAAGTAAAATTGTCATTGTCAGTGTACAGTACAGAGACAACGAAATGCAGTTAGCATCTCCCTGGAAGAGCGACATAGAATATGATTTCAATAAATAAATCTATTTACATGCATACAGTCACAGTGTTTTTCCTGTGGGAGGAGTGTCCGGGTGGGGGGGGTGGGGGGGTGTGGGGGTGATTGGCAGTCACCGAGGTACGTTGTTGAGTAGTGTGACAGCCGCAGGGAAGAAGTTGTTCCTGGACCTGCTGGTCCGGCAACGGAGAGACCTGTAGCGCCTACCGGATGGTAGGAGGGTAAACAGTCCATGGTTGGGGTGAGAGCAGTCCTTGGCGATGCTGAGCACCCTTAGTAGACAACGCTTGCTTTGGACAGACTCAATGGAGGGGAGCGAGGAACCGGTGATGCGTTGGGCAGTTTTCACCACCCTCTGCAGTGCTTTCCGGTCGGAGACAGAGCAGTTGCCATACCATACTGTGATGCAGTTGGTAAGGATGCTCTCGGTGGTGCAGCGGTAGAAGTTCACCAGAATCTGAGGAGACAGATGTACCTTCTTCAGTCTCCTCAGGTAGAAGAGACGCTGGTGAGCCTTCTTGACCAGAGTTGTGGTATTGTGGGTCCAAGAGAGGTCATCAGAGATGTTGACCCCCAGGAACATGAAGCTGGAAACACGTTCCACCTCCGTCCGGTTAATGTGGATGGGGGTGTGATGCTGTTGTAACTTCAGTAAGCATGTTACACTGGAAATTGAATCACAAGAGGTTCTTTGTGCAGCATGGCATTGTATCCAGGTGATAAGACTATTTATAAAGATGGTGTGGTGATATATTACTGCCAGATTAATCCCTCTTATCCCACTTGAAGGTAGACAAAAATGCTGGAGAAACTCAGCGGGTGAGGCAGCATCTGTGGAGCGAAGGAATAGGTGACGTTTTGGGTCGAGACCCTTCTTCAGACTGACCCGAAACGTCACCTATTCCTTCGCTCCATAGACGCTGCCTCACCCGCTGAGTTTCTCTAGCATTTTTGTCTACCTTTGATTTTTCCAGCATCTGCAGTTCTTTCTTAAACATTCCCACTTGAGGTCAGATATGAAGAAGGATCTTTCTGATTTGTTATTTTTTCAGAATGCCCTGACATATCTGACTTAGCTGGCTTTACCTTGCACTAAACGTTATTCTCTTATCATGTATCTGTACAGTATAAAAGGCTTGATTGTAATCACGTATTGTCTTTCTGCTGACTGGATAGCACGCAACAAAAGTATTTCACTGTGCCTCGATAAACTAGAATTGAACTTTGGAAAGGAGTGTGGGCCGAGCAACATGGGTGGGACACCAATTGATGCTGTTTTCAACCAAAGATAAACACAAAAAGCTGGAGTAACTCAGCGGGTCAGCCAACATCTATGGAGAAAAGGAATAGATGACTTTTCAGCTCAAGACTGTTATTCAGTTCCTTCTACTTTTTGGTTATTATTATTGCTGTTTCTGCAAGAATTGCGCAGTTTTGAATGAATACGTTTATTGGCCAAGTATTCACATACAAGGAATTTGCCTTGGTGTTCCGCCTGCAAGTGACAACGTGACATCAGCGCCTCTACTTCCTGAGAAGATTACGGAGAGTCGGATTGGCAAGGAATACTCTCTCTAACTTCTACAGGTGCACAGTCGAGAGCATACTGACCGGTTGCATCGTGGCTTGGTTCAGCAATTTGAGCGCCCTGGAGAGGAAAAGGCTACAAAAAGTAGTAAACACTGCCCAGTCCATCATCGGCTCTGACTTTCCTTCCATCGAGGGGATTTATCGCAGTGGCTGCCTCAAAAAGGATGGCAGTATCATCAAAGACCCACACCATCCTGGCCACACACTCATCTCCCTGCTACCTTCAGGTAGAAGGTACAGGAGCCTGAAGACTGCAACAACCAGGTTCAGGAATAGCTACTTCCCCACAGCCATTAGTACATTAAACCTGGCTCGGACAAAACTCTGATTATTAATAACCACTTTCTGTTATTTGCACTTCATTTGTTATTTATTCATGTGTGTATATATTTATATCATGGTATATGGACACATTTATCTGTTTTGTAGTAAATGCCTACTATGTTCTGTGTGCTGAAGCAAAGCAAGAATTTCGTTGTCCTATACAGGGACACGTGACAATAAACTCACTTGAACTTGGACTTGAGTTAAGAATGACACATTAAACATTAAACATTCATAATAAAACATTATCGATTAAACATGTGAAATAAATAAAATACCAGAGCAAAAGGAGGCTACAGGTTTTTGGTTATTGAGTAGAGCTCATTCAGCCATGATTTGAGTAGACTTGATGGGCCGAATGGCCTAAGTCGGCTCTTAAAAATAGCGGAGTTAGGAGATATGGGGAGAAGGCAGGAACGGGGTACTGATTGTGGATGATCAGCCTTGATCACATTGAATGGCGGTGCTGGCTCGAAGGACCGAATCGCCTACTCCTGCACCTATTGGGAGGTGCCTTGGGACAATCGCTTTGGTGCTCTGCCCACAAGTAACAACATGACATACAGTGACAGTTACGAATGACTCAGAAAACACTACACATTAATAATAAAACATTAATGATAAAACACCATTGATCATGCATGTGAACCAACAAAATACCAGATCAAAGGAGGCTACAGATTTTTGCCTGTTGAGTAGAGCTGTGGCAGCTTTGACAGTCCGGAGTCGCCTTCCAGAGGGAAGTGATTCAAAGAGTTTGTGGCCAGGGTGAGAGGGGTCAGAGATGATCTTGCCCGCTCGCTTCCTGGCCCATAGAGTGTACAGTATGCGCATATTGAACTGAACTGTTCAGTATGTTTGCTTACAATATTCGGTTGTGCTTCAGCAAGCAAGAATTTCATTGTCCTATCTGGGACACGTGACAATAAACTATTTATTTGTTGAAGAAGGAACTGCAGATGCTGGAAAATCGAAGGTAGACAAAAATGCTGGAGAAACTCAGCGGGTGCAGCAGCATCTATGGAGTGAAGGAGATAGGCAACGTTTCAGGCCGAAACCCTGCTTAAGACTGATGGGGGGGGGACTCTCCTGACTTGACATGACATATGATAATAAAAACTCTTCACTATTGACTGGTGATAGGGTGGGGTGTGAGGGGGGGGGGGGGGGGGGGGGTCGTTGAAAATGTTTACATGCTATGAAGAATTGTCAGGATTTCAAAAGTGCTTCGGTGGAAGGAACAGAAATGGAAATTAATTTGGTGCTAAACGCCAGTTTCCCTCAGATTGCCGACCCAACAAGACAATCTTGGTGGCGTCCATTGACTGCGCCCCACGAAACTGCGGGAGAGCAAAGGTGAGAACTATTCTTTGATTGTTCAGACGTTAAAAGTGTGAAGAATTTATCGGAAGTTGATCTCCGGGTGCCCGTTGGAGGCCAGCCAGAGAGTCTGGCTCAGGGGGAACGCATTAACATTGCTGCCAGATTTGTTAGCAAGATAATGGGGGTTGGGTCTTTTGAAAGATTGAGCGGAGGCGCTTTGGAATTTCGCCTTGGTTCCAAGGAAGCCGGATGTTACCGGCTGCGATTGGAGGCAGGGTCGCTTTGTCCATGTCTTAACCAAAGATCCCAGAGGAGTATATTTGGTCTTAACCATCTTCCACGCTTCCACCTTGAATTCACTTTGACAATGGGGCTCCGACAAACTTGTTTTTTTTTTTTTTTTTTTGAAGTCGGCCAGTAAATTGAAGATAGACATAAAAAAAGCTGGAGTAACTCGGAAGGTCAAAGGTAGCATCTCTGGAGAGAAGGAATGGTGGTGTTTTCGGTCGAGACCCTTCTTCCACAAGGGGTTGGACAGGATAGATGCAGGAAGATTGTTCCAGATGTTGGGGAAGTCCAGAACAAGTCACAGTTTAAGGATAAGGGGGAAATCTTTTAGGACCGAGATGAGAAAAACATTTTTCACACAGAGAGTGGTGAATCTGTGGAATTCTCTGCCACAGAAGGTAGTTGAGGCCAAAGTTCATTGGCTATATTTAAGAGGGAGTTAGATGTGGCCCTGTGGCTAAAGGGATCAGGGGGTATGGAGAGAAGGCAGGTACAGGATACTGAGTTGGATGATCAGCCATGATCATATTGAATGGCGGTGCAGGCTCAAAGGGCCGAATGGCCTACTCCTGCACCTATTGTCTATGTTTCTATGTTTCACGATGACAGTCGGGGACCAATTGAAGATCTTGAAAAGGAAGATGGGAGAGAGGGGGGGTGGGGGGGGGGGGGGGGGTGAATGAACTGTTTACAGACGAGCTGGTCGAGTTGCTGCCAAGGATCCTACAGCGCGCTATAGGATCTTTGGTTGTTGCCTCACAGCGCCAGAGACTCGGGTTCGACCCTGACCTCGGCTGCTGTCTGTGCGGAGTTTGCAACGTCTCCCTGTGACCCTGCGGGTGCTCCGGTTGCCTCCCACATTCATAATGGCAGGGGAAAAAAAGGAAAGATTCAAAAATTCCGATCAAGACCCTTCTTCAGACTATGTAGAAAGGAACCGCAGGTATATATATACCGCTGGTTTGTACCGAAGATAGACTCAAATATCTGGAGTAACGCAGCGGGTCAGGCAGCATCTCTTGGACCCACAATACCTCAACTCTGATCAAGAAGGCTCACCAGCATCTCTTCTTCCTGAGGAGACTGAAGAAGGTCCATCTGTCTCCTCAGATCCTGGTGAACTTCTACCGCTGCACCATCGAGAGCATCCTTACCAACTGCATCACAGTATGGTATGGCAACTGCTCTGTCTCCGACCGGAAGGCATTGCAGAGGGTGGTGAAAATTGCCCAACGCATCACCGGTTCCTCGCTCCCCTCCATTGAGTCTGTCCAAAGCAAGCGTTGTCTGCAGAGGGCGCTCAGCATCGCCAAGGACTGCTCTCACCCCAACCATGGACTGTTTACCCTCCTACCATCCGGGAGGCGCTACAGGTCTCTCCGTTGCCGAACCAGTAGGTCCAGGAACAGCTTCTTCCCGGCGGCTGTCACTCTACTCCGTACCTCCCCCCCCCCCCCCCCCCCCCCCCGGACACTTATTATTATTTATTCAAATCATTTGCTATGTCGCTCTTCCTGGGAGATGCTAAATGCATTTCGTTGTCTCTGTACTGTACACTGACAATGACAATTAAAATTGAATGTGAATCTGAATCATCTGTGGAGGACTAGCATGGGTCGAGACTGAAGACTGGCCGGCTGCGTTACTCTAGCACGTTGTGTACCTTCCTTAGTCTAGAAGGGGTTGTAGGTTAATTGGCCTCGGTAAAATGCCCTCAGAGTGTGGAAGCGGAAAATGAATAACATAGAACTAGTGTGAATGTACGATTGACTGTGTGTGTGTGTGTGTGTGTGTGTGTGTGTGTGTGTGTGTGTGTGTGTGTGTGTGTGTGTGTGTGTGTGTGTGTGTGTGTGTGTGTGTGTGTGTGTGTGTGTGTGTGTGTGTATACATGTGAATGAAGATAGACACAAAAGCTGGAGTAACTCAGTGGGTCAGGCAGCATTTCTGGAGAGAAGGAATAGGTGACGTTTCGGGACGACTCCCTTCTCTTTTGAACTTTTTTTTCACGTTTATGATATTGTTTGAAGAGCACTATGTTTACATATTCTGTTGTCCTGTTGCAAGTAAAAGTGTCACTGTTCTAAGAGTCAAGAGAGTTTTATCGTCATGTGTCCCAGATAGGACAATGAAATTCTTGCTTGCTGCTGCACAACACAATATGTGAACATAATACAGAACAGGAGATAAAAGTCAGTGTTGGGAGAGAGGAGAGGAAGGGGGGAGAGAGGGGGGGGGGGGGGGGGGGGGAGGGGAGAGGGCAGTGGATGTCAATTCACTGGATGGATTTAAGAGAGAGTTAGATAGAGCTCTAGGGGCTAGTGGAGACGAGGGATATGGGGAGAAGGCAGGCACGCTTTATTGATAGGGGACGATCAGCCATGATCACAATGAATGGCGGTGCTGGCTCGAAAGGCCGAATGGCCTACTCCTGCACCTATTTTCTATGTTGCTATGTAAGGAGGAGGAGAGGGAAGGGGGAGAGGAGAGAGAGAGAGAGGAGAGGAGGGGAGAGAGAGGAGGGGAGAGAGAGAGGGGGGGGGAGGGAGGGAGGGAGGGGGGAGGAGAGAGAGTGAGGGAGAGGGGGGGGAGAGGGGGAGAGAGAGGGGAGAGGGGGGATCCCCCATAGACCAATAAATAAGCAGATACAGTGCAATAGACTGCTATTGTTCAGAGACATGACAATATGACAATAAAGCACTCTTGACCGAGGGCTGGCGTGGACTCGGTGGGCCGAAGGGCCTGTCGGCACGTCCGCATCTCTGATGTAAAAGAGGGAGGGGTAGAAAGTGGCTCAGTTTGCAAGCAAGCCCGGGGGAGGGACGGAGAGGAGATTAACGTGCAAATCGGGAATCACTTGACCTGCCTGTTCAATCAAGGGCGGCGTGAATCGTCCAAGTTCATTGATTGGGACTGACCTAACCTGGAGGTTGAAGTGTTTGCCCTGCTCGTTCCGGATCGAGTCGAGACACCTCTCCCACCTCTACAACCCCCCCGTGTTTTTTTAAATTTCACCCCCTCCCACCAGCAGTTATGACCAGTCGCATCCAACATGAGATCCACAGGTCCTTTCCACCGCTCTTCCATGATCCTCGCCAACTACAGAGTCAGGAGATGAGTTCTCAGTTGGCGCCGGAGCGGCCCAGCATCGTTCAAGGGCTCCACTGTGGCCCCGCTTTCAGGGGGGACTGCCAGGGCCACATGGCCCCCGAGTATCGGCTGGGCGAGCCGGGCACGGCGGGGGTCTCGCCTCACCTACCGAGACCGTGGTACCCCTTCCCCGCCCCCGAGCACTGGCCCCACAGCTCGGTGGTGGCTCGCTACCCCAACGCCCCGCCGGCCCCGGGCCGAGAGGAGGACGAGAAGGGAACTGAGGCCAAGTTTTTGCCGTCGTTGTACAATTCGCCCTGGAGCTCCTGTTACCTGCCGCAGCTGCCGGCGGCTCCCAGCCCGCCCACCGCTCGCACCGCGGCTGGGCTGCAGAACCAGGGTCACTCCCCATCCTCGGACCACCGGAGCCAGCCGGCCAGCCCGCAAATGCGACCCAGCAACCCGTCTCCCAGCCCCAGCGCAGACCACGACACCAAGTGGGTCGCCCCGGACGGTGGCAATGAGGTGAGTAACTCGCCAGATCTGTTTGGGCGGTGGTGGGGCCACAGCGGCGCATCTAGCAGAGCCGCTCGCCGCCTCACAGCTCCAGAGATCCGGGTTCGATCCAGCTTTCGGCTGCTGTCTGCGTGGAGTTTGCACGTTCTTCCGGCGACCGAAACCCAACTCGAAACTCCCAAATTCGAGCGGGGCTGTAAGTTAATTAGCCTCTGTAAATTGCCCCCTCTCAGCGTGCAAGGAGTGGATGTGAAAGTGGTACTAACATAGAACGGGTGTGAACCAGTGATTGTTGGATGATGGCGTGGTATCTTATTGAATCTTATTAAGGGGATCTTATTGAAACATAAGATTATTAAGGGTTTGGACACGCTAAGAGGCAGGAAACATGTTCCCGATTTTGGGGGAGTCCAGAACCAGGGGCCACACAGTTTAAGAATAAGGGGCAAGCCATTTAGAACGGAGATGAAGGAACTTTTTCACACACAGAGTTGTGAGTGTGTGGAATTCTCTGCCTCAGAGGGCGGTGGTGGCCGGTTCTCTGGATACTTTCAAGAGAGAGCTAGATAGGGCTCTTAAAGATAGCGGAGTCAGGGGATATGGGGAGAAGGCAGGGACGGGGTAGTGATTTGGGACGATCAGCCATGATCACATTGAATTTTCGTTTGAGTCTCACTGGGGCTCAAATGACAATAAATTTGTATTGTATTGTATTGAATTGCGGCGCTGGCTCGAATGACCTATTGTCTCGGTGGGCCTGTTTCCACGCTATATCTTTCCACGCAATTTAGAGGCCAATTCATCTACGTGAGGCGTGGTGGAAGGAAATCCACGCTCCAGAACAAGGGGTCACAGTTTAAGGATAAGGGGGGAATCTTTTGGGACCGAGATGAGAAACAAAAATTCACACAGAGAGGGGTAAATCTCTGGAACTCTCTGCCACAGAAGGTAGTTGAGGCCAGTTCATTGGCTATATTTAAGAGTGAGTTAGATGTGGCCCTTGGGGCTAAAGGGATCAGGGCGTATGGAGAGAAGGCAGGTACGGGATACTGAGTTAGATGATCAGCCATGATCATATTGAATGGCGGTGCAGGCTCGAAGGGCCGAATGGCCTACTCCTGCACCTATTGTCTATGTTTCTATGTCAAATGGAGACGTGCAAACACCACACACAAATATCACCCGAGGTCAGAATCGAACCCGAGTCTCTAGCGCTGAGGCGGCAGCTTCACCGCCGCGTTGCTGTTCTATTGGTAAAATCGCCCCATATCCCTATAAATAATTCCACACCAAGGACCTAGATTGACTCGACCTCTACTCGTGGAATGAGCCCCGTCAGTAGAAGGGTCCAGACCCGTCCACGTTCCCCAGAGATGCTGCCTGTCCCGCTGAGTTACTCCAGCATTTTGTGTCTAATATCTTCGATGTTACTCCTGTACCTTGTGTCGAGTTCCAGTTTTGCGGTTTTCTCGCCCCCCGCTTTTTAATCTGTCTGTGTGCAAAGCAAAGGTTTTCCACTGTACCTTGCATGTATGATAATGATAAACCCAAGGCCGAAACTATACCACAAAGGGTTTAGTTTTTAATCGAAGGTAGATATTTAAAAATGCTGGAGAAACTCAGCGGGTGAGGCAGCATCTATGGAGCGAAGGAAATAGGCAACGTTTCGGTCTGAAGAAGGGTTTCGGCCCGAAACGTTGCCTATTTCCTTCGCTCCATAGATTTCCTTCGCTCCAGCATTTTTTATCCACCTTCGATTTTTCCAACATCTGCAGTTCCTTCTTAAACATGAAGCCTTTGAGATTTAATACGCCCGCTTCGCCTATAGCCCACTACACCGCTGGTGACGAGGGGAGGTGGGTAGACAGATAACTCTGGTAAATACAGGTAACATTCATATAAAATTCCCTTAACGATGGGTGAAAATTGCTAAATAACGTGGGTGCATGCGGGACTGTACCTGCACGCCAGGAAGCACTCGTCGCTAAATATGCCGCACGTGTATAATAAAATTACCAATATGATATTAAGCACAAATGACTCCAATGCATTTACATGTGATTAGCCTATGTATCACTATTTCTCTCGGCTCGGAACCCCTAGGGACCTCTCGCGGAACCCTCGGTTGGGGAACCCCGGTTGAGAAACGCTGCTCTGTCCAGAGTGTAGGGAGTGGGGTAACGTGGAACTTGTGGGAACGGGCGGTTTGGACCAGGTGGGCCAAATGGCTTGTTTCCCTTGCTGTATCTCTACACTAAACTAGTATCAAAACGCAGGCAGGTGGGACTAGTGTAAATGCAGCATCTCGGTTGGCAAGGGCAAGTTGAGCTGGCCGGCCTGATTCTGTGACTCTCCTGAGGGGGAAGGGAAGGGAACAGGTCATTCTGATTGTGCAAGATGCTTTTATTTACACATAAGCAGAGTTAGGAATGCGAGCCCCCTCCAAAAAACACTGATAAAATGGACTTGCAGGGCTGGATCAGTGTAGTTCTGAACTAGATTCAAGATTCAAGAGAGTTTATTGTCATGTGTCCCAGATAGGACAATGAAATTCTTGCTTTGCTTCAGCACAACAGAATATAGTAGGCATAAATAAATGCAGAACAGATCAGTGTGTCCATATACTGTTCTTCTTGCGTATGGGGCGTGCACAGCCTAAAGTTGTAGGACAACTTGTTCTGTTTGATCCAGAGAGTTGTGAATATGTGGAATTCTCTGCCTCAGAAGGCAGCGGAGGCCAATTCACTGGATGCTTTCCAAAGAGTTAGATAGAGCTCTCAGGGCTAGTGGAATCGAGGGATATGGGGGGGGGAAGGCAGGAATGGGGTACTGATTGTGGATGATCAGCCATGATCACAGTGAATAGGGGTAAGCCATTTAGAACGGAGATGAGGAAACACATTTTCACACAGAGTTGTGAGTCTGTAGAATTCTTTGCCTCAGAGGGTTGTGGAGGCCAGTTCTCTGGATACTTTCAAGAGAGAGCTAGATAGGGCTCTTAAAAATAGCGGAGTCAGGGGATATGGGGAGAAGGCAGGAACGGGGTACGGGTTGTGGATGATCAGCCATGATCCTATTGAATGGCGGTGCTGGCTCAAAGGAGCGAATGGCCTACTCCTACACCTATTGTCTATGTATTTATGTTACCAATGCAGGATTCTCCCACTTCAGAGGACTTGGAGCAGTTTGCAAAGGAGCTAAAGATGAAGCGTATCACAATGGGCTTCACACAGGCAGAGGTGGGCCTGGCACTTGGGGCTTTGTATGGTGAGTATCAACTGTTGGTCCAGAGACAGCTATGGTTTTAATCTCAGTGTTTAAAATAATCCACTATGATTTAAAAAACTGTGACTGAAGCATTGTCTGTTCCACCTGTGGCTTCAGGGAAGAGATTGTTCTCTTTTGGGCCTGCATGGTGGCTCAATAGACAATAGGTGCAGGAGGAGGCCATTCGGCCCTTCGAGCCAGCACCACCATTCAATGTGATCATCCATCCCCAATCAGTACCCCGTTCCTGCCTTCTCCCCATATCCCCTGACTCCGCTATCTTTAAGAGCCCTATCTAACTCTCTCTTGAAAGTATCCAGAGAACCGGCCTCCACCGCCCTCTGCGGCAGAGAATTCCACAGACTCACAACTCTCTGTGAGAAAAAGTGTTTCCTTATCTCTCTAATAAATGGCTTACCCCTTATTCTTAAACTGTGGCCCCTGATTCTGGACTTCCCCAACATCGGGAACATGTTTCCTGCCTCTAGCGTGTCCAAACCCTTAATAATCTTACATGTTTCAATAAGATATCCTCTCATCGTTCTAAACTCCAGAGTGTACAAGCCCAGCCGCTCCATTCTCTCAGCATATGATAGTCTTGCCATCCCGGGAATTAACCTGGTGAACCCACGCTGCACTCCCTCAATAGCAAGAATGTCCTTCCTCAAACTGGGGGAAACAAAACTGCACACAATACTCCAGGTGTGGTCTCACCAGGGCCCTGTACAACTGCAGAAGGACCTCTTTGCTCCTATCCTCAACTCAGTGGTGGAGATGCTGCCTTGCAGCGCCGGAGAACCAGGTTCGATCCTGTCTGTGGGTGCTGTCGGTATGGAGTTGGTAGGTTCTCCCCATGGGTTTTCTCCAGGTGCTGCGGTTCCCTCCCACAGTCCAAAGACATGCAGGTTTGTAGGTGAATTGGCTTCGGTAAAGATTGTAAATGGTTCCAAGTGTGTAGCATAGTGCTAGTTTACCGGGTGATCACTGATCGGTGTAGTGGGCCGAAGGTCATCTAAACTCTGTATCACTAAACTACAGGTAGACACAAAAAAGTTTGAGTAACTCAGCGGGTGAGGCAGCATCTAGGGAGAGAAGGAATGGGCGACGTTTCGGGTCGAGACCCTTGTTCAGACTGATGTGGGGGTGGGGGGGCAGGAAGAAGAAAAGGAAGATGCGGAGACAGTGGGCTGTGGGAGAGCTGGGAAGGGGAGGGGAAAGAGGGAGAAAGCAGGGACTACCTGAAATTGGAGAAGTCAATGTTCACACCACTGGGGTGTAAACTACCCAAGCGAAATATGAAGTGCTGCTTCTCCAATTTGCTCTGGGCCTCACTCAATCATAGAAACTTAGAAAATAGGTGCAGGAGGAGGCCATTCGGCCCTTCGAGTCAGCCATTTATGATCAGCCATTTATTGTGATCATGGCTGATGGTCCAAAATCAATAACCTGTGCCTGCCTTCTTCCCATATCTCTTGATTCCACTTGCCCCTGGAGCTCTATCTAGCTCTCTCTTAAATCCATCCAGTGATTTGGCCTCCACTGCCTTCTGTGGCAGGGAATTCCACAAATTCACAACTCCCTCGGTGAAAACATTTTTTTCTCACCTCAGTCTTAAATGACCTCCCCTTTATTCTAAGACTGTGGCCCCTGGAATCACCCAACATTGGGAACATTTTTCCTGCATCTAGCTTGTCCAGTCCTTTTATAATTTTCTATGTTTCTATAAGATCCCCCTCATCCTTCTAAACTCCAGTGAATACAAGCCTAGTCTTTTCAATCTTACCTCGTATGACAGTCCCGCCATCCCAGGGATCGATCTCGTGAATCTACGCTGCACTGCCTCAATCATGTCCCTTCAGCTTGGATTTGGGGGTTTTGAAGCTCTAATTTCTTTCCAGGAAAGATGTTCAGCCAGACGACCATCTGTCGATTTGAGGCCCTGCAGTTGAGTTACAAGAACATGTGTAAGCTGAAGCCGCTGCTGCAGCGGTGGCTGGAGGAGGCCAAGGACAGTGACAACTTTCAAGAGGTGAGTGCGAAGGGAATTAATTGGTACGAAGTCAAGTCAAATCAGTTTTATTTCTATAGCACATTGAAAATCAACTCTTGTTGACCAAAGTGCATTACATCAGTGCAGGTGCTAACATGCTACATACAGTGGTACATAGATCTAACAATACATACATAGATACACACATACAGTGCTCCCTCAGAGGACCTCAAGAAAGGCTTGTGAGTAGAAATAGGTTTTGAGTCTAGACTTAAAGGAGTTGATGGAGGGGGCAGTTCTGATGAGGAGAGGGATGCTGTTCCACAGTCTAGATGCTGCACCACAAAAGCGCAGTCGTCCCTGAGCTTAAACCTAGACCGCGGGATTGTCAGTAGCCCCAAGCTGGCCGACCTGAGGGACCTGGAGGTAGAATGGTGGGTTAGAAGATTTTTGGTGTAGGTGGGGGCAAGCCCGTTAAGGGCTTTGTATACATATAGGAGGAGCTTGAAGTTGATTCTGTACAGTACTGGGAACCAGTGGAGAGGGGCAGAATTAGGATGATGCGATCCCTTTTACGGGCACCCGTCAGAAGTCTCGCTGCGTCGTTTTTTGACCAATTGCAGGTGGGACAGGGTTGATTGGCAGATGCCAGTGTACAGGGAGTAATCAAGGCGGGAGGAGATGAATGCGTGGATGATCTTTTCAAGGTCGTCGAATTGGAGGAAATGATACGATTGACTTTATTTATCCCGGGTGGGAAATTAATTTGCCAACAGTCATAAAAAAAACCCCCACAAAGTACATGAAACAAGTCGTAAAACAGTGCGGAAACAGGCCCAACTCGTCCACACCGGCCAACATGTCCCAGCTACATTAGTCCCACTTGCCTGCGCTTGGTCCATATCCCTCCAAACCTGTGCTATCCATGTACCTGTCTAACTGTTTCTTAAACGTTGGGATAGTCCCAGCCTCAACTACCTCATCTGGCAACTTGTTCCATAGAACCCACCACCCTCTGTGTGGAGATACGACGTGTCGACCTATTTAACATATGACACGTAAATGAGGCCAAATGATGGCCAAGTGTGACAGGCCCTTTATTTTTTAGTGTTGGTGTTGATGTGGACAAGCTTTTCCCTTTGAGAATAGGGAAGATTCAAACAAGAGGACATGACTTCAGAATTAAGGGACAGAAGTTTAGGGGTAACATGAGGGGGAACTTCTTTACTCAGAGAGTGGTAGCGGTGTGGAATGAGCTTCCAGTGGAAGTGGTGGAGGCAGGTTCATTGGTATCATTTAAAAATAAATTGGATAGGCATATGGATGAGAAGGGAATGGAGGGTTATGGTATGAGTGCAGGCAGGTGGGACTAAGGGGAAAAAAATTTTTGTTCAGCACGGACTTGTAGGGCCGAGATGGCCTGTTTCCGTGCTGTAATTGTTATATGGTGGGTGGGGATGATGTACGTTAACGTCCGTCACTATTCGGTGAATATTTAACAGCTATGCAGCATAGAACAGACGCTGGCTTCATCCCGCAAGAGAAAGCGACGGACCAGCATTGATAATAATGTGAAGGAGGGGCTGGAGAATTTCTTCACCGTGTGCCCAAAGCCATCCACCCAGGAGATCACCAAGATCGCGGATGACCTGAACCTGGAAAAGGACGTGAGTATCAGGGAGTAGGAATTGGATGCGAGTCAGTCTGGTAGGAATAGGCAATAGGTGCAGGAATAGGCCACTTGGCCCTTCGAGCCAGCACCACCATTCAATATGATGATGGCTGATCATCCCCAATCAGTACCCCGTTCCTGCCTTCTCCCCATATCCCCTGACTCCGCTATCTTTAAGAGCCCTATCTAGCTCTCTCTTGAAAGTATCCAGAGAACCGGACTCCACCGCCCTCTGAGGCAGAGAATTCCACAGACTCGCAACTCTGTGAGAAAAAGTGTTTCCTCGTCTCTGTTCTAAATGGCTTACCCCTTATTCTTAAACTGTGTGGCCCCTGGTTCTGGACTCCCCCAACATCGGGAACATGTTTCCTGCCTCTAGCGTGTCCAAACCCTTAACAATCTGACGTCAGTTCACTTCAGTGTAGTTTATTAAGTTTAGATATACAGTGTGGAAACAGGCCCTTCAGCCCAACTTGCCCACACCAGCCAACAATGTCCCATCTACACTAGTCACAGAGTGATACAACGTGGAACCAGGCCCTTCGGCCCCCATCTCGCCCACACCGGCCAACAATGTCCCAGCTACACTAGTCCCACTTGCCTGCGCTTGGTCCATATCCCTCCAAATCTGTCCTATTCATGTCCTTGTCCAACTGTTTCTTAAACGTTGGGATAGTCCCAGCCTCAACTACCTCCTCTGGCAGCTTGTACCATACACCCACTGTGTGAAAAAGTTACCCCTCGGATTCCTATTAAATCTTTCCTCCACCTTGAACCTATGTCCTCTGGTCCTCGATTCCCCTACTCTAAGTAAAAGACTCTGTGCATCTACCCGATCTATTCCTCTCATGATTTTGTGCACCTCTATAAGATCTCCCCTCATCCTCCTGTGCTCCATGGAATAGAGACCCAGCGTACTCAACCTCTCCCTGTAGCTCACACCTTCTAGTCCTGGCAACATCCTCGTAAATCTATTCTGAACCCTTTCAAGCTTGACGATATCTTTCCGATAACATGGTGCCCAGATCTGAACACAATATTCTAAATGGGGTCTCACCAACGTCTTGTACAACTGCAACATGACCTCCCAACTTCTACACTCAATACTCTGACTGATGAAGGCCAAAGTGCCAAATGCCTTTTTGACCACCTTATCTACCTGCGACTCGACCTTCATGGAACCATGCACCTGTACTCCTAGATCCCTCTGCTCTACAACACTACCCAGAGGCCGAGCATTCACTGTGTAGGTCCTGTCCTTGTTCGATGTCCCAAAATGTAACACCTCACACTGAATAATGAATGAAAGATATGCAAAAAAGAAAGTATGATAAAGGAAACAGGCCAAACAGTCGCTCTTCCAGGGAGATGCTAAATGCATTTTGTTGTCTGTACTGTACACTACACTGACAATTAAAATTGAATCTGAATCTGTATCTGTTTGTAGGGTGAAAATGAGACGTTAGTGTGACTTGGGTGGGGGAGGGATAGATGGAGAGAGCGAGAGAGAGAGGGAATGCCGGGGTTACCTGAAGTGAGAGAAATCGATATTCATACCAGCTGCCCAAGCAAAATATCAGACTCTGTTCCTCCAATTTGCATTTAGCCTCACTCTGACAATGGAGGAGACCGAGGACAGAAAGGTCAGTGTGGGAATGGGAAGGAGAATTGAAGTGTTGAGCAACCGGGAGATCAGGTTGGTTCAGGCGGGCTGAGCTAAGATGTTGCACGGAACGATCGCACAGTCTGCGTTTGGTCTCATCGATGTACAAGAGTCCACATCTTGAACAACGGATACAGTAGACGAGGTTGGAGGAGGTGCAAGTGAACCTCTGCCTCACCTGAAAGGACTGTCTGGGTCCGTGGACAGAGTTGAGGGAGGAGGTATAGCGTTGTGTTGCATCTTCAGCGGTTGCAGGGGAAGGTACCTGGGGCAGGGGAGTGGTTTGGGTGGGAAGGGATGAGTTAACCAGGGAGTTGCGGAGGGAACGGTCTCTGTGGAAGGCGGACAGGGGTGGAATTGGGAAGTCTGAAGGAGGGTCTCGACCCTAAATGTCGCCCAGTCCTTCTCTCCGGAGATGCACCCTATCCCGCTGAGTCTCTCCAGCTTTTTGTGTCTCTCTTCATTAACCCTGTGTGTGTATGTGCGTGTATTAACCCTGTGTGTGCGTCTCTCTTCGCCAGGTGGTCAGAGTCTGGTTCTGTAATCGACGGCAGAAGGGGAAGCGGGCTGCATTCCAGTACGGGGATGAGTTTGTGGAGCTCGCCGGTTACGGAATGCCCCCTCTCCAGCCCCCGCTGCCGGGCGGGTTCGGGGCGCAGGGCTACAACGCGGCTGCCATCTCCGCCACCGCCCTCTACGTTCCCCAAGCGGACTCGTACCACTGCAGTGAGGCCGCGCAGGCTGCCCCAGTGGCCAGAACAATGCACTCGAGTTAGGAACCCGTGAAGCACAGCACCCCTGGCGGGCAGCACTAGACACCGGCGCCCAGTATAACACCTCGATGGACAGCATTTTACATGGTGTCAGGAGAACCTATTTGAAGTGGGTTTGTGGACTGGCTGCAAATCGAACTTGGTATTGTCCAGTACTTTTTAATCCTTTTAACCAAGGGGAGGTTCTGATTAAATGGACAATAATCAGAAATGTGCACAATACAGAAATTTTATGGCAGAAAATCCAGGGGAGACCGCAGAGGCAAGAGGCAGCATCTGGAATGAGGAATGAATTTAATGCCTGGTTTGAAGATCATTTTCCAGAAGTCGACTCCATGTATTGCCTTCGCCCCACGGACTAATTCAGAAACTAATTTCCATCTACTTGTTTTCCTAGACTACTTCCTCATTTGATAGCGTTATGTTTAAGAAGGAACTGCAGATGCTGGAAAATAGAAGGTAGACGAGAATGTTGGAGAAACTCAGCGGGTGAGGCAGCATCTATGCAGGGAAGGAAATATGGTGACTGAGAGTTGGCGCGTGGCCTCAGACTTGTCCAGATCAGCGCCCCAGACTACCATGGCACCTCCCTTGTCGGCAGCTTTGATTACCCAGTCTGGGTTGTTGCAGAGTGAGTGGAGGGGCTGTACGTTCAGTCTGAAGAAAGGTCTCGACCCGAAGCGTCGCCTATTTCCTTCCCCCCAGAGATGCTGTCTCACCCGCTGAGTTTCTCCAGCATTTTTGTCTATCCTCATTTAGAAACATAGAAATTAGGTGCAGGAGTAGGCCATTCGGCCCTTCGAGCCTGCACCGCCATTCAATATGATCATGGCTGATCATCAAACTCAGTATCCCGTACCTGCCTTCTCTCCATACCCCCTGGTCCCCTTTGAATCTGAATCTTAGCCACAAGGGCCACATCTAACTCCCTCTTAAATATAGCCAATGAACTGGCCTCAACTACCCTCTGTGGCAGAGAGTTCCAGAGATTCACCACTCTCTGTGTGAAAACTTACTAACAGTCACTTAAGAGACACAAAGGAGTGTATCGTTATTTAGCAAGCATAGTGCTGGAGTAACTCAGCAGGGCAGGCAGCATCTCTGGAGGTCAGAGATAGATGACATTTTAGGTCGGGACCCTTTATCCAGACCTTTTGTTCCCAATCTGTGTTCTCCAGCGATGCTGCCTGACCTGCTGAGTTACTCCAGCATTTTGTCTTTTTTTATTTTTGTAAACCATCATCTGTTCCTTGTTTCTACTTTGAGAATTCTACCAGTGTTTAGCCTGAAGCATTAACTACTGTTCTCTGGCCTTGCGTGTGTTCTGATTATTATTCTGGACTTCCAGCATATTCACTTTAATTATTATTTTTTTAAATAACCTCATAGATCTCTCTTTTATTAATATTGCCAGCAGCATGCTAGGCCAGTATGGGAATTATTTTTAATAATTTTAGCTTATGGTGTTCATTTCAATCTTTGTTCTTTACAAATGTTGATACATGTTGTCTGATAAACGATATTTGGAGGATCTAGCGCCAATGATGTTTACTTATTTTTATGCAAGTTTTTCCTTTCACTGGTAAGTCAAGTTTTCACAGTGAACTGTCCCAATAGACAACAGGTGCAGGAGGAGGCCATTCGACCCTTCAAGTCCGCACCGCCATTCAATGTGATCATGGCTGATCATCCCCAATCAGTACCCTGTTCCTGCCTTCTCTCCATATCCCCTGCCTCCGCTATCCTTAAGAGCCCTATCTGGCTCTCTCTTGAAAGTATCCAGATAACCGGCCTCCACCGCCCTGAGGCAGAGAATTCCAAAGACTCGCAACTCTGTGAAAAAGTGTTTCCTCATCTCCGTTCTAAATGGTTTACTCCTTATTCTTAAACTGTGGTCCCTGGTTCTGGAATCCCCCAACATCGGGAACATGTTTCCCCCCTCTAGCGTGTACAGACCCTTAATAATCGTATATGTTTCAATAAGATCACCTCTCATCCTTCTAAACTTAGTATACAAGCCGAGCCGCTCCATTCTCTCAGCATATGATAGCCCCGCCATCCCGGGAATTAACCTGGTGAAACTACGCTGCACTCCCTCAATAGCAAGAATGTCCTTCCTCAAATTAGGAGACCAAAACTGTACACAATACTCCAGGTGTGGTCTCACTAGAGCCCTGTACAACTGCAGAAGGACCTCTTAGCTCCTATACTCAACTCCTCTTGCTATGAAGGCCAACAAGCCATTCGTTTTCTTCACTGCCTGCTGTCCCTGCATGCTTACTTTCATTCTGTCTGAAGAAGGGTTTCGGCCCGAAATGTTGCCTATTTTCCTTCGCTCCATAGATGCTGCTGCACTCGCTGAGTTTCTCCAGCATTTTTGTGTACCCTGCTTACTTCCATTGACTGATGAACAGTTGGAGAATGGCGTTGGAGGTTCTTCAATTGTT
Organism: Leucoraja erinaceus; assembly: GCF_028641065.1. Classification (NCBI taxonomy): domain Eukaryota; kingdom Metazoa; phylum Chordata; class Chondrichthyes; order Rajiformes; family Rajidae; genus Leucoraja; species Leucoraja erinaceus. Next base: position 141,894 of record NW_026576938.1, read on the forward strand.
CTACAATGAACCACCAAACATTCAATGGGCCAAATGACTGCCATGTTTGCATGGAAATAGGGAAACTACCCGCTGTTTGTCCAATGTAGTTTAGAGATACAGCATGGAAATGGGCTTCTTTGGCCTGGTGAGTCCCAACCAACCATCGATCAACTGCGCACACTAGTTGTATGTAAACACACTTTTGCTTCCTACACAATATAGGGGGAATTTACAGGGGCCAGAAGCCTACAAAACTGCACGGGCATGTCTTTGGGATATGGGAGGAAAGCAGAGTAATTGGTGGAAACCCACGTAGTCACAAATAAAATGCAAACTGCATACTGACAGCACCCGAGGTCAGGATTGAACCTGGGTCTCTGGCTCTGTGAGGCAGCAGCTCTACCACCCACAAAAAAAACCAGCCTGACCTAAAATACCCACATCCTGGAGAGAATGTCTTTTTAAATCTTGCACATACAGAAGAACTTACCATAGTCCAAATGTCTTCTCGAAGATGTATATTTTTCTCACTGAAGACTGGCTCAGCCAGCAGCACCTAGGAATAGACTGGGTGACAACCAGGAATAGTTTGGTGGCTATTGGAGAGAGTTGATGGCACCCGGGACAGGCTGGGTTAGCACCCCAGTCTGTGTCTTTCGGGAGAAAGTCACCCAATAAAAGCTACGGGAAGGCCTAATGAACCAACGTGGCCTAAAAAATCCATCAGGTGAGAATGAAATGCTCGGAGAAGGAGAAAGGTGCAGCGCACGCACGGGCCTTGAACCCGGCGAGACGCAGGAGCAGCCTGGCCAGATCTCACGCCACAGAGCCCAGCACTGGAATCTCCCAGCCCCTGCAGAGTGGTTACCAAGATGGCTGATCCGTGGGCGGTTGCTGCTGGGAGGCAAGTCGGGGCCTGATCAACCCCGGCTGGGTCGCCAGGGTGAGGGTGTCTGAGGTTGTGAGACCCGATGACCCCATGTCACATCACAGAATGCATCCCAGCGCATCTAGAAGATGTATCTTTTTCACAATTTTATTGTGGAGAGATAAGTTTTTTTGGCCTTCCATCACAGCAATGTGATGGATGTTTATGTAAATTATGTTGTGTCTTGGGTCTATTTGTTTGTAATGTATGGCTGCAGAAACGTCATTTCGTTTGGACCTCAAGGGGTCCAAATGACAAATAAATTGAATTGAATTCAGCTACTATTGACCCTGGATCTGGATGTAATACGCTGAAACGCTGCAGGTAGACCATCATTCAGCACTGTGATGGTGATAATAACACTATCACTACAATATAATAACTCTATAATAATACTATAATAACACTGCATGAAATACCTCAATAAGATGTGAAATTGTGTATAATCTGAAAAATCCTGAAATATTAAAGTAAGGAGGAGTGCAGTTTGAGACCGACTAGAAATAGCCCTTTCTGGCTTAATCCCTCCCTTCACCACCTCCAGTTTAAATTCCAGTTGGAATATTTTGGAGGGCCAAGTAACCAAGAACCAAGAGGCATAAACTGGTTCAATGTGGCAGATATGGCTTCTGGCTAATGTTATTTTCAAAATGTTGCAGGAAACCTTCACCTTTTCTGTCACCATTCACCCTGCATAACATGATTATGTAGTTCTCCAAGCACAGATTCCATTATTCATGTCCCCCTCTTAACATGCACGCACAAACAAAGGGACAATGGATGCTCTGCCTTTGAAAGACATTGAATCAAAGCTGAGCCTCTGCCTGAGACTTGTTTGTGTACTTCAGCAGGGGGCAGATGCTGCAACCACAGCACATAATGCCCTCCCCCCCCCCCCCCCCCCCCCCAACCAGAAGGGCCAATTGATCGAAGCAATTCAGCCAGGTAAACCACTTCAGCAGAGTGCAGGCTCTGGAATTCTCCTCCTCAGAGGCCGGTTCTCTGGATATTTTCAATGGAGAGTTAGATATGGCTCTTAAAGATAGCGGAGTCAGGGGATATGGGGAGAAGGCAGGGACGGGGTACTGATTGTGGATGATCAGCCATGATCACATTGAATGGCTGCACTGGCTCGAAGGGCCGAATGGCCTACTCCTGCACCTATTGCCTATTATCATCGACTCCCAGCACACTCGGGGCAATTTACAGAGGCCAATCAACCTACGAATCTGGCGTAACGCAAGATTTTATGTGTAGTAAGAAATTGCAGATGCTGGTTTACACCGAAGATGGACACAAATTGCTGGAAGAACTCAGCGTGACGGGTCGGCATCTCTGGACATTTTGGGTCATGGGATCTGGAAGGGGTCACAGTAAAAAGAGGGAAGACTTTTAGGGACCAAGATGAGGAAATTTTTTTTACACAGAAAGTCTGGAGGCCAAGGGTAGTCACACAGTTTATTTAGGGATAAGAGGGCCCTTGTGGCTAAACTTTATGGAGAGACCGAGATGAGGAATGATCCTGCACCTATTTTCTATGTCTCTACAAACAGAGAATGGTGAAGATCTGTGGAATGGGGTCTCTGCCACAGAGGAACCTTGGTAGTGTCTGAGGTAGACCAGTTGAGGCATTATGGCTATATTTAAGAGGGAGTTAGATAAGGAAGAGGAGGAGCCAGAGGGCTGGCCCTTGTGGCTAAAGGGGTGAATCTGTGGAATTCTCTGGGGTAGTTGAGGCCAGTGGGAGGAGAGATGTGGCCCTTGTGGCTAAAGGCAGGGATGGAAGGCAGGTATACTGAGTTGGATGATCGGCCATGATCATATTGAATGGCGGTGCAGGCTTGAGGGGCCGAATGGCCTACTCCTGCACCTATTTTCTATGTGAGGTGCTGTTCCTCCAATTTCCGCTGTTGCTCACTCTGACAGTGGAGGAGGCCCAGGACAGAAAGGTCTGATTCGGAATGGGAGGGGGAGTTGAAGTGCTGAGCCACCGGGAGATCGGGTTGGTTATTGTGAACTGAGCAGAGGTGTTGGGCGAAGCGATCGCCAAGCCTGCGCTTGGTCACACCGATGTAGAGCAGCTGATACCTAGAGCAGCGGATGCAATAGATGAGGTTGGGGGAGGTGCAGGTGAACCTCTGCCTCACCTGGAAAGACTGCTTGGGTCCTTGGATGGAATCAAGGGGGGACAAGTGTGTCTGTTGTGTTGTATCCAACAATTAAAATAAAAGGCTCCACCGCTCCTTGTGATTTAATTTATTCAACATCGGCAGTGGTATACAGCAAGAATCTTTCTACAATCAGAAACAAGCAAATGATAAGTTGTAATAATTAATGGTTTCATAATTAATGCAAGTCCACAACCAAATCTATTCAGACAGTAAAGCTTCAGTGCAATTTACAAATTGCTTGTACAATATAACTTGAAAATGCAATATATATGTTATGATTTGTTATTTAGCTGATTTTTTTTCTTTTTGGTTATAACCTGATTTTCAGACGTAATTACACAACCACCCACCCAGAATACCACACTCCTCTTCAAATAGAGAAGACTGAATAATGATTAATAGTGTGGTTCCCTCAAAGACTTGTGCTTAAAGGGCTCGTAAAAACAAATGAATAACAGCAATAAAAATAAGCAGATTTGATACTGTAAATGGACCAGTAAAATGGAACAGCAGAGGCTGGTTTACGGAAAAAGACACAATGTGCTGGAGGAAATTAGGGAGGCAGGCAGCATCTCCGGTGAGTATGGGTTATGTTTCAAGGCCCAAACCCTTCTTCAGGCATATCAGTCTAAAGGATCTCAACCTGAAACGTCACCTATCCACGTTCTCCAGAGATGCTGCCTGACCCGCTGAGTTACTCCAGCACTCTGTGAAACATCACCTATCCATGTTCTCCACAGATGCTGCCTGACCCGCTGAGTTACTCCAGCACTCTGTGAAACATCACCTATCCATGTTCTCCACAGACGCTGCCTGACCCGCTGAGTTACTCCAGCATTCTGTGAAACATCACCTATCCATGTTCTCCACAGATGCTGCCTGACCCGCTGAGTTACTCCAGCACTCTGTGAAACGTCACCTATCCATGTTCTCCACAGATGCTGCCTGACCCGCTGAGTTACTCCAGCACTCTGTGAAACATCACCTATCCATGTTCTCCACAGACGCTGCCTGACCCGCTGAGTTACTCCAGCACTTTGTCCGTTTGGTACTGTAATTGTTATGCCAGTGACACCGTACAGGGCATGCATCATGATTGACAGATGCCGTACCAACAATACTCAAATTCTAGACTAGGACTTCTTGTCCTTAGACATAAATACTCCATCTCCTGAGTTTTGATTTTTAATCACCAATCTGCTTTATTATGCAATTCTAGGAAAAGGAGAAATTGGGGGAAAAAAGGGAAGAGCTAGGGTTTAACCTTCATTGCACACATGTATTGATTGAAAGATACAGCATGGAAACAGGCCCTTAGGCGCACAGCATCCATGCTTTATAATAACTTTATAATTTACTCCACGATTTATTCCCCAACGTCATAAAGTTTGTTATAACGTTAAAAAAAGTTCCAACTTGCAACCTGACAGGTACAAAATAGTTACATTTGAAAGATAAGTGCCTGATCCACTGAGTTTCTCCAGCATCGTCTACCTTTAACTTTTAATAACATTTCTCTGGATACTTTCATGAGTGTAGATCAATGTCACTCATGTTATGAGCCATGCTTTGGTAGTTGCGCCCACTTGCTTTTACAGTAGTCCTCCCTGCCTGTTCCCTTCAGCATTAGAAAGACATGCTAGCATGAAGTTATATATGTTATGTCGTTAATAAAGTCTTTGGACCTATATCATGGTGTATCACAGATTCCTGGGATGTCTGGACTTTCATATGAAGAAAAGCTGGATCGACTTGGCTTGTACTCGCTAGAATTCAGAAGATTGAGGGGGGATCTTATAGAAACTTACAAAATTCTTAAGGGGTTGGACAGGCTAGATGCCGGAAGATTATTCCCGATTTTGGGGAAGTCCAGAACTAGGGATCACAGTTTAAGGATAAGAGGGAAGTCTTTTAGGACCGAGATGAGAAAATCATTTTTTACACAGAGTGGTGAATCTGTGGAATTCTCTGCCACAGAAGGTAGTTGAGGCCAGTTCATTGGCTATATTTAAGAGGGAGTTAGATGTGGCCCTTGTGGCTAAAGGGATCAGGGGTATAGAGAGAAGGCAGGGATGGGATACTGAGTTGGATGATCAGTCATAATCATATTGAGTGGCGGTGCAGGCTCGAAGGGCCGAATGGCCTACACCTGCACCTATTTTCTATGTTTCTATGTGAGGCTTCATTTATTACAACAGCCGACAGTTATTACAACAAAGAGAGAGCTAGATAGGTCTCTTAAAGATAGCGGAGTCAGGGGATATGGAGAGAAGGCAGGAACGGGGTACTGATTGGGGATGATCAGCCATGATCACATTAAATGGCGGTGCTGGCTCGAAGGGCTGAATGGCCTACTCCTGCAACTATTGTCTATAACGTATGCTCATATTTGATTTACTACTGTCAAAGAGATATTTATATATCAAACTTAAAAAAACTCTGGACTCAGTGCCGATACACGATCCTTTTTTAACAAATAAAGCTGATGGCTTTATCATTTGGTTCAAATTTGAGAGGAAATTTGCTTCAACAAAGACCAGACACACTCTGCTTAAAACAGCATCGCACAGAAGCAGATAAATAGTGAGAATTCAATCGTGCCACAGCAGGGGAAGGAAGAAAGAGGCAAGATAAAGAAACAGGGGAGCATTGAGCTAATCTACATAGTCATCACTTGGAAGCAATGTAGGTAGCCAGCTGCCTACTCCCTGCTAACAAAAGCAGGAGCGTATGAACTGATTCTTTGAAGATTCATTACACTTGCTGTTTTTTTAATGTGGGGTAGGAGGCGGAGGGTGAAGAAAATATCTATACTATTACTAAAAGTCTCATCTTGGCCACTTCCTGTCTACGTTGTAATTAAATTTGCGCAAAAACGATCCCCCATAGCGCTACGATTTTTCGCCACCTTACTCACCATTGTCCTCTGCTGCAAGTCAATAATTTTTGTTCCGATCGGTGAAATCGGTACAAAAGTTATGAAGGTTTTCCCCCACACCCCCTCCCCAGGGTGGTGGAGCATACCGTTGGGGAATGGGTTGCGTTGGGGGGGGGGGGGGGGGGGACCAGGCCTCCCGTGTGACTGGGACCCAACGGGTCCCACTTAGTCTAGTTAGATTATAACAATGGTATCAACACAGTATGAATGTACGATGTACACCCCAAAGATCCTATAGCGGAGCAAGATAGACCACTTCTAAATGCAATGGGCTGACGTGTAGTATGCAACCGAGCGGAACGTGGGCCTTTTTTTCATCCATTTCAGTAACCCGACCCGACTCGCAGTGTAATCAACGTTGTGGGGGAACGGTTTGTGTTAATAAATTTTGATACTGAAAATGAGAAGATTTTTAACAAATAACTTATTTTTACGAGGATGTTTCCGTAACCGGCTTCCGTCTCCGCACTAGTATCTTTGCTCCGCTACGGGATCTTTGGTGCGGAGACAGAAGCCGGTTACGGAAATGGGGCCGAAAATTACCCATGAATCTGCTCATGACCGTACTACATTTTTTTTTTCGTCGAGTGATTGATCTTGCTCACTATAGGATCTTTGGTACACCCAGTGTGTGTGTGTGTGTGTGTGGGGGGGGGGGGGGTGTGTGGGGTGAAAAAAGGGAACTGTGTGTGTGTGGGGGGGGGGGAAATCTGTAACTTTTTGTAAGTGCCCTTTATGGGTGACTATATGCACACCATGGGAAGGTGACTTGTCACATGTGATAATAAAGTTTTCAAATTCAAAGAACTGCAGACGCTGGTTCATACCAAAGCTAGACAAAGTCTCGACCCATGACATCACCCGTTCCTTCTCTCCAGAGATGCTGCCTGTCCCGCTGAATTACTCCAGCATTTTGCGCCTATCTTCGGTTTAAACCAGCACCTGCAGTTCCTTCCTACACATAATTACCAAGGAATCTGAAGGAGAGCTAGATCGGGCTCTTAAAGACAGCGGAGTCAGGGTATATGGGGGAGAAGTCAGGAACGGGGTACTGGTTGGGGACGATCAGCCATGATCATCGTGAATGGCGGTGCTGAATGGACTACTTCTGCACCTATTGCCTATAATCTGATCTCCATCGTTCTACGTCAGTGCATTTCAGGTCACAACAAATCACTTTAAACAATTTTTTTTGTTAATCTATTCTCCCCGTTTCGTTTTTCCTAGTATATTCAACTCTGTTTCCTGCAACTATCGACATTAGACCAGGGACTGCACTTCTGAAACGTTGCCTATTCCTTCACTCCCTAGATGCTGCCTCACCCGCTGAGTTTCTCCGGCATCTTTGTCTACCGTAGCTCACTGTAAGGTGCTTTGGGACCTGCAGAGACCATGCAATGCTATTCAATTGCAAATCAAGCATTGCAAAGTTGTGGAAATTCCCCACCGACCCGCATACACACTCACACCATTCAGCCCATTTCATTTCAGCTCCAATCCTCCTTTGCTCCAAGAACATTTGCTGTACTCGAGCTGAACCTCTGTGCAACATCCAGAGAGATTTTGTTTCAAATCATTCCTACAATCGATCTAGATTTAAACGGAATTCTAATGTTGTGAATGCTGAATTAACAAAGTTTTACATCACTCTTACTCGAGTACACCATATTACCCCCCACCCCCCCCCGCCCCTCCCACCCCCAACCCCATTTACAACACCACCGATTATTAAAATAAATAGCCCATAAGTGCTATGTTAATACTTTTAGTGCCAAAATACTTTTCCATCAGAATGCAGATCAGCTGAAGTCTGTTCTTTGAAATTACAACCTGCTTGTGTTTGGTTTATTGGTCAAATAAAACAGTGTCATTTTCTCAGCAACACACCCACATACATCGTTCCAATTTCAGAATTCAGAGCTTCATGGGCCTGTCCCACTTAGGTGATTTTTCGAGGACTGCCGGCGACTGTCTAGTTGCTGAAAAGATTTCGGATGAAATGATTTTGGATAAGGAAGTCATAATCAGGAGAACAGACAACGCCAGCCTTATTTTCACTTTCCTATAAAAACCAGGCCTGCTAATGCCCTAGTTATGTACTTCCCTGCCCAGGATAACGGATGTGAATTGAGCATGGTACAGTCTGGGGGGCTGTCAGCTCAATTACATGCCACCTTCACCATGGATTGTTAAGAGTCTGGACACGCTAGAGGGAGGAAACATGTTCCCGATGTTGGGGGAGTCCGGAACCAGGGGCCACACACAGTTTAAGAATAAGGGGTAAGCCATTTAGAACGGAGATGAGGAAACACTTTTTCTCACAGAGTTGTGAATCTGTGGAATTCTCTACCTCAGAGGCCGGTTATCTGGATACTTTCAAGAGAGATCTAGACAGGGCTCTTATAAATAGGGGAGTCAGGGGATATGGGGAGAACGCTGGAACGGGGTACTGATGAACGGGGAGCCAGCGACGAGCCGAGCAGCGGGGCCTAGCAGAGTGAGGCCGCACTGTGGAGCCTCGAAGGGCGGAGCAGCGGGGAGCCAGAGACTTACCTTCCGCAGGGCGTCCAAGGGAGACAGCAGGCAAGTCAGCGGAGCAGCGGGAGTCCACTTGGCAGCGAGCCAGAGGAGGCAACAGCAACAGCTGAGCCAGTGGCAGAAGTCCAGAGTGGCCAGCAGTATTTAAAAGGTGACGGTGAGGCCCGGGGGAGCCAGCGAAAGCAGCAGTGGAGGTCCGGTGAGGCCAGCAACAAAAGCAACAGTGTCCTTGGGAGAAGCTCTGCAGAATCCGAGAAGTCGAGGATGCACCAGAGTCCACAGGCCGACAAGCTGGACAGGTGAAATCATTCAAATTAAAAGCTGGACCGGTGAAATCCTTCATAATAAAAGCACCGGTTGAATGAAATGCGTTGTTCACTATTCCTTCACAGTAAAAGCAGGACTGTTTGGATGTAATGTATTGGTCACTGCTATTAACAGTAAACCTGTGTGCATAGAAGGAATATGGCTTAAAATGTTCTAGTTGGCATTAACCTGAAATGTTGGTTATTAGTATAAATCTATTATTATAAGATTAAGTAATGGTCAGTGAGCTGGATAATCTCTTATAATGTAAAAGGATTAAGTCCAGGGCAGAAAACACAAAACACAGTGAGAGAACAGAATATAGGGCACCTGAATAGCAACAGGGAGCATGGCTTTTCAAATGGCAGGAAAGTTGCCCCCGTTAGATTCTGGGATTAATTTTGAGAAATGGACTGAAGTCTTGGAAGCTTCGTTCATTTCCAATGATATCACTGCAGATGAGACATCATGGTTCATATTAGGCTTAGGAAGAGAGGGTTATCACACCTTACGTACGTTGCTGTGGCCAGCAACACCCAGGGATAAAATGAACGAGGAGTGTAAGGAGGCATTAATGGCTCATTTATCGGCAAAACCGCCAAGGGCATCCAGAGACAAGGAGCCTGAACTAAAGAGGGCAGGGAGTCCCTCAAAGGACAAACGGGAGGTGCAAAGTGACAAAAGTCAAGTGGACAAATGACAAAGGTCAAGTGCAAAAGGCCAAATGTAAAAGGCAAAGGAAAAAAAAGGCTAAGAGACATTGCCATCCAGAGGGCAACGCTAACTATTCAAGCTGCATTCAGGGGTAGGAAGGTACGGAGAGAGATCCGGAACAAACACAAGGCAGCAACGGTAATCCAAGCAGCATTTAGAATGCACAGAGTAAACCGTCTGTACAGGGCAATGAGATTGGCAGCTATAATAGTACAAACCCATTATCGGGCAAACCTTCAAATGCAAAGTGATTGCAAAACTTACATTAAGATACGCAGCAGCGATTACCAGTGGCGACGCGAGCAGATGGCTGCTTAATTTCGAGCTCCCGATAGCAAGTTTAAAACTAGCCTCCCCATTTGTAGCAAATGTTTTTTTCAAAACTCTGTTTGACATTATTGCTTTAGAGACTGAAGGTATTTTGATATGTGGAGGGGACTTCAATGTGGTCATGAATCATAATTTGGATACAACAAGCTTAAAAAAACCAAGATGCACCTGACCAAGTTTATTAACACATCAGTACAGGAAATGGGCCTGATTGATGTTTGGAGAGAACTTCACCCTTTAGAAAGGGACTACACACGCTATTCAGTACCTCACTCAGTCTACTCCAGGATTGACTACTTTTTAATGAATACGGGTGAAAGTCACAGGATCACAGAGTGTAAAATCGGGGTGGCAGATGTATCTGATCACAGTGCGATCAGCTTGACAGTACACCTGAATAGTAGAAAAAGAAATACTGTTTGGAGGCTCAATGTGGGTATTTTGAATAATAAGGCAAATGTGGAACAAATAAGGGAAGAGATAAAAAGGTACATAGAAGAGAATGATAACGGGGATGTGGATCCTGTAATACTGTGGGATGCTATGAAGGCAGTTATACGTGGAAAGCTGATCGCCCTGACATCATCACAAAAAAAGGACCGGCTAGCTACGTATGAACATAAAGTAGAAAAACTGAAAGAATTGGAGAAAAAACATAAAAACATACAGGATCAGTTGGTACTAAAACAGATTAAGGAAAAAAGGGGGGAGATAGATGAGATCCTCAGGGGAGATATGGAAAAAAGGGCAAGATTTGTAAAGCAGACCTATTATGAAGCAGGTCCAAAAGCAACTAGACTCCTGGCCAGACGCCTGCGTAAACAGCAGGCCTCTAATACAATTCATAAAATAACAGATCCTAAAACCAATCAATTATCACACGAGCCAGATGAGATAGAAAGAATATTTGAAGAATACTATAAGAAACTCTATTCTAAACCACCATCAGCTGACGAAAGGACAATGAGAAGTTTTCTTAACTCACTTGATCTGCCATCCATTGGTGCGACACAAAGTAATACCATTATGTCACAATTTACAGTTAAGGAGCTGGAAGCTGCAATCAGTAGACTCAAGGCTAGTAAATCACCAGGCAGCGATAGGTTTCCACCAGAATGGTACAAGGCCTTTAAGAAAGAGCTAACACCTCTGCTCCTGCCTTGCTTTAACTGGACCCTTAAAGAGGGCAGGGCTCCCCCATCATGGAAGGAAGCAATTATTACCATTTTACCCAAGGAAGGCAAAGACAAACAGCAATGTAAACATTGCAGGCCAATCTCAAACCTAAATTACTATATTTATTCCAATCTCTCCCAATTAATGTTCCCTGAGATAAATTCATAGCCTGGGATAAAATGATCTCTAGATTCATTTGGAATAACAAAAAAACAAGAATAAAATTAACAACACTTCAACTGCCGAAAAGCAAGGGTGGAATGGCTTTACCAAATCTGAAGAAATACTTTTGTGCAGCTCAACTCAGATCTCTGGCTTGTTGGTGTAGACCCGATTATGAATCTCGATGGAAAGAAATGGAAAGGGAGATACAGGGTTACCAGACCCAGATTTTGGTGGGAGACAAATATCTGAGATGGGCTTTGAGACATGCTATGGGTCCAATAGTAGCATTTAAGTTAGAAATATGGAATGTTATAGTGGAAAAATACAAATTAAAAAGAGCATTGAAGTGGTTCGCATATGACTCAAAGTTTAAGCCAGGTGGTGTATGATTCAAAATTCAAAGAATGGGCACAACAAGGCATAACGGCAATGTATAGTTTCAGAAAATGGCGAGTTTAAGAGCTTCCAAGATTTAGTCAAAGTATGGTCTCGGAAACAAAGATTTTTTTAGATACTTGCAATTAAGAGACTACTTTATAAAAGAGATAAGGCCAGGACTAGATGAAACTTCAAATAATGTGATCAAGGTGATTGTGGATGCATACAAACAGAAGGGATCTCGGGTCATCTCTGCTTTCTACCAAGCTCTGGTGGAAAGCGGGGGAGAATCAACGCTCTACATAAAAACAAAATGGGAAGCAGAATTAAAGATTCAAATAACAGAAGAAGAATGGTATCAAATGTGTGAAACACAATGTTCATCCACAAGCTCACTAGTATGGAGAGAATTTTGCTAGAAGAATATATCTCGCTTTTTTATAACACCTAAAATAAAAGGCAGACAACTTGCTGTCCAACAACACTGTTGGAGGCTGTGTGGGAGTACGGAGGCAGACCACTAGCATATTTTCTGGAACTGTGTAAAGATAAGGCCATACTGGGAAAATGTTAATGCAGCTGTAAATAATATCTTGGGTTATAAGATCCCAAATACCTGCCCTGTGATGTATCTGGAGCGTATTAAAGATAGTGTAAAAATAGAAAATACATATTTGATTAAGGTTTTGCTTGCAGCAAGTAAGAAGGCCATTACCAGGCAGTGGCTTACTGAAAAAAGTCCAAAACAGGAACAGTGGTTAGAAATTGTGCGAGACATCTTTAATATGGAGAAATTGACATATTCCTTGAGAGTCAAGGAGAATTAATTTGAGAAGATCTGGGAAAAATGGACTGTTTATTTGAGCCATGACACCAATTAGATAAATGCCAAGCTAGATATGGGAAGATTGCGTTATATAGAACTCGATGGTATGAATGTTGAATTATCTCCAGATAACTAATCAATGTAAGATTTTTTTCTTTTTTTAATTTGGTAAGTGAACCACACGGTCTTATTCCAATTTTTTTTTAAATTTACTTCTTCCCCCCCCCCCCCCCATCTACTTATTTTTTTTATTTTGATTGCTGTTTTTCTTACTTTGTTTTATTCATGGTATTGCACTGTTTTGAAAATATCTCTTAAAAATCAATAAAGATTTAAGTGAAAAAAAAAGATACGCAGCAGCGTTGTACTGTCTACCAAGGAATGGTCGTTCGAAGGTCATACAGACATATTATCAATAACAACAACAAAAGCATGCACCAAATCCAGCGTTATTTCCATCGTCAAAAGGCCGGCTCGCTAATGAAAGGTTCCGCATCAATAACAAGTCAATACCAACTGTCCCGGAGAAGCCCGTCAAAAGCCTCAGGTGATAGCACACCGCATACCTCAAGGATGCAGAGCAGGTGGAACAACTCAGGCAGGATATAATCAGTGGCCTCAAGCAAATCACCAACACTGCTCTCCCAGGGAAGCTGAAGCTTTGGTGCCTTCAATTCAGTCTACTGCCCCGACTCATGTGGCCAATTACCATCTACGAGCTCACTTTATCCCATGTCAACCAGCTGGAGAGACTGGTGAACTCCCAAGTGAGGAAGTGGCTTGGGCTACCGAGATGCCTCAGCAGCATAGGACTCTATACGGTGGGCGGCGCGACTCACGTCGCAGCGGCCTCTGCAGTCCGTCTGTCTTTTTGTTATTTTTTGTCCCGTTTTAATGTAGTTTTTCTTTTTTTTAGTGGGGTATGTATGTGTTTGTGTGTGGGGGGGGGGGGGAATTTTAAAATCTTTCCCCTGCACGGAGAACCCGACCTTTTCCCTGTTGGGTCTCCGATGTCATTGGGGCTGCAACGTGGAGCGGCCTCCAGCAGGAACGACCTGGGGCTCCAGTCACGGAGCTGCGGTCCTACTCGCCATCGTAGAGCTGGCCGAGTTCGGAGCGGGTGGAGCTGTGGTGGCGCGCTGCTGCGACCCGACCCTTGGAGATTCGGAGGCTCCACCGCAGGTTCGGTGGACAGTAATATCGGGAGCCCGCGGGTCCCTGCTGGGAGACCGCTTTTCGGGGCTTCCGCAACGGCGACTTCTCCCGCCCGAGTCGCGGGGTCGAGGAGTGCCTGGAGCAGGGCCTGACATCGCCCGGCGCGGCTTCAATGGCTGCAGGACTTTGATAGCGCCCTGTGGGACTTTGCTAGCGCCCTCCGGGGGCTCTAACAACAAGACCCGGCGTTAATGGCCGTGGGACAATTGCCATCGCCCGCCGGGGGGCTTTGACTCCGACATCGGGAGGGGAATGGGGAGTGCAGGGGAGAGATACGTTTTTTTGCCTTCCATCACAGCGAGGAGGAGATGCGCTGTGATGGATGTCTGTGTAAATTGTGTTGTGTCTTGGGTCTTTTTTTCTTGTGTGTATGACTGCAGAAACAACATTTCATTTGAGCCTCTATGAGGTTCAAGTGACAAGTAAATTGTATTGTATTGTATAAGAATGGAGCCCTCTCATTGCCAGTCTCAAGCCTGGTGGAGGAGTACAAATGTGCTGGTTTAGATAGGATTATTACAGTTATGAGGATGTATTGTAAGATGACTGTAATAATACAATTGTGCAAGTGTATTAATCAATGATATGTTAAGTAAAGAGCATATACCGTGCAGGTGAAATTGAGTTTAAAGGGGAGGAGTGTGGTGCATGTAATAGAAATGGTGTTACCTGCCTCCAAGTTAAAGGGGGAGGAGTGTTAGGTATGTGATATAATTAGCATATGTGATGTCTTGTGCAAGACTGAAGGTGGCGTCGTGGAATAAAGAAGCTTGTTAGTGTACTCCCATGTCCGAGTGTTATTTTAAGTCTGTTCCAAGCACCCAAATACACAACAGATAGAGCTGATAAAGATATATGGGAAGAAGGCAGGATAGGGGTACTGATTGGGAATCACAGCTGGCTCGAAGGGCCGAATGGCCTACTCCTGCACCTATAGTCTATTGTCTACAGCAAATGAAACAGGTCCTTCGGTCCAATTAGTGCACTCCCATCATCGATCACCCACTCACACTTTCTCATCCACTCCCTACACACTAGGGGCATTTTACTAAATGCACTTCACCAACAAACCCGTACATGCTTGGGATGTCCTTCCTCAAAGACGTACTAGAGGAAGACCACCTATTGCCTATTGGCTTTACATGATCAAACAAACCCGAGCACAGTCGAGAAGCAAATGCAAAAAATTGGTTGACAACTGTATATGAACGTAATTCCCTGCAAGCGACTGCCCATTTTGCTATCCAAAGATGGATGAGAAACTGTATAACATAAATACAATTTGTATCTTCATGCGGCAGGGAGCTCAGCAGCAAAAAGAATCGCTGACATCTACGGAAATGATGCAAGAAACTAAATCGGTTTCTTGAATCAGTTAAAACAATCAACCGATCCTTTGAAGAAGTTCTCCTCCACTCTCCAAATTTTTTTTTTGTCTACCTTCGATTATTCCAACATCTGCAGTTCCTTCTTAAACAACTGATCCTTTGTGCAGGACGGACATGCAGATGCTGGTTTACATCGAAGATAGACATCAAATGCTGGAGTAACTCAGCGGGATAGGCAGCATCTCTGGCGAGAAGGAATGGGTGACGTTTCGGGTCGAGACCCTTCCTCAGACTGACCCTTTGCCTTCCTGCCCACCTCCTGAATATCCAACTCTAACCAGGCAAATTTTGCATTGTCTGAAGGGCCTCGACCCAAAACGTCACCCATTCCTTCTCTCCAGAGATGCTGCCTGTCTCGCCGAGTTACTCCTAGCCTTTTGTGTCTATCTTCCAGCATTTAAGGCAATCTCCTCCCACAAGACTGAGTAGTAGGTTGATGTTGCAACCATCAAATCCTGACTAAAACAAAAAAACAAACAAACCAAGGATGCTGGAATCTTCCCGTTGAACACAAAGTGCTAGAGATGGTGCAACACAGAACATTGACTGTCCACATCCACCAGAGACGCTGCCCGACCAGGAATCACCGGATCCTGTCAAGCACCAATTGCCATCAGGCATGGCTTTACCCAAGAGCCAAGCTGCCCATGCATATCGGCACTGGCAACATTTGCAGCACATGCTAGCAGTGTTTGGATCCAGTCTTCACATAAACCTACCAGACAACTGACATAAACGTACCAGGCAATCGGCAAATACGAAACCAAATGGATTTTCACCCCTTCATGATAAACAACAAGTGGAATTCATTGCCACAGACAGCTGTGGAGGCCAAATCAATTGATATTTTAACGGCAGAGATAGATAGATTCTTGATTAGTACGAGTGTCAGGTGTTCTGGGGAGAAGGCAGGAGGGTCTTATAGAAACATATAAAATTATAAAAGGACTGGACAAGCTAGATGCAGGAAGAATGTTCCCAATATTGGGCGAGTCCAGAACCAGGGGCCACAGTCTTAGAATAAAGGGGAGGCCATTTAAGACTGAGGTGAGAAAAAACTATTTCACCCAGAGAGTTGTGAATTTGTGGAATTCCCTGCCACAGAGGGCAGTGGAGGCCAAATCCCTGGATGGATTTAAGAGAGAGTTAGATAGAGCTCTAGAGGCTAGTGGAATCAAGGGATATGGGGAGAAGGCAGGCACGGGTTGTTGATTGGGGACGATCAGCCATGATCACAATGAATGGCGGTGCTGGCTCGAAGGGCCGAATGGCCTCCTCCTGCACCTATTTTCTATGTTTCTATGTAACAGGGTTAGGAATGAGAGATAGATCAGCAATGATTGAATAGGAATGGACGATGGGCCGAATGGCCTAATTCTTCGCCTGTCACCTATGAAGACGTAGATGAATAGCAAAGGCTATTGCAATTAGCTAAGTTGTCAGATTGCAGCCAGATTAATGCAACATCCATGGTTCTGTCCCTTTAAGGAAACAATTAAGGGGCTGTCCCACTTGGGCCGTCATTTACGCGACAGGCCGGTAGTGAGACGGTCCCGTGAGAGTCGCGCGCATCATCATGCGTCCGCACAGCCGTCTGGAGCGCATGACGTCATTTGAAGATAGACACAAAATGCAGGAGTAACTCAGCGCGACCGGCAACATCTCTGGAAAGAAGGAATGGATGATGTTTCGGGTCGAGACTCTTCTTCAGTCGGAAAGAAGGGGCTTAACCCGAAACGTCACCCATTGCTTCTCTCCAGAGATGCTGCCGGCCCCGCTGATTTACTCCTGCATTTTGTGTCTATTTTCAATTTTCTTTGCCCCGCTCTGGGAGTAGGAGCTGATCCGGATCAGCAACGGCCGTGAGCCTCAGGCCGAGCTCGGCGATCGTATGCCTGCTTCTGCTGCTGTTGGAGGTGAGACGTTGCGTCGGCCAGGGTCTTGGGCTGTCCCACTTTGGCCGTCAGTTACGCGACAGGCCGTTGGCGGGCGAAGATTTAGTGCAGGACGAAGTACACACTCCTCCACGCCACTCCATGCGCCCGCCACCGCACTACCCACACGCTAGCAGGTCGCTTAAATGGCATGCGAAAGACAGCCAAGTGGGACAGGCCCTTTAGTCCATAATGGCCCGAATTCAGCAAAAGTAACGCTTGCTCCCTCTTTCTGTTTAAAGATGTGTTCAGAACGTTAATCTTGTGGCATGAAAAAAGTTTTGGTAAACGGAATTAAGAAAGTTGCGGGCAATTTGATCTAGCCCGATTCAGCCAAAGAAATTAAATTCCTCAGATCTTCACAGTCATTTTTCAAAGTTTGAAGACCGTGCTGATGTCTGAGGGTTGCCATACAGGCTTCGTCTGGGTGGATACAACCACAGAGGCAAATGTAGTAGAGTCCCCCTTTGGAGAAAACCAACCAAAATTGCAACATTTCAGTCCCAGGAAGGTTCGACTCAAAAAAGCACCGGTCCGCCCATGTTCTCCGGGGATGCTGCCCGACCCAGCCGAGTTATTCCAGCACTTGGTGCCTTTTTGTTTCAATTTGCTCGTCGGGTTCCGCTGTCAGTGCCCGCAATGTGGCCAGCACGTCTCCAGTTTAAGCGCGAGGGCCCTTTTAAAGTGTGGAGTTCGCTGGAAGGAAATGATGGATAAAGGGACTTTGCAGATCACTGACGTTTTCACTCGAGCTGACAAAGCTTGAAGGCAAAGCACGACTGGGAGGCGGCGGGCGGGCAGTGGGTGGGTGTGGGGGATATTTTGTCTTTTGGCGCACGCCGGGTGGCCATTACGTGCAGCCGCAGTGGAACTCCGCCGATGACTCCTTCATGGCAGAGTAGTTGCAACCCACACACTCCGTGTGATACCAAGCGTCACAGTCATCACACTGCACCCACTCCAGGGTGTCCTCCTGCGGCAGCTGGCACTGCTCAGCGGCACATTGCTCGGCAGAGTACAGCGTGCGGCTGAAGACCTGACACGTCACCTTGGAGCCAAGGGGAACGTTGCCCAAAGGGTGCTTCCGTGGTCTCCCCCGCTTCTTCCTGAAAGACAAAAGCCCACGAAAGTCAACAAACCCTCCTCGTTGCCGAGCAGTGATGATCAGCCATGATCACATTGAATGGTGGTGCTGGCACGAAGGGCCGAATTGCACCTATTGGATATTGTCTAAAACATGTGAAAGATTGTGCTAATGTCGATAGTTGCAGGAAACAGAGTTGAATATACTAGAAAAAACGAAACACGGAGAATAGTTTTTTTTTAAAATGATTTAGACAATAGGTCCAGGAGTAGGCCATTTGGCCCTTCGAGCCAGCACCGCCATTCAATGTGATCATCCTCAATCAGTACCCCGTTCCTGCCTTCTCCCCTTATCCCCTGACTCCGCTATCTTTAAGAGCCCTATCTAGCTCTCTCTTGAAAGCATCCAGAGAACCGGCCTCCGCCGCCCTCTGAGGCAGAGAATTTCACAGACTCACAACTCTCTGTGAGAAAAAGTGTTTCCTCGTCTCCGTTCTAAATGGCTTACCCCTTATTCTTAAGCTGTGACCCCTTGTCCTGGACTTCCCTAACATCGGGAACAATCTTCCTGCATCTAGCCTGTCCGGCTGAGTTACTCCAGCATTTTGTGTCAGTCTGTCTGTGATCTGCACCTGCAGTTCCTTGCTTCTACATTCCTTCCCTTTTGCTGGGTTGACTTTTGGAAAAGTCTGTTACCTGTGGTGAGTAAAGGAGTTTGGAAGGTTGCATGTAAAAGATTGCTGTGTGGGAAAGAAACAAATGCTGGAATAATCAAAGGTAGACATAAATGGTGGAGATACTCAGCAGGTGAGGCAGCAACTATGGAGTGAAGGAATAGGTGACGTATCAGGTCGAGACCCTTCTTCAGACTGATGTGGGGGGAAACGGGGAAGAAGAAAGGAAGAGGCGGATACAGTAGGCTGTGGGAGAGCTGGGAATGATTGAATGGCAGAGGAGACGGGATAGGCTGAATGGCCTAATTCTGCTCCTATCACTTATCTGCATGGACACAAAATGCTGGAATAACTCAGCGGGACAGGCAGCATCTCTGGAGAGAAGGGATGGGTGACGTTTTGGGTCGAGACCCTTCTTCAGACTGATTCAGGGGAGGGGGCGGTACAGAGATCGAATGTAGTCTGAGACAGTAAGACTAGTAGGAGAACTGGGAAGGGGAGGGGATGGAGAGAGAGGGAAAGCAAGGGCTATCTGAAGTTAGAGAAGTCAATGTTCATACCGCTGGGGTGTAAACTACCCAAGCGATATATGAGACGCTGCTCCTCTAATTTGCGGTGGGACTCACTCTGGCCATGGAGGAGGCCCAGGAGAGAACGGTCGGTTTCGGAATGGGAGGGGGAGTTGAAGTGCTGGGCCACCGGGAGATCGGGTTGGTTATTGTGAACCGAGTGGAGGTGTTGGGCAAAACGATCGCCAAGCCTACGCTTGGTATCACCGATGTAGAGCAGCCGACACCTAGAGCAGCGGATGCTATAGATGTGAAATTGGGGTACTGATTGGGGATGATCAGCCACGATCACATTGAATGGCAGTGCTGGCTTGAAAGGCCGAATGGCCTACTCCTACACCTATTGTCTGGTCTCCATCGTTCTCGGTCAGTGAATTTCAGGTCACAACAAATTGAAACACATAAGATTATAAGGGCTTGGACACACTATTCAGGAAACTGCCCGATGTTGGGGGAGACTGCCAGGGGCCACCCGCTTAGAATAAGGAGTAAGCCATTTAGAACGGAGACGAGGAAACCTTTTTTATCACAGCAGAGTGTGAGTCTGTGAATTCTCTGCCTCAGCAATCGGTTAGGCAGGTTCTCTTGCAAAAGAGAGAGCTAGATAGGGCACCACAGGATAGCGGACTTTTCCAAAAGGGGATCCAGCAAACGGGGTACTGAAGGATGATCAGCAAGGAATGGAGGTGCAGATCACGAGGGCAGAATGACCTCAAAATGCTGGACCTAATTTCTATGTTTCTATGACAGGCAGCATCTCTGGACAGAAGGAATGGGTGACCTTTTTTGCATCAAGCCCCTTCTTCAGACTAGTCTGTCTGCCTGTCGGATGCTGCCTGTCCCGCTGAGTTACTCCAGCATTTTGTATCGATCTTCGACAGGAACTAGCAACTGCAGTTCTTTTTTTTCCCCACACTGCTGGAGTATTGCACATTGGATAACTAAGTGTTGCCCATATGCTTGCAAATAGCTAATTTCCCTCTTAATTGGTGAGAAACTAGGAACTAAAATGGAGAATTGAATGTTTGTATCAGGGGTGGGGAACCTGTGGCCTTCTAGGCCATTAAGTGCCGCCATTTGAATGAATCCGAATTTTGTAGAACAAATCCTTTTATTTTTATTAATGCCTTTATTCGTCTTTTATTTTTTTTAATTTTAATCTTAAAATGAACGTATTTAAAATACCAAAGAGTAAAGAAGATTCAACTAAATAATCCTCCCCGACTGACGGACATAATTAAAACATTAGTAAGTCATGAGGGCTGTTTTAACACCTGTTATGCTCGTGATTTAGTTCTAATGCGACTCTGGACAGCAGTCACAACAAAGTCATTAAAACCAAAGATCCTATAGTGAGCAAGATCGATCACTCGACGAAAAAGACATAGTACGGTCATGGGCAGATTCATGGGTAATTTTCAGCCACATTTCCAGCACCGGCTTCCGTCTCCGCACCAAAGATCCCATAGGATACTAGTGCGGAGACGGAAGCCGGTTACGGAAACATCCTCGTAAAAATAAAAGTTATTTGGGAAAATTCTTCTCCTCATTTTCAGAATTAAAATTTATTAACACAAACTGTTCCCCCGCAACGTTGATTACACTGCGGGTCGGGTTACTGAAATGGATGAAAAAAAGGCCCACGTTCCGCTCCGTTGCGTACTACACATCAGCCCATTGCATTTAGCAGGAGTGGTCTATCTTGCTCTGCTATAGGATCTTTGATTAAAAAGTTAGTTAACTTTAGAATGAACAAACTTTTTTCATTTTCTTGAAGTTAGTACATAGTAGTTGGATTTTTACAAAATAATGTACATTTTGAGGTGTATCTAATTGATGTTTCCTGGATGCGACCATATTAGATTACAGCTAACTTAATGCGGCATTCCAACATGAAACGGTTTCCCATCCCTGGTTTGTACCATTGGGCAATAAGCTACCCAAGTAAAGCCTATGGCTGCACCCTGGCAATGGAGGGGAAACAGGGGAGAAGAGTGCTGGCAACACACGTAATCAGCATGCATCGCGACAAAACAAGATATCAAGGTCAGTTTGTCACATGTACCAGTTACGGTAGAGTGAAATACGAGTTACCAGGACAAATCTGAGTTCCCATCCGATATTTCCATTGCAAACGAATGGAGTGTAGGTGGCAGTGAAGAAAGCGAATGGCATGTTGGCCTTCATAACGGGAGGAGTTGAGTACGGGAGCAAAGAGGTCCTTCTGCAGTTGTACAGAGGGCCCTAGTGAGACCACACCTGGAGTATTGTGTGCAGTTTTGCTCCCCTAATTTGATAGAAGGACATTCTTGCTATTGAGGGAGTGCAGTGTAGGTTCACCAGGTTAATTCCCGGGATGGCGGGACTATCATATGCTGAGAGAATGGAGCGGCTGGGCTTGTACACTCTGGAGTTTAGAAGGATGAGAGGGCATCTTATTGAAGCATATAAGATCAGTGAGGTTTTGGACATGCTGGAGGCGTGAAACATATTCCCGATGTTGGGGGAGTCCAGAACCAGGGGCCGCAGTTTAAGGATAAGGGGTAAGCCATTTGGAACGGAGATGAGGAAACACTTTTTCACACAGGGAGTAGCGAGTCTGTGGAATGCTTTGTCTCTGAGGGCGGTGGAGGCCGGTTCTCTGGATACTTTCAAGAGAGCTAGATAGTGCTCGTAAAGATAGCGGAGTCAGAGGATATGGGGAGAAGGCAGGAACGGGGTACTGATTGTGGATGATCAGCCATGATCACATTGAATGGCGGTGCTGGCTCGAAGGGACGAATGGCCTCCTCCTGCACCTATTGTCTATTGACTTAAGCATAGACACAAACAGCTTGAGTGACTCAGCGGGTCAGCCAGCATCTTCGCAGAGAAGGAATGGTTGACGTTTCGGGTCAAGACCCTTCTTCAAACTGAGTCGGGGGAGAGGGAAACTGGAGATATGGAAGGGTCAGGTGTGAAAACGACTGATCAAAGCAGATGACGATTAAGGAAACGTAGAATGATTCATAGAATGGGGGGGGGGGGCATGGATGGCTGGGGGGGGGGGGGGGGGGGGTGACTTCTCTGCAAAGAGGCTGCTTGTCCCGTAGTTACTCCAGCATTTCGTGCCTATCTTCGCTGCTAACCAGCATAAGGAACAGGAGTAGAATTAGACTTGATAGTCTGAATGGCCTATCATGGCTAATTCATCTCTCCCTCTCAACCCGATTCTCCTGCCTTCTCCCCAAAACCTCTGATACCTGGCAATGCGTGCCTGCAGTTCCTTCCTACACAAATGTGCAATCTGCAAAGTGCAGTATTACTCGAGAAAACATGAAGTTTATTATTACACTTTTCATCCACATGCAACATTGATCTAAATTGAATCATTTGAACCCATTTTTTTTTTCTGGAGCAAAGAATGCTGAGGTGTGACCCGAGGCGTATATAATGAAATCAAGGGTGGCAGAAATATGTTGGATGCTCAGTCTCTTTGCTCCCCAAAATAGGGAATTCTGAAACTAGGGGGCAGAGATGATTCGCATTCTTATAGGCAATAGGTGCAGGAGTAGGCCTTCAATCCTTTCAAGAGAGAGCTAGATATGGCTCTTAAAGATAGCAGAGTCAGGGGATATGGGGAGAAGGCAGGAACGGGGTACTGATTGTGGATGATCAGCCATGATCACATTGAATGATGGTGCTGGCTCGGGGGGGGGGGGGGGGGGGGGGGGGCGCTAATGGCCTATTCCTGCACCTATTGTCTAATGGGACATTCACCGTGACCATGGCAGATCATCCACAATCAGTACCCCGTTCCTGCCTTCTCCCCATATCCCCTGACTCCGCTATCTTTAAGAGCCCTATCTAGCTCTCTTGAAAGTATCCAGAGAACTGGCCTCCACTGTGTAATTCTCTTGAGGCAGAGAATTACACAGACTCAAAAGTCTGTGTGAAAAAGTGTTTCCTCATCTCAGTTCTAAATGGCTTACCCCTTATTCTTAAACTGTGTGTGGGCCCTGGTTCTGGGCTCCCCCAACATCGGGAACATGTATCCTGCCTCGAGCGGGTCCAAGCCCTAAATAATCTTACATGTTTCAATAAGATCTCCTCTCATCCTTCTAAATTCCAGTGTATACTTGATTGGTAAGAGTGTCGAAGGTTACAGGGCAAAGGGAGGAGAATGGAGCTGAGAGGGAAAGAAACATCTGCCATGAGTGAATGGCAGAGTAGACTCAGTGGGCCGAATGGGCAGAAGGCTGTGGAGGCCAAGTCGATGGATATTTTTAAGGCAGAGACAGATGGATTCTTGATTAGTACGGGTGTCAGGGGTTATGCGGAGATGGCAGGAGAATGGTGTTGGGAGGGAGAGGTAGATCAGCCATGAATGAATGGCGGAGAAGGCTTGATGGGCCGTATGGCCTAATTGTGCTCTTATGACATGATCATAAATGAATAGAAACAGAAACATAGAAAATAGGTGCAGGAGTAGGCCATTCTGCCCTTCGAGCCTGCACCGCCATTCAATATGATCATGGCTGATCATCCAACTTAATATCCCATCCCTGCCTTCTCTCCATACCCCCTGATCCCTTTAGCCACAAGGGCCACATCTAACTCCCTTTTAAATATAGCCAAAGAACTGGCCTCAACTACCTTCTGTGGCAGAGAGTTCCAGATTCACCACTCTCTGTGTGAAAAATGTTTTTCTCATCTCGGTCCAAAAATATTTCCCCCTTATCCTTAAACTGTGACCCCTTGTTCTGGACTTCCCCAACATCGGGAACAATCTTCCTGCATCTAGCCTGTCCAACCCCTTAAGAATTTTGTCAGTTTCTATAAGATCCCCCCTCAATCTTCTGAATTCTAGCGTGTACAAGCCGAGTCTATCCAGTCTTTCTTCATACGACTTACCCAGTGGGGGTGAGGTGGGCATTATCCGTCGGGCTTCGGAGAATATGAGCACTGTGCTCCAGTTTGTGCTTCTTGACCGTTGGCTTTGGACCGGGCGGCGTCAGTGCCCGAACGCCCAGAGTCAATTGCCGTAGGAGATCAGGGTCGACGTCAGACTCGGACTTACAGTGCCGGCGACTGGTGGCACTTTGCTGAACCTCCACCGAAAACCGCTGTATCTCCTCCTCCAGTTCGATGTCGGGGAGGACAGTGTGAACCGTCTTCCGCCTGTGTTTGGCTGCCGGCCGCGTTGGGGTAGGGACGGTAGCAACGGCAGCCGCGGAGTCGCTCGGGCGGCGCCCGTCCAGGGAGAAGCGTCGGAACTTGCCCGGGATCCCCCTCGCGTCTCCGCCCCCCCACTCGGACTGGAAGGGGGGCAGCTGCGACTTCAGCGTACTGATGCTGCCGATGGAGTTGAGGATCAGCGTGGCCCGCGAGGCCGCTGGCGCCTCGGTGAAGCTGCGGATCCTGGCGCCCTGCGGAGAGATGCACTTGTCCGTGGAGCGGACGGGCCGGAATCCGCTCTGCTCCCGGACCTTGGGGAGCGTTATGGCGTCAAAGTCCGCCGGACGCACCCGGACCTTTTGGAACAGGAAGTAAAACTCGGAGTCCTGCTGACTTGCCACACAACCCTCCGGAATGTTCGCCGCATCCGGGTGGCCGAAGGTCACCGTGTCTCCATCCGCCACCTCCGTCCTTTCTCCTTTGGGTATGCGGACATCATTCACAAAAGTACCTGGAGAGACACACACACACACACACATACACATACACACAGCCATAAGAATAATCAATTTTCGATGAAGTAAGATGACAATCAGCTTGCAAACATTTCGATCAGTCTATTGTCACAAGTACCGAGGTACAGTAAATAGCTTTTTTGTGATAATAGGCAATAGACAACAGGTGCAGGAGTAGGCCATTCGGCCCTTCGAGCCAGTACTGCCATTCAATGTGATCATGGCTGATCATCCCCAATCAGTACCGCGTTCCTGCCTTCTCCCCATATCCCCTGACTCCGCTATCTTTAAGAGCCCTATCTAGCTCTCTCTTGAAAACATCCAGAGAACCGGCCTCCACCGCCCTCTGAGGCAGAGAATTCCACAGACTCACCCCTCTCTGCGACAAAAAGTGTTTCATCTTGTCTCAGTTCTGAATGGCTTACCCCTTATTCTTAAACTGTGGCCCCTGGTTCTGGACACCCCCAACATCGGGAACATGTTTCCTGCCTCTAGCCTGTCCAAGCCCTTAACAATCTTATACAGTTTAAGAAGGAACTGCAGATGTGGAAAATCGAAGGTAGACAAAAATACTGGAGAAACTCAGCGGGTGAGGCAGCATCTACGGAGCGAAGGACATGGGCAACGTTTCGGGTCGAAGAAGGGTCTCGACCCAAAAAGTTGTCTATTTCCTTTGCTCCAGAGGTACAGTGAATAGGTATCCAATAATGACATGCTATCCAATCGGTAGGAAGACTATACGTCATTCCATTCAAGCAGACAACACTATACAGATTCAGGATAAAGGGAAGATAGACAAAAATGCTCGAGAAACTAACCCGCTGAGTTTCACCAGCATTTTTGTCGACCTTCGATTTTTCCAACACCTGCAGTTCTTTCTTAAACAGGATAAAGGGAATAATGTTTAGTGCAGGATAAAGTCCAGTAATGTCTAATTAGTTTAGTTTCATTTGGAGATACGGAGTGGAAACGGGCTAGGAAACTGACCAGCGATCCCCGTGCACTAACATTATCCCACAAGCACCAGGGACAAATTCCAACCACATAAGAATAAGGAGGAAGCCATTTAGAACGGAGACGAGCAAACACTTTTTCTCATGATTGAAAGATTGAAAAAACTAGGCTTTTATTCACTGGAGTTTAGAAGGATGAGGGGAGAAACATATAAAATTATAAAAGGACTGGACAAGCTAGATGCAGGAAACATTGTTGGGCGAGTTCAGAACCAGTCTTAGAATAAAGGGGAGGCCATTTAAGACTGGGGTGAGAAAAAACGTTTTTACCCAGAGAGTTGTGAATTTATTGAATTCCCTGTCACAGAGGCCAGTGGAGGCCAAATCACTGGATGGATTTAAGAGAGTTAGATAGCGCTCTAGGGGCTATTGGAATCTAGGGATATGGGGAGAAGGCAGGCACGGGTTGTTGATAGGGGACGATCAGCCACGATACCAATGAATGGCGGTGCTGGCTCGAAGGGCCGAATGGCCTCCTCCTGCACCTATTGTCTATGTTTCACAGAGTGGTGAGTCTGTGGAATTCTCTGCCTCAGAGGGCAGTGGTGTGGAGTTTTCTGGATGGTTTCAAGAGAGCTAGATAGGGCTCTTTAAAAAAGCGGAGTCAGGGGATATGGGGGGGGGGAAGGCAGGAACGGGGTACTGATTGGGGATGATCAGCCATGATCACATTGAATGGCGGAGCTGGCTCGAAGGGCCGAATGGCCTACTCCTGCACCTATTGTCTATTATCAAGCCAAATAACCTATAACCTGGACGTCTTTAGAGTGTGAGAGGAAACTGGAGTCCCGGAGAAAAGCTGCGCAGGTAATGGGGAGAACGTGCAAACTCCAAACAGACAGCACCAATGAATCAGGATCAAACTCAGATTGCTGGCGCTGTAAGAAAGCAACTATACCGCTGCGCCATCGTGGGTCTTCAACGAGATAGATGGTAGGTCAGGACCGCTCTCTAGTTGATGATAGGATGGTTTGGATGCCCAATAACGGCTGAGGAGAAATTGATTCCTCAAATGCTGAGAGAATGGAGCGGCTGGGCTTGTACACTCTGGAGTTTAGAAGGATGAGAGGGCATCTTATTGAAACATATAAGATTACTAAGGGTTTGGACACGCTAGAGGCAAGAAACATGTTCCCGATGTTGAGGGAGTCCAGAACCAGGGGCCACACAGTTTAAGAATAAGGGGTAAGCCATTTAGAACGGAGACGAGGAAACACATTTTCACCCAGAGAGTTGTGAGTCTGTGGAATTACTCCAGCTTTTTATGTTTACCTTCGGTTTAAACCTGCATCTGCAGATCCTTCCTACACAGAGCATCTCTCACACAGAGAGTTGCGAGTCTATGGAATTCTCCGCCTCAGAGGGCGGTGGAGGCAGGTTCTCTCGACACTTTCAAGAGAGAGCTAGATAGGGCACTTAAAGATAGCGGAGTGAGGGTAAATGGGGAGAAGGCAGGAACGGGGGGTACTGATTGGGTATGATCAGCCATGACCTCGAAGGGCCGAATGGCCTACTCCTGCACCTATTCTGAATCTGTCGGTGCGCGTTTTTGCATTTCTTGGCATTGACTCAGAAGGTGCAAGTCAGACAGTTCCCCGTTAATGTAGACTTAGTGACCCATGACTCTGCTTTGCTTTCCCCTCTCAGTGAAGAAGCACCTGGCTCTGCGCCCCAGCGTAAACAGGATTACAAACACCAGAATGCCGCGCTGGTTTAGAGAGCAAATCACAGATGTGATCGCTTGTCAAACCACATGGCGCTGCCTTCTAATGGGCCATCTGTCTGGGGAGAGGGATTACAGGAACAGGGCAGTCATCTCAATTTACAATTGTGGGCCTCTAATGAACAAATGGAAGCAGCTTGCGTTAATATATCCCCAACCCCAAATGCCAAATGTCATGAGAGTGACAGCCAGAGGCAGTTGACAAAGTGAGACATAATGATTTCCACACTTTCAAGAGAGCTAGATAGATAGGGCTCTTAAAGATAGCGGAGTCAGGGGATATGGGGAGAAGGCAGGAACGGGCTACCGATTGTAGATGATCAGCCATAATCACATTGAATGGCGGTGTTGGCTCGAAGGGCCGAATGGCCTATTCCTGCACCTATTGTTTATTGAGACCCTTCTTCATTATCACTCCCTACCCTCTTCGCCTTCTTCTACGAAAATCTATCCCCCATGAATCCCTCGTTTAAATAGAGATTTGTCTTTTCCATTGAATTCGCCTTCTCCTCTACCCCCTCTCTCACTATCCCCCATCTCCCTCCACTCGCCGTGTTGTAAATCCCTCTCTCCCCTCTCTCCTGCTTTCCATTCCCTCATTCGCCCCCCTCCCCTCTCCCCCCCTATTCTCCCCTCTCTCCCCCCCCAACTGAACCTTTATCTCATGTTCCTCCTACATATTCTGTTGTGCTGCAGCAAGTAAGAATTGCATTGTCCTATCTGGGACCCAAGACATCCTCTCGACTCTGACTGACCTCCCCCCCCCCCCCTCCTCTCCTCTCCCATCTCTCCCCTCTCCATCCCCCTCTCACTCCCCCCCCTCCCATCTCCTCCCCCCTCTCCCCCTCCCTCCCTCTGAACTTTTAGCTCCTGTTCTGTATTATGTTTACATTTTCTGTTGTGCTGCAGCAAGTAAGAATTGCATTGTCCTATCTGGGACACATGACAACAAACCAACTTGACTTGACTCTTTCCCCCCCCCATCTCCTTCCCTTTCCCCCCCCCCCCCCCCCCCTCCCCTCTCCTCTCCTGACTTTTCCCCCTTCTCCTTTGTTTACATCCACTCTCCCCCTCTCTCTTCCTTCCCCCCTCCTCTTCCCCTCCCTATCTCCTCTCCTCCCCACTCCTCCCCCCTCTCCCCTCACTGAACTTTTATCTCCTGTTCTGTATTATGTTTACATTTTCTGCAGTGCTGCAACAGAAAATGTAAACATAATACAGAACAGGAGATAAAAGTTACTTGATCGGAAGGCACACGTCTGAATGGAGTTCAGACGTGTGCCTTCCGATCTAACTTTTATCTCCTGTTCTGTATTATGTTTACATTTTCTGTTGTGCTGCAGCAAGTAAGAATTTCATTGTCCCATTTTGGACACTCTTGGAGTTGACTCTTCCCCCCCCTCCTCTTTCCTCCTCTCTCCTTCTCCCTACACTGAACTCTATCTCCTGTCCTGTATTATGTTTACACATTCTGTTGCAATGTTTAGCAAGAATTCATTGTCTTGGGACACAATTGGTTTGACTCTCCACCTTCCCCCCTCCCCTCCCTCCTCCCTGTATTATGTTTACAATATTGTTGTTGCCTCCCCTTCTCCAATGTCCCCCCCCCCCTCTCCAAGGACTCTCTCCCCCCCCACACTGAACTTGTATCTCCTGTTCTGTATTATGTTCGCATTTTCTGTTGTGCTGTAGCCAAGCAAGAATTTGATTGTCTGGGACACTCTTGGCTTGTCTTCCCCCCCCCCCCCCCTCCGCTCCTCCACTCTCCTCTCCCCCCTCCCTCTCCTCTCCCTACACTGAACTTTTATCTCCTGTTCTGTATTATGTCTACAATATTCTGTTGCAAGCAGCAAGCAAGAATTTCATTGTCTGGGACACTCTTGGTTTGACTCTCCACCTCTGCCCCCCTCCCCTCCCCACACTTTTACCTCCCGTTCTGGATTATGTTTACAATATTGTGTTGTGCTGCATTGTGTGAATATCAATGTCCCATCTGGGACACTCTTGACATGACTCTCCCCCCTATCCCCTACACTGAACTGTTATCCCCTGTTCTGTATTATGTTTAAAATATTGTGTTGTACTGCATCAAAGCAAGAATGTAATTGTTATATCTGGGACACTCTTGACATGACTCTCCCCCCTATCCCCTACACTGAACTTTTATCTCCTGTTCTGTATTATGTTTACAATATTGTGTTGTGCTGCATCGAGCAAGAATGTCATTGTCCCACCTGGACTCTTGACTTGATTCTCTCTACCCCTCTCCACTCCCCTCTCCCCTGTCCTCACCGTTGGTGCTCCTGTCCACGACGTACACGGTCCATTCCCCGGCCGGCTCCGGGCTCCTGTGGGCCTGCAGCTCAGCGTGTACCCGGGAGATGAGCTGGTCGGCGCGGCCCGAGCTGAGGCGCAGGTCGGTGAGGTCGGCCTGTCGGCCCAGGCGGAAGGTGCAGCGTTGCCCGCGGGGCAGGAAGGTGTAGAGGTCGCTGGGGCTGGGGCTGGGGCCGGGGCTGGGCTGGGGCCCGGGGCCGATCCGCAGCAGCTGCAGACACGGCTGCACCTCCGACAGCATCGTCGCCCTGTCTGTCTCTGTCCCACAGCTGGCGGGCGGGCGGGAGCCGGGCCGCCCTCACGTCATCAAAACCCGCGCTCCCCGACCCCACCAATACACTACGTCATCAAATCCCGCGCTCCCCGACCCCACCAATGCACTACGTCATCAAAACCCGCGCTCCCCGACCCCACCAATGCACTACGTCATCAAAACCCGGGGGGGGGACACTAGAGGGTCACGTCACCAAAACCCGCGCTCCCCCGACCCCACCAATACACTACGTCATCAAAACCCGGGGGGGGACACACTAGAGGGTCACGTCATCAAAACCCGCGCTCCCCGACCCCACCGATACACTACGTCACCAAAACCCGGGGGGGAGGGGGAAGGTTTACGTGACCAAAATCGGGGTTGGAGGCATCACTTCATCGAAACCCGCGCTTCCAACCCGACCCCCCACACTACGTCATCAAAATCCGGAGAGGGAGGGGGGGAGGGGGTGCGTTATCGAATTCGGGGTTCGGGGCAACACGTCATCAGAATCGGGGCCAGGAGGGGGGGGGGGGGGTGGGTGTCACGTCATCGGAATCGGGGGTCAGGAGGTTGAACGTCATCGAAAGTGGGGTTCGGGTAAGGAGGTGGGGGTGGGGGGGGGGGGTCACGTCATGGAAAGCCGGGGTCGGCGGCGATTGTCCCGTCACCCGGAGGACCAGGCGGCGATTGTCCGGTCACCCGGAGGACCAGGCGGCGATTGTCCGGTCACCCGGAGGACCAGGCGGCGATTGTCCGGTCACCCGGAGGACCAGGCGGCGATTGTCCGGTCACCCGGAGGACCAGGCGGCGATTGTCCGGTCACCCGGAGGACCAGGCGGCGATTGTCCCGTCACCCGGAGGACCAGGCGGCGATTGTTCGGTCACCCGGAGGACCAGGCGGCGATTGTTCGGTCACCCGGAGGACCACGGTGCGCGCTCGCTCGCTCGCTCCCCTGGACGACAGCAACTCCCGCGCTCGCCCGCTCTTCTCCTTCTGTTTACAGGAAATCGCCTTTGAAAATTGGCGCGCTGCGGCTGCCGGCCGGCGGGCGGGCGGGCTCGCATCGCGAGATCTCACGCTCCGCGCATGCGGGTCGGCGACCTGGGGGCACACGGGGCAGGGCGGCGCCATCTTTGATGCTGGCGGACGTGACCATGGGCGCCAGGCAGAGCTGTCAGCAGCTGCTGTGCCCAAGGCTCCAGGCTCATGAGTGCTTCACTGTCATCTGTCACAGATGGAACAAATTTGATTATTTCTCCCCTCTCTCTCCTCCAACAGAATATGTTGGGGGAGTGAGACCACACCTGGAGTATTGTGTGCAGTTTTGGTCCCCAAATTTGAGGGAGGACATTCTTGCTATTGAGGGAGTGCAGCGTAGGTTCACCAGGTTAGATTCAGATTCAGATTCAGATTCAATTTTAATTGTCATTGTCAGTGTACAATACAGAGACAACGAAATGCATTTAGCATCTCCCTGGAAGAGCGACATAGCAAATGATTTGAATAAATACTAATAAGTGTCCGGGGGGGGTGATTGGCAGTCACCGAGGTACGTTGTTGAGTAGAGTGACAGCCGCCGGAAAGAAGCTGTTCCTCGACCTGCTGGTTCGGCAACGGAGAGACCTGTAGCGCCTCCCGGATGGTAGGAGGGTAAACAGTCCATGGTTGGGGTGAGAGCAGTCCTTGGCGATGCTGAGCGCCCTCCGCAGACAGCGCTTGCTTTGGACAGACTCAATGGAGGGGAGCGAGGAACCGGTGATGCGTTGGGCAATTTTCACCACCCTCTGCACTGTCTTCCGGACGGAGACAGAGCAGTTGCCATACCATACTGTGATGCAGTTGGTAAGGATGCTCTCGATGGTGCAGCGGTAGAAGTTCACCAGGATCTGAGGAGACAGATGGACCTTCTTCAGTCTCGTCAGGAAGAAGAGACGCTGATGAGCCTTCTTGATCAGAGTAGAGGTATTGTGGGTCCAAGAGAGGTCATCGGAGATGTTGACTCCCAGGAACCTGAAGCTAGAAACACGTTCCACCTCCGTCCCGTTAATGTGGATGGGGTGTGCGTGCCGCCTCTGGACTTCCTGAAGTCTACAATGAGCTCCTTGGTCTTCTTGGAGTTAATTCCCGGGATGGCGGGACTGTCGTATGCTGAGAGAATGGAGCAGCTGGGCTTGTGCACTCTGGAGTTTAGGATGAGAGGGTATCTTATTGAAACATTAAAGATTGTTAAGGGTTTGGACACGCTAGAGGTAGGAAACATGTTCCTGATGTTGGGGCAGTCCAGACCCAGGGGCTACACAGCTTAAGAATAAGGAGTAAGCCATTTAGAACTGAGACGAGGAAACACTTTTTCACAGAAAGTGGTGATCTGTGGAATTCTCTGATGCAGAGGGCGGTGGAGGCCAGTTCTTTGGATACTTTCAAGAAAGAGCTAGATGGGGCTCTGGAAGATAGCGGAGTCAGGGGATATGAGGAGAAGGCAGGAACGGGGTACTGATTGGGGATGATCAGCCATGATCACATTGAATGGTGGTGCTGGCTCGAAGGGCCGAATGGCCTACTCCTGCACCTATTATCTTTCCTCTACTCTTGAACAATATAATAAACAATTAAAAAAATGTTCAGTGTGTGCATTTACATACATATAAAAACACAATTACACATTTATGTTGCCTTCATAATGAGAGGATTTGAGGAAAGGAGTAAAGAGGTCCTTCTGCAGTTGTACAGGGCTCTGGTGAGACCACATCTGGAGTATTGTTTACAGTTTTGGTCTCTTAATTTGAGGAAGAACATCCTTGTGATTGAGGCAGTGCAGCGTAGGTTCCGAGGTTAATCCCCGGGATGGGACTGTCATATGAGGAAAGACTGGGCTTGTATTCATTGGAATTCAGAAGGATGAGAGGAGAACTTATAGAAACGTATAAAATTATAAAAGGACTGGATTAGCTGGATACAGGAAAAATGTTTCCCAATGTTGGGCGAGTCCAGACCCAGGGACCACAGTCCAAGAATAAATGGGAGGCCATTTAAAACTGAGATGAGAAAAAACTTTTTCACCCAGTGAGTTGTGAAATTGTGGAATTCAATACCACAGAGGGCAGTGGAGGCCAATTCACTGGGTGAATTTCAAAGAGAGTTAGATAGAGCTCTCGGGGCTAGCAGAATCAAGGGCTATGGGGAGAAGGCAGGCACGGGGTACTGATTGTGGATGATCAGCCATGATCACAATGAATGGCGATGCTGGCTCGAAGGGCCGAATAGCCTCCTCTTGTACCTATTTTCTATGTTTCTATATACGTACAGATACATACACTCCTCAACTAGCATGTCCACCACCATCATAGTGCTGAGAGATGCTCTACCTTGAGCTTTTCAGTGTATTACATCCATATCCAGATCCAGACATAAAACAAACAATAATAGTACCAGAAGCCAAGACCAATGCCCCCAAGTCTATGTAGTTCAGAGCTTATTTGAAGATTGGAGTCTTTAATAGGCTGATATAGAAACATAGAAAATAGGTGCATTCGGCCCTTCGAACCTGCACCGCCATTCAATATGATCATGGCTGATCATCCAACTCAGTATCCTGTACCTGCCTTCTCTCCATACCCCCTGATCCCTTTAGTCACAAGGGCCACATCTAACTCCCTCTTAAATATAACCAATATATATTACATATACATTATAACTTAATGTATGGTTTATTATGTTGTTTGCTCTTAATTATATTATACACACACACACACACACTTATATACATAAACATAATGTGCAGGAAAGAACTGCAGATGCTGGTTTAAAGCGAAGGGGGACTCAGGGCAGATGTCTGAAGAAGGGTCTCTCCAGAGATGCTGCCTGTCCCGCTGAGTTACTCCAGCATTTTGTGTCTATCTTCTACATTTATAATTACATACAGATAAAAACAAACCAACAATAATACTGCAAAAAGACCAAACCAATGCCTGTAAGCAGGGGGCGGGGTGATAAAGAAAGTTGCAGCACTTTGCAACTTTATCTGAATCTGAATGAATCTTTAGGGCTCAGACTTTGAGAGCGGCAGCATCGTGGAGGTGGGACCGAGAGGGCGCTGCTGGCGTTCTCCAGCCGGAGGACGGACGGTGCGGCACACGGGCTTGGCGCTGGTGGGAGGCGGGAGAGAGGGAAGGGGAAAGGAGAGAGAGAAGGGGAAGGAGAGAGAGAAGGGGAAAGGAGAGAGAGAAGGGGGAAGGAGAGAGAGAGGGGAAAGGAGAGAGAGAAGGGGAAAGGAGGGAGAAGAGGAAAGGAGAAAGATAAGGGGAAAAAGGAGGGAGAGAAGGGTAAAGGAGAGAGAGAAGGGGGAAGGAGAGAGAGAAGGGGAAAGGAGAGAGAGAGAAGGGGAAAGGAGAGAGAGAGGTGAAAAGGAGGGAGAGAAGGGGGAGGGAGAGAGAGAAGGGTGAAGGAGAGAGAAGAGAGTGAAGGAGAGATAGAAGGGGAAAGGAGAGGAGGGGAAGGGGAAAGAAGGGGAGAAGGAGAGAGGAGAGGGAAGGGGAAAGGAGAGAGAGAGTAGGGGAAGGGAGAGAGAGAGGGAAAGGAGGGAGAGAAGGGGAAAGGAGAGAGAGAGGAGAGGAAAGGAGAGAGGAGAGAGAGAAGGGGAAGGGAGAGAAAAGAGAGAAGGAGGGAGGGAAGGGGAAAGGAGAGAGAGAAGGGGAAGGAGAGAGAGAAGGGGAAAGGAGAGAGAGAAGGGGAAAGTAGAGAGAAGAGTGAAGGAGAGAGAAGGGCGAAGGAGAGAGAGAGAAGAGTGAAGGAGGGAGAGAAGGGGGGAAAGGAGAGAGAGAGAAGGGGAAAGGAGAGCGAGAAGGGAAAGGAGGGAGAGAAGGGGAAAGGAGAGAGAGAGAGAGGAGAGGGAGGGGGAGAGAGGGAAAGGAGAGAGAGAAGGAAGGGAGAGAGAAGGGGAAAGGAGAGAGAGACGGGGAAAGGAGGGAGAGAAGAAGGGGGGAAGGAGAGAGAGGAGAAGGTGAAAGGAGAGAGAAGGGGAAAGAAGAGAGAGAAGGGGAAAGGAGAGAGAGAGGAGGAGGGTGAAGGAGAGAGAAAAGGAAGGAGAGGGAGAGAGAGGAGAGGGAGGGAGGAAGAGGGTGGGAGTGAGAGGAGGGAGGAAGAGAGAGTGAGGGGACGGGGGTGGAGGGAAGGGAGGGGATACAGAGGGAGAGGGGAAGGGAGAGAGGGGAGAGGAAGGGGGAGAGGGAGAGAGAGGGGACGAGGGTGGGAGGGAGAGAGGGGGTAGGGAGGGGAGGGGAGGGGGGGTCAGAAGTAGAGTGGAGGAGGAGTGGGGGAGAGGAAAAGGACACAAGGGCTTGCCACTGGTTTGAGGTGAGAGAGAGTGGAGGCGGAGGAAGGGGAGAGGGACATCATCATCGCCGGGACGATGGAGGAGAGGCCGGGACCTGGCAGAGGCCTGGAGCCGCCGTCTGCTTTCTGGGGCAAAATAGGTACAAAGATTGTTTAAAATTAAAATAATCTTGAGCGAAACACAAAGTGCTGGAGGGGAGGAAGGCTGCGGGTCAGGCAGCATCTGCGGGTGGGATGGGGGATGGGGGGTGGGAGGATGAACTGACTGGGGGTGTGGGGGGGGGGGGGGGGGGGGGGGGAGGGGGGCTGGAGGAAAGGTGAGGGCAGGACAAAAGCCTTGCAGGGAACGGGTGGGTAGAGGTGAGGGTAGTGGGTGTGTGTGGGCAGATGGCTGGAGTAAATGAGAAAGGAGGCGAAAGGGTTTTCGGAGGAGGGGAGAGAAGAATAATGAAATTTAAAGCCGGAGGGGAGAGATGTTGGCGGAAGGGGATGGGGAACGGAGCGGGGGCAGGATAATGGGAGAAATGGGTCGGCAGGAGGGGGGAGGAACAGGAGGAAAGAGGGCTGGGATAATGGGAGAAAGGGGGGAGGTCTTGATTAGCCAGGATGTCAGAGATGGGGAGAATGGGGTCGAGAGGGAATGATAGATCAGTAGACCTGATGGGCCGAATGGTCTAATTCTGCCCCGATAATTTATGGGGTGGGGTGTGGAGGAACTTACTTATTATATTATGCCTCCTGGCATGCAGGGCAGCAACGAAGGTCCTTCTGTCTGTTCTGGGCAAGTCCATCATGCCCAGCAGTGTTGATTTCTTCAGTTGCTGTTTCCGTAACATATTTGTTTTACGAGAACTCAGGAACTCAGGAGATCAGGAATTAGGAGGACCAGGAATCAATCCTGATGTTCCGGGTGTTGTTTTTCTATTAAGACTGAGGTGAGAAACAACTTTTTCACCCAGAGAGTTGTGAATTTGTGGAATTCCCTGCCACAGAGGGCAGTGGAGGCCAAGTCACTGGACGGATTTAAGAGAGAGTTAGATAGAGCTCTAGGGGCTAGTGGAATCAAGGGATATGGGGAGAAGGCAGGCACGGGTTATTGATTGGGGACAATCAGCCATGATCGCAATGAATGGCGGTGCTGGCTCAAAGGGCCGAATGGCCTCCTCCTGCAACTATTTTCTATGTTTCTATGAGGCAGGGTTGTTAGCCCTGTGCTCAACCTCCAACCTGGAGGAGCAGTGGATCGCTCTTCGTCTCTTCGTCTCGCCTCTACCCTTCGACCTGTCCAGCACGGGAGACCCTAACAGGAGACGATTCTCCCACTGGCATCGCTCTAGGGGTCACTGAGACACACGGCGAGGTTGACATCCAACGGGGAGGACGAGGGGCAGGGAAATGGGCGCGCTTTGAGGGAAAGAGTTCTGGAGGACGGCGGAGGAAGAGGGATGGTGTAATGGGCGCACACCAAGGGAAGGGATGGGGGTGAAGCAGGAGGGTGGGGAAAGAGTGGCTGGATAATGGGTTGCCAACCGAGCAATCACCCAAAATGGTGCCAGAAACGTGGCAACTCTTGGGTCTCAGTGTAAACAACCACTCTTAGTGCAGTAGGATTGTGTCTGTGTATGGCACTTATTTTTGTTCCTGAACAGTATGCACCAAAAGGAATTTAATAGTGTCTAGGTACATGTGATAATAAAGTAGCATCAAACAATGTCAGGGAAATACTAGTGTGGAGAAAAGCTTGCAAAAAATATGGGCCATGATTCAACAAGAGTGGCACAGTAGTAGAGTTGCTGCCTCACAGCGTCAGAGACCAGGAATCGATCCTGACTACGGTCGTTGTCTGTACGGAGTTTGTTCGTTCTCCCCGTGACTGCTTGGGTTTTCTCCAGGTGACAATAGACAAGCGAAGGAATAGGCCACCATGACCAGAGTGACTCCCACCGTAAATTGGAGGAGTAGCTCCTTAAATTTCGCTTGGGCAGTTTGCACCCCAGTGGTATGAACATTGACTTCTCCAATTTCAGGTAGTCCTTGTTTTCTCCCTCCTTCCCCTCCCCTTCCCAGCTCTCCCACAGACCACTGTCTCCGCCTCTTCCTTTCTTCTTCCCGCCCCAGAGAGGGGATCTTATTGAAACATATAAGGGGATCTCATTGAAACATGTAAGATTGTTAAGGGTTTGGACACGCTAGAGGCAGGAAACATGTTCCCGATGTCCAGAACCAGGGGCCACAGTTTAAGAATGAGGAGTAGGCCATTTAGAACGGAGACGAGGAAACACTTTTTCTCACAGAGAGTTGTGAGTCTGTGGAATTCTCTGCCTCAGTGGGCGGTGGAGGCCGGTTCCCTGGATGCTTTCAAGAGAGAGCTAGATAGGGCTGTTAAAGATAGCAGAGTCAGGGGATATGGGGAGAAGATGATCAGCCATGATCACATTGAATGGCGGTGCTGGCTCGAAGGGCCGAATGGCCTACTCCTGCACCTACTGTCTATTGCCCCCCCCACCCCCACATCAGTCTGAAGAAGGGTTTTGACCCGAAACGTCACCCATTCCTTCGCTCCACAGATGCTGCCTCATCCGCTGAGTTTCTCCAGCATTTTTGTCTACCTTTGAAGCCTCAACTGAATGCTTTGGGCAGTGAATATTTCACTAGAGTTTAATTCATCCAAGGTTCAGGGACGGTTAAAGAGGTTCTGCTGTCTTAGTGATGTGCCCACTGAGTGTTAATAGACGCCTGTTCACATCTACAGGAGCGCAGAGCCTGATTCCCCCGTCGCACTTCAGCGGCCGAAGCTACGCCCCATCGCCAGCGGACTCAAACCGCTGGGCTGCTCTGTCCAAGGCGACCAAAGAGATCCTGGAACTGAGGCAAGAGAATGAACATCTGAGGAGGATGCTGGTCCCATCGAGCAGACGATGCCCAGGAGTTGAAGAGGAAACGGCTTGCATTAAACCCAGGTAACGTTTCGACACAGGTGCATGGGACATAGGTTTACGGGGACGGGCGAAAAAGTGTAATGGGAATCCGAGGGGCGACTTCTTCACGTGGAAGCGTGGTGGATGCATGGAATGAGCTGCCGGGAATAATATGGGGAGAAGGCAGGAACGGGGTACTGATTGTGGGATGTTCAGCCATGATCACATTGAATGGCGGTGCTGGCTCGAAGGGCTGAATGGCCGACTCCTGCACCTATTGTCTATTGTCTGCCGGGGAGGAGGTAGTTGAGGCAGAAACTATGACGTTTAATTTAGAGATACAGCGCGGAAACAGGCCCTTCGGCCCACCGGCCCCGTGCCGACCAGCGATCCCCGCGCATTTAACAATATCCTACACTCCAGGGACAAATTACACATTCACCAAGCCATACCTGCAGGTAGGAAGGAACTGCAGATGCTGGTTTAAACCGATGATAGACACAAAAAGCTGGAGTAATTCAGCGGGACAGGCAGCATCTCTGGAGAGAAGGAATGGGTGACGTCAGAAGAAGAGTCTCGACCCGAAACATCACCCATTCCTTCTCTCCAGTGATGCTGCCTGTCC
Source organism: Leucoraja erinaceus (assembly GCF_028641065.1). Classification (NCBI taxonomy): domain Eukaryota; kingdom Metazoa; phylum Chordata; class Chondrichthyes; order Rajiformes; family Rajidae; genus Leucoraja; species Leucoraja erinaceus. The sequence goes on from NW_026576938.1 coordinate 181,082, forward strand.
CGCTGTGTTACTCCAGCGTTTTGTGTCTATCGTCGGTGTAAAAACCAGCCCCGCTCCCTGCCATGGATGCCCTCCACCGAAAACGGTGTTTGAGACGGGCTGGGAAGATCATCAAAGACCCCTCACACCCCAACCATGGACTGTTTGCCCTCCTCCCATCAGGGAGGCGGTACAGGAGCCTCAGGTCACGTACTAGTAGGATGAGGAACAGCTTCTACAACAACACAACCACACTGCTGAACTCGGAGTCCCGCCGATAGATTTCTCCGGTCCCTCCATCCCCATTGTTTAATTATTCTGTATTTTTTGATTATTCTGTATCTTCTCTCTTTCTATATTTTTAATTTCTTTATGCACAACTACTACGGACTGACGCAAAACTGCATTTCATTGTACTCATACTTTTATTTGTGCGATGACATTAAAGTTGAATTGAATTGAATTGAATTGAATCTGCAGTTCCTTCCTACACCATGTTCCAACGTTACCCGCCTCGACATCTCCCAGTGGTATTTTCTCCCAAATACACTTTGGCCTGCATACCTGTTCGTCTTTGGTGTGTGTGAGGAAACCGAAGATCTCGGAGAAAACCCACGCAGTTGACGGGGAGAACGTACAAACTCCGTACAGACAGCGCCCGTAGTCGGGATCGAACCCTGGTCTCCGGTGCAACTTTACCGCTGCACCACCATGCCACCCTTTTTTTAAGGGATATTTAAAAGACATGTGGGCAGGTACATGAATAGGAGCGTTGTAGAGTGATATTGGCAAAAATGTGGGGCAGGTGGGACTAGTGTAGATGGAGCACATTGGTCGACATGGGCAAACTGGGCCGAAGGGCCTGTTTCGATGCTCTATGACAATGATTCAGGACTAAATGCACCTCTTGAACATCACTCCATCCACCACCGAATGCCTGTTTACATAACACATCTCCAAACTAAAGCAACAGTGAGAGCAGGGAGGTTTAGTTTAGAGATACAGCACGGAAACAGGCCCTTCGGCCCACCGAGTCCGCACTGACCAGCGATCGGGCATCATGTTCCCGATGTTGGGGGAGTCCAGAACCAGGGGCCACACAGTTTAAGAATAAGGGGTAAGCCATTTAGAACGGAGACGAGGAAACACTTTTTCTCACAGAGAGTTGTGAGTCTGTGGAATTCCCTGCCTCAGAGGGCGGTGGAGGCCGGTTCTCTGGATACTTTCAAGAGAGAACTAGATAGGGCTCTTAAAGATAGCGGAGTCAGGGGATATGGGGAGAAGGCAGGAACGGGGTACTGATTGGGGATGATCAGCCATGATCATATTGAATGGCGGTGCTGGCTCGAAGGGCCGAATGGCCTACTCCTGCACCTGCTGTCTATTGTGACATTGATCCCGACACACATTTATACCAGGCCAATTAACTTACAAACCTGGACATCTTTGGAGTGTGGGAGGAAACCAAAGATCTCGGGGGGAATCTATGCGGTCACGGGGAGAACGTGCAAACTCCGCACAGACAGCACCCGCAGTCGGGATCGAAGCTGGGTGTGCGACTCTACTGCTGCGCCACCTTGAGGTGTCCGAGGGCGCTCCAAACACTTGCCTTGCTTTTACCGCTGTATTTCTCTTCTTCCCGACCGGCGGCACAGGTCCTTGGAGCAGGAGAGGGCGTCTGAGACCGGCCGCCCTGCCGACGAGCCGAACGGGAGGATACAGACGAACGCGGTGTTGCGGCAGGCGGCGGCGGCCATCGCCGAGAAGGACGCGCTGCTGGCCTGCCTGGGTCAGCAGCTGCGGAGGCTGGAGGGGGAGAGGCCGGAGGGTTTGCCGCCCGCCGGGATCCAGCTGCCGACGCCGCGGCAACGGGACCGCCGTCCCGCCGGGGAGACGGTGCCAGAGCACGGGGAACAGCGGGATGGGGCGACCAGGCAAAGAGACCGGAGCAGCCGAACGCATTCACAGGTCAGTGTGCCGGCTGCTTGTGGCTGGGAAACACAGACAACACACACAATAGGTGCAGGAGTAGGCCATTCGGCCCTTCGAGCCTGCACCGCCATTCAATGTGATCATGGCTGATCATCCCCAATCAGTACCCCGTTCCTGCCTTCATCCCATATGCCCTGACTCCACTATTTTTAAGAGGTCTATCTTACTCTCTCTTGAAAGTATCCAGAGAACCGGCCTCCACCGCTCTCTGCGGCAGAAAATTCCACAGACTCACAACTTTCTGTGAGAAAAAGTGTGTCCTCGTCTCCGTTCTAATTGATTTACCCCTTTTTTCTTCAACAATGGCCCCTGGTTCTGGACTCCCCCAACATCTGGAACATGTTTCCTGCCTCTAGCGTGACCAAACTCTTAATAATTTTATATGTTTCAATAAGATCCCCTCTCATTCTTCTAAACTCCAGAGTATACAAGCCCAGTCGACCCATTCTCTCAGCATATGACAGTCTCGCCATCCCGCATATTAATTTTGGGAACCTACGCTGCACTCCCTCAATAACAAGAATGTCCTTCCTCAAATTAGGGGACCAAAACTGCACACAATACTCCAAGTGTGGTCTCACTGGGGCCCTGTACAACGGCAGAAGGACCTCTTTGCTCCTAAAAAGGTTGAGAAACGCTGCTCTGTACTCTAAGGTAGACAAAAATGCTGAAAAAACTCAGCGGGTGAGGCAGCACCCATGGAGCGAAGGAACAGGTGACGTTTCTGGTCGAGATCCTTCTTTAGACTGATGTGAGGGAGGGGGGGTGGGAAGAAGAAAGGAAGATGCGGAGACAGTGGGCTGTGGGAGAGCTGAGAAGGGGAGGGGAAGGAGGGAGAAAGCAGGGACTACCTGAAATTGGAGAAGTCAATGTTAATACCGCTGTGCTGTAAACTACCATGGACGAGGCCCAGGACAGAAAGGTCAGATTGGGAATGGGAGGGGGAGTTGAAGTGCTGAGCCACCGGGAGATCAGGTCGGTTATTGCAAACCGAGCGGAGGTGTTGGGTGAAGCGATCGCCAAGCCTGCGCTTGGTCTCACCGATGTAGAACAGCCAACACCTAGAGCAACTAATGCAATAGATGAGGTTGGAGGAGGTGCAGGTGAACCTCTGCCGCACCTGGAAAGACTGCTTGGGTCCTTGGATGGATTCGAGGGGGAAGGTAAAGTGACAAGTGTAGCATTTCCTGCGGTTGCAAGGGAAAGTACCAGGGGAGGGGGTGGTTTGGGTGGGAAGGGACGAATTGACCAGGGAGTTACGGAGGGAGCGGTCTCTGCGGAAAGCGGAAAGGGGAGGAGATGGGAAGATGTGGCCAGTGGTGGGATCCCGTTGGAGGTGGCGGAAATGTCGGAGGATACTCTAAACTCACTTTGGGCAATCACAGAGGTCAATTATCCCACTGATTTAAAATCTTTCCCCGCCTGGTTCCAACAGATGTTATCCCCGGATGTCAAAGGGTGCGTGGATGAGGATGGAGAGACTCTGCGACAAAGGGCTGCGGAAGTGGCGGAGGACCGTGAGAGGCTGCGGCGGAGGGTGGCGGAAGTGGAGGAGGACCGTGAGAGGCTGCGGGGGCGGGTGGCGGAAGTGGAGGAGGACCGTGAGAGGCTGCGGCGGAGGGTGGCGGAAGTGGAGGAGGACCGTGAGAGGCTGCAGGGGCGTGTGGCCGAGCTGGAGGGTGTTCGGGAGAGACTGCGGCAAAGGTTGGCGGAGTTGGAGGTGGATGGAGAGACATTGAGACAAAGGGCGGCTGAGTTGGGGGAGGAGCTGCAGCGGTGTCGAGAGGAAGGCCAGCGCGAGGTGATGCTCTCGAGCGAGAGGCTGGACGACATGGGTCGGGAGCGGGACGCACTGCAGGAGGAGATGAGGTTAGTGAAAGACAATAGACAATAGGTGCAGGAGTAGGCCATACGGCCCTTCGAGCCATTCAATGTGTTCAAAAGACTATAAAAGGTTTGTCTTCCTTGTCCTGCTGCAGTGAAGCCAGAGGCAAGTTGGATTCTCAAAGCTCCTTGATCCAACAACTCCGCACTTATATTGGACAACTGGTGCCGGACGAGAAGCAACTGGAAGAGGCCCGGCAGGAGAAAGAACAGCTGAACGACAGGGTCCAGGTCAGCTTGCCTCATGGCCCGATTCACCACCAGCACACGGCACTGTTCCCCCAACAACAACAACACAACAGAGTCACAGAGTTACACAACGGTCACTGATTCAGATGCAGACGTTATTGTCATTGTGCAGTGTACAAGTACAGAGACAACGAAATGCAGTTAGCATCTCACCCAGATGTGCCAACACAGAATAATGGAACAGTAAACTATATATATATATGTATATACAGTAGCAGTAGTGCAAATTTCGAGGTGGGGGGGGAGATCAGTCACTGGGGGAAGGAGTGTCCGGGGGGGGGGGGGAGGGGGGGGGGGGGAGGGGGGGGGGGGGGGGGGGTGGGAGGGAGGGGAGAGAGAGAAGGGAGAGTAGGGGAGAGTAGGGCTCCTCACTTCGCCACTTCTCTCTCCCCCTCCCCCTCAAACCCAGAACCAATGATAACTAATATAGTGGAGGCGACAGGTTCAAGTTTCCAAGTGAGTTTATTGTCATGTGTCCCTGTATAGGACAATGAAATTCTTGCTTTGCTTCAGCACACAGAAATAGATGTAGGCAGTACTAAAACAGATAAATGTGCCCATATACCATAATATAAATATATACACACATGAATAAATAAACTGATCAAGTGCAAATAACAGAAAATGGGTTATTAATGATCAGAGTTTTGTCCGAGCCAGGTTTAATAGCCTGATGGCTGTGGGGAAGTAGCTATTCCTGAACCTGGTTGTTGCAGTCTTCAGGCTCCTGTACCTTCTACCTAGCGACTCCCAGATGGTAGGAGGGTAAACAGTCTGTGGTTGGGGTGAGAGCAGTCCTTGGCGATGCTGAGTGCCCTTCGCAGACATCGCTTGCTTTGGACAGACTCAATGGAGGGGAGTGTGGAACTGGTGATGCATTGGGCAATTTTCACCACCCTCTGCAGTGCTTTCCGGTCGGAGACAGAGCAGTTGCCATACCATACTGTGATGCAGTTAGTACGGATGTTCTCAATGGTGCAGCGGTAGACGTTCACCAGAATCTGAGGAGACAAATGGACTTTCTTCAGTCTCCTCAGGAAGAAGAGACGATGGTGAGCTTTCTTGACCAGAGTTGAGGTATTGTGGGTCCAAGAGAGGTCATCGGAGATGTTGACCCCCAGAAACCTGAAGCTGGAAACACGTTCCACCTCCGTCCTCCACCTCAGTGGCGCAGCGCTAGAGTTGCTGCCTTGCAACGAACGCAGCGCCGGAGACCCGGGTTCCATCCCGACTACGGGTGCTGTCTGTACGGAGTTTGTACTCAAGGAGACACTTTTCCTCACAGAGAGTTGTGAGTCTGTGGAATTCTCTCCCACAGAGGGCGGTGGAGGCCGGTTCTCTGGATGCTTTCAAGAGAGAATTGGCGGAGTCAGGGGAGAAGGCAGGAACGGGGTACTGATTGGGGATGATCAGCCATGATCACATTGAATGGCTCGAAGGGCCGAATGGCCAACTCCTGCACCTATTGTCTAGTGTCTGTACTAGATGTACAGATTTGTAGGTTCATTGGCTTGGTAAATGTAAATATTGTCCCTAGTGGGTGTAGGATGGTGTCAATAGACAATTGACAATAGGTGGCTCTTCGAGGCCAGCACCGTCATTCAATGTGATCATGGCTGATCATTCACAATCAGTACCCCGTTCCTGCCTTCTCCCCATATCTCCTGACTCCGCTATCTTAAAGCGCTCTATCTGACTCTCTCTTTAGTGGAAGGTAAAGCCAGTAAAATCTGAACAAAGATAGTTTGAGGGTCACCAATGATGTAGATAGTAGTGTAGGGAGGAACTGCAGATGCTGGTTGAAACCGAAGATGCTGGAGTAACTCAACGAGACAGGCGGCATCTCTGGAGAGAAGGAATGGGCGACATTTCGGGTCGAGACTGAGACGGTCGCAGAGTCATGGAGTGATACAGTGTGGAAACAGGCCCTTCGGCCCAACTTGCTCACACCGGCCCACGTGTCCCAGCTACACTAGTCCCACCTGCCTGCGCTTGGTCCATATCCCCTTCTTCAGACTGATGAGTAGTCCGAGACTGATGAGCAGTCGCTGGGATGGCGGGACTGTCATATGAGGAAAGATTGAAAAGACTAGGCTTGTATTCACTGGAGTTTAGAAGGATGAGGGGGTTCTTATAGAAACATATAAAATTATAAAAGGACTGGACAAGCTAGATGCAGGAAAAATGTTCCCAATGTTGGGCGATTCCAGAACCAGGGGCCACACACAGTCTTAGAATAAAGGGGAGGCCATTTAAGACGGAGGTGAGAAAAAACTTTTTCACCCAGAGAGTTGTGAATTTGTGGAATTCCCTGCCACAGAGGGCAGTGGAGGCCAAATCACTTGATGGATTGAAGAGAGAGTTAGATAGAGCTCTAGGGGCTAGTGGAATCAAGGGATATGGGGTGAAGGCAGGCACGGGTTATTGATTGGGGACGATCAGCCTTGATCGCAATGAATGGCGGTGCTGGCTCGAAGGGCCAAATGGCCTCCTCCTGCAGCTATTTTCTATGTATCTATGGCTACTGTCGGGTTGTGGTGGGACGATGGAAGGCTGGTTGAATGGGATGAGGAGTGGTAGCCGGTCACTGTTGTGTTGCTTTGTGTTGCCAGCATCTGGAGAAGGAGCGGGAGACGTTGCGATCCACGGTGGAGCTGCTCAACGTGCGTCTGACCTCGCTGACGGACATCCTCGCCATCCAGGAGAGCCACCGCGGCGGCAAGGTACACTCCCAGCCCGCGGCTAAAGGGCAGGCTCTATACGGCGCTGTTCGGGCCACATCTGGAGTATTGTGAGTAACGTTTGGCCCCATTCTGAGGACCGATATAGGAAGAACTGCATATGCTGGCTTTACAGGAAGATAGCACAATGCTGGAGTAACTCAGCTGGTTTACACAACTCGAAGATAGACTACGTTTCGGGTCAACCTTTCTTCAGACTGATGCAGGGAGTAACTCAGCGGTAGTCAGGCGGCATCTGGTGGGAGAAGGAATGGGGATGTTTGGGAGGAGAGAACCTTTTTCAGTTCATACTGCTGGGTGTCAAACTAACCAAGGAAGGGGCTGGCGGGTGGGACAGAGATAGAATGTAGAATCGCAGACAGTAAGGGACTGGTGGTTATTGCGGACCGAGAGGTTTTGGACGATGGGAAAGGGGAGGCAATAGATGTAAATAGATTGGGGTAGGGTAGTAATTGGGGATGATCAGCTTTGATCACATTGAATGGCGGTGCTGGCTCGAAAGGCCAAATGGACTACTCCTGCACCTATTGTCTATAATCTGATCTCCATCGTTCTCAGTCAGTGAATTTCAGGTCACAACAAATCGAAATATAAGATTGTTAAGGGCTTGGACACACTCGAGGCAGGAAACATGTTCCCGCTGTTGGGGGAGTCCAGAACCAGGGGCCACAGTTTAAGAATAAGGAGTAAGCCATTTAGAACGGAGACGAGGAAACACTTTTTCTCATAGAGAGTGGTGAGTCTGTGGAATTCTCTGCCTCTGAGGGTGGTGGAGGCAGGTTCTCTGGCTGCTATCAAGAGAGAGCTAGATAGGGCTCTTAAAGATGGTGCAGGGGACAAGGGGAGAAGGCAGGAACGGGGTACAGATTGAGGATGATCAGGCAAGATCACATTTAATGGCCGTGCTGGCTCGAAGGACCGATATAGGAAGGAACTGCAGATGCTGGCTTACACTGAAGATAGACACAAAATGCTGGAGTAACTCAGCGGGTCAGGCGGCATCTCTGGAGAGAAGGAATGGGTGATGTTTCGGGTCGAGAACCTTCTTCAGACTGATGTCAGAGGAGGGGGCGGGACAGAGATAGAATGTAGTCGGAGACAGTAAGACTGGTGGGAGAACCGGGAAGCGGGAGGGGATGTAGGGAGAGGGAAAGCAAGGGCTATTTGACGTGAGAGAAGAGTCTCGACCCGAAACGTCACCCATACCTGCCATCCAGAGATAGCCACTCCAGAATTTTGTGTCTATCTGAGGAAGGATGTGCTGGCTCTGGAGATGGTCAAGAAGAGGTTTACAAGAATGATCCCAGGAATTAGTGGGTTAACATACGATGAGCGTTTGATGCCACTGGGCTTGTTGGAGATTTGAAGAATGAGAGGAGACCTCATTGAAACATACTGAATAGTGAAAGGCCTGGATAAGGATAGGGTAGACAGTCCAAACCTTTTCCCGAGGGTGGAAATGTCAAAGACTAGAGATGAGACAATAGGTGCAGGAGTAGGCCATTCGGCCCTTCGAGCCAGCACCGCCACTCAATATGATCATGGCTGATCATCCACAATCAGTACCCCGTTCCTGCCTTCTCCCCCATATCCCCTGACTCCGTTATCTTTAAGAGCCCTATCTCTTAAAGAGCTCACTCTTGAAAGCATCCAGAGAATCGGCCTCCACATCCCTCTGAGGAAGAGTATTCCACAGACTCACAACTCTCTGTGTGAAAAAGTGTTTGCTTGTCTCCGTTCTAAATAGCTTACCCCTTATTCTTAAACTGTGTGGCCCCTGGTTCTGGGCTCCCCCAACATCGGGAACATGTTTCCTGCCTCTAGCGTGTCCAAACCCTTAATAATCTTACGTATTTCAACAAGATACCCTCTCCTCCTTTAAAACTCCAGAGTGTACAAGCCCAGCCGCTCCATTCTCTCGGCATATGACAGTCCCGCCATCCCAGGAATTAACCTCATGAGGGGTAAAATTGAAAGGCGATGAATTTAAAAGCGAGGGCTCTAGGGGCCAGCGGAGTCAGGGGATATGGGGAGAATGCAGGCACGGGTTACTGATTGTGGACGATCAGCCATGATCACAAAGAATGGCGGTGCGGGCTCGGAGGGTCAAATGGCCTCCTCCTGCACCTATTGTCTATGTTTGCATTGAGCTTCATGGGGGGGGCTGAGGGCAGAGTGGGTTTGGATTGAAGGGACAGATCGTTGGGAGCTGGATACACGGACTGGGTCTCGAGCCAGCACAGACCTCCATCGAAGGAGAAGGAAAGGCAGCGGTTAGTGAGGCTCCTCCTGACTTGTGTTTTTGCCAGCCGAAGCTGGACATCGGGGGCGGTGACGAAGGGAAGAAGGCAACGCTGGTGACTCGCTGGAGGGAGAAGGTCTTTGCGTTGATGGTGCAGCTGAAGTCCCAGGAGATCAGTCACACCAACGATGTCAATCACCTCCACGTCAAGGTAGGCCCTGGACCTGATGCCTCTCTCCGTGCCTCTTTAGCAAAGGATTTGTTGACCCAAACAAGCCAGAAACGGCCTTCGATATGACTGCAATGTTTGCTTTATCTTGCTGTTATAGTGTGATACAGTGTGGAAACAGGCCCAACTCGCCCACCCAGGCCAACAATATCCCGGCTACCCTAGTCCAACTTGCCTGCCCCTGGTCCGTATCCATGTACCCGTCCAACTGTTTCTTAAACGATGGATAGTCCCAGCCTCAACTACCTCCTCAGGCAGCTCGTTCCATACACCCAGCACCCTCTGTGTGAAAAAGTTACCCCTTGGATTCCTAGTAAATCTTTAACCCCTTCACCTTGAATAATAGACAATAGGTGCAGGAGTAGGCCATTCGGCCCTTCAAGCCAGCACCGCCATTCAATGTGATCATGGCTGATCATCCTCAATCAATACCCCGCTCCTGCCTTCTCCCCATATCCCCTCACACCACTATTTTTAAGAACCCTATCTAGCTCTCTCTTGAAAGCATCCAGACAACCTGCCTCCACCGCCCTCTGAGGCAGAGAATTCCACAGACTCACAACTCTCTGTGAGAAAAATTGTTTCCTCGTCTCCGTTCTAAATGGCTTGCCCCTTATTCTTAAACTGTGTGGCCCCTGGTTCTGGACTCCCCCAACATCGGGAACATGTTTCCTGCCTCTAGCGTGTCTAAACCCTTAACAATCTTATATGTTTCAATGAGATGCCCTCTCATCCTTCTAAACTCTGGTGTACAAGCCCAGCTGCTCCATTCTCTCAGCATACGACAGTCCCGCCATCCCGGGAATATCAAGAATGTCCTTCCTCAAATTAGGGGACCAAAACTGCACCCAATACTCCAGGTGTGGTCTCACTAGGGCCCTGTGCAACTGCAGAAGGACCTCTTTGCTCCAAAACTCGACTCCTCTTATTCCTCTTGTTTCCTCCCACATCCTAAAGCCGTGCGGGATTGTAGGCCAAATGGCCCTCTGTAAGTTGTCCCAAGTGTGTGGGGAGTGAATGGCAAAGTTGGATAACATCGAGGCCGAAGGGCTTGTTTCATCACTTGGACAATATACAGCTCACCCCCCTCCGTGACACACTGGTCAACCTGAGGAGCACCTTCAGCAACAGACTGGTTCCACCAAGATGCAGCACAGAACGCCACAGGAGATCCTTCTTCCCTGTGGCTATTAAACTGTACAACTCCTCGCCCTTCTGTTGTGTGGTAGACTGACTCCCCTCACTCGCTCCCCAAATCGTTGCACATCCCCAAACCTTTCCACTCGTCACTTTAATTTCATGTTTCGTGTATCTTGTGTTTTTATGGCTGTCCGCAGATCAACTTCCTTCCTGGGATAAACATAGACAATAGGTGCAGGAGGAGGCCATTTGGGCCTTCGAGCCAGAACCTCCATTCACTGTGATCATGGCTCATCATCCACAGTCAGTCAGTACCCCGTGCCTGCCTTCTCCTCATATCCCTTAATTCCACTAGCCCTTAGAGCTCTATCTAACTCTCTCTTAAATCCATCCAGAGATTTGGCCTCCACTGCCCTCTGAGGCAGGGAATTCCACAAATTCACAACTCACCTCAGTCTTAAATAGGCTCCCCTTTATTCTTAGACTGTGGCCCCTGGTTCTGGACCCCCAACATCGGGAACATTTTTCCTGCATCTAGCTTGTCCAGTCCTTTTATAATTTTATATGTTTCTATAAGATCACCCCTCATCCCTCTAAAGCCCAGTCTTTCCAATCTATCCTCATATGACAGTCCCGCCATCCCTGGGATTAACCTGGTGAACCTACGCTGCACTCCCTCAATAGCAAGGATGTCCTTCCTCAAATTAAGAGACCAAAACTGCACACAATACTCAAGGTGTGGTCTCACCAGGGGCCTGTACAACTGCAGACGGACCTCTACTATACGCAAATCCTCCTTATGAAGGCTAACATGCCATTAGCTTTCTTCACTGCCTGCTGTACCTGCATGTTTACTTTCAGTGACTGGTGTACAAGGACCCCCAGGTCTCGTTGCACTTCCTTTTTTCCTAATCTGACAACATTGAAATAACAATCTGCCTCCTTGTTCTTGCCACCAAAGTGGATAACTTCACATTTATCTCATAAATAAAGTTCTCTCGTTTCCATGCTGTGTCTCTAACCTAAATCAGACAAAAATGTGTCAGAATCTTGGCATGGCCGCAAAGGCCCGTTGCCGTGGCGATGGCACTGGGTGGGAGTTGCAAGGGTGCGTCGATATCCTCCGCGGCTCCGCGCCACTGCAGTTTGCGTCTGATCTGTGCTCAGTGGCGCATTTATTGAGAAGCATTCGCAGCTCAAACTCTTGTCCCAATGCAGATAGCAGACCTGGAGGAGGAGCTTGCGGTGAAAGGCCAGGAGCACGCGGTGATGGGCCACAGCTTCCAAGACAGAACGGCAGAGATGGACCTGGAGCGAGTGAAAAACCAGGTGAGCAGTGGTGACAGGAGGAGCGAGAGTGAACACACACTCACAGTGGCAAGGACTCGGGTTCCACCCAGATTACAAGTGCTGTCTGTGTAAGAGTCTGCAATAGACAATAGGTGGAGGAGTAGGCCATTCTCCCCAACCCGAAACGTCACCTATTCCTTCTCTCCAGAGATGCTGCCCGACCCACTGAGTTACTCCAGCATTTTGTGTCTATCTTTTCTGTATATGCAATACAAGACAATAGACAACAGGTGCAGGAGTAGGCCATTCGGCCCTTCAAGCCAGCACCGCGATTCAATGTGATCATGGCTGATCATCCACAATCAGTACCCCGCTCCTGCCTTCTCCCCATATCCCCTGACTCCGCTATCTTTAAGAGCCCTATCTAGCTCTCTCTTGCAAGTGTCCAGAGAACCGGCCTCCACCTGAGGCAGAGAATTCTACAGACTCACAACTCTCTGTGAGAAAAAAGTGTTTCCTCGTCTCCGTTCTAAATGGCTTACCCCTTATTCTTAAACTGTGTGGCCCCTGGTTATGGACTCCCCCAACATCGGGAACATTGTGACCGTGTGGGTTTTCTCTGGGTGCTCAGGTTTCCTCCCACACTCCAAAGACGTACAGGTTTGTCAGTTAATTGGCTTGGTATAAATGTAAAAACTAATTAAACATGCTGGTACAACAGGCAGTGAAGAAAGCTAATGGCATGTTGGCCTTCATAACGGGTTTAGGAGCAAAGAGGTCCTTCTGCAGTTGTACACGACCCTAGTTAGACCACATCTGGAGTATTGTGTGTAGATTTGGTCTCCTAATTTGAGGAAGGACATTCTTGCTATTGAGGGAGTGCAGCGTAGGTTCACCAGGTTAATTCCCGGGATGGCGGGACTGTCATATGCTGAGTGAATGGAGCGGCTGGGCTTATACACTCTGGAGTTTCGATGAATGAGAGGGGATCTTATTGAAACATATAACATTATTAAGGGTTTGGACATGTTAGAGGCAGGAAACATGTTCCCGATGTTGGGGGAGTCCAGAACCAGGGGCCATAGTTTAAGAATAAGGGGTAAGCCATTTAGAACGGAGATGAGGAAAAACTTTTTCACACAGAGAGTTGTGAGTCTGTGGAATTCTCTACCTCAGAGGGCGGTTCTCTGGATGCTTTCAAGAGAGAATTAGATAGGGCTCTTAAAGATAGCGAGGATATGGAGAGAAGGCAGGAACAGGGTACTGATTGTGGATGATCAGCCATGATCACATTGAATGGCAGTACTGGTTCGAAGGGCCGAATGGCCTACTCCTGCACCTATCGTCTATTGCCTTGTATTTCATGTACAGAAAAGATAGACACAAAATGCTGGAGTAACTCAGCGGGTCGGGCAGCATCTATGGAGAGAAGGGAATAGGTGACGTTTCGGGTTCGAGACCCTTCTTCAGACTGCTTTTGTGGGGGCCGGGGAGCAGGAGGAGGGGGGCAGCAGTGAGAGGGGATGTTGCACAACTCCCGTCAGAGAGAGGAGGAGAATGTCTTCAAAGTCGGCATACCTTGAGGAGATTTCACAGTGGAGCAGGCAAAATATGAAGCAGATTCACGTTTGGATCGAAGATGGACACAAAATGCTGGAGTCACTCAGCGGGTCGGGCAGCATCTCTGGAGAAACGGAATGGGTGACGTTTCGGGTCGAGACCCTTCTTCAGACATGTCCCGGGAGCCAGTTCTCAACGCTGCAAATGGTCTCACTACATTTTAAATAATTCCTCTTTCCTTTTTACTCATTTTATTTCTCTTGTTGCTCCTCACAGCCCTGTTCTCACATAGCTCTGTTTATCCTTGCAGTCTCTCGGTGATGACCTGGCTTGCGCTCGGAAGACTGTGGTTCGGCTTCAGGAGAGAGCAGACCAAGCGGACAGTGCTCTGCGCCAACTGCAGGAGCTAACGGGCAGGTAGGTGGGGGTGATGGGCGGCAACGGTGGCATAACGGCAGCCCCAGAGACCCGGGTTCCATCATGACCGCAGCTGCTGTTTGTACGGAGTTTGCACGTTCTCCCTGTGACCGCGTGGCCTTTCTCCAGGTGACAATAGACAATAGACAACAGGTGCAGGAGTAGGCCATTTGGTCCTTCGAGCCAGCACCACCATTCAATGTGATCACGGCTGATCATCCCCAATCAGTACCCCGTTCCTGCCTTCTCCCCATATCCCCTGACTCCGCTATCTTTAAGAGCCCTATCGAGCTCTCTCTTGAAAGTATCCAGAGAACCGGCCTCCATCTCCCTCTGAGGCAGAGAATTCCACAGACTCACAACTCTCTGTGTGAAAAAGTGTTTCCTCATCACCGCTCTAAATGGCTTACCCCTTATTCTTAAACTGTGTGGCCCCTGGTTCTGGACTCCCCCAACATCGGGAACATGTTTCCTGCCTCTAGCGTGTCCAAACCCTTAACAATCTTATATGTTTCATTAAGATTCCCTCTCATCCTTCTAAACTCCAGAGTGTACAAGCCCAGCCGCTCCATTCTCTCAGCATATGACAGTCCCGCCATCCCGGGAATTAACCTGGTGAACCTACGCTGGGCTCCCTCAATAGCAAGAATGTCCTTCCTCAAATTAGGGGACCAAAACTGCACACAATGCTCCAGGTGTGGTCTCACTAGGGCTCTGTACAACTGCAGGTGCTCCGGTTTCCTTCCACACTCCCAATACGCGCAGGTTTGGAGGTTAATAGGCTTTTTTATAAATGTTTAAAAAAAATTTCCCCACTCATTCGTCAGGATTCTTTTTAACGTGCGGGGACGCTGGTCGGTCACACTCAGAGGGCCGAACTATCTAATTTATCGGGAATTCGACTTTCTTGCAAATAAACCAAAAAAAACAAGAAATCTTACATACATTCCAAATGAAATGCCAACTTCTAACTTTGGTCCCTAGTGATTGTAGGACTTCTAATAAATCATCGGCGGTCACTCGAAATCCGAGTATGACTTGTCCTCACTGCCCTGGAGGCAGCCTGTGCACAACTTCATAACTCTGTAGGGAGAAAAAGTGCACAGACCTCAGTCTTAAATGCCACCCCCCGGTATTCTAAGATCTGGGTCGGGATCCAGTGGCATGGAGTCCAAGACGACCGGAGACTCTTTTCTGCTGCAGCCTTCATCCGCCTTCCCAGCCATTGTGACTGTGACGTTCCACTAAGGTCCTCCGCCTGTTCCATCGTTGAGGTCTTGGTTGGATTGCTCTTTGTCAGAGACCTCCCCCCATCGACCTTACCGCCATGGGTGGCCCTACCAGGAGCATCGATAGCTCCAGACGGCATCGCTCTCAGGATCTCAGGTCCACACAAGCTTCTCCACCACCACAAGGTGACTATCCACGGAGAAGAGGATAGAACTGGTGATAATAGACAATAGGTGCAGGAAGAGGCCATTCGGCCCTTTGAGCCATTCATTGTGATCATGGCTGATCGTCCCCAATCAATAACCCGTGCCTGCCTTCTCCCCATATCCCTTGATTCCACTAGCCCCTGGAGCTCTGTCTAACTCTCTTAAATCCATCCAGTGGGAATCATATGGTGCAACACAATTGTAAAAAATAACTGTTTCAGGACTGGACGAGGGTTGGTCAAGATTATCAACAATGATCTTACTTTTATTTTTTATTTTTTTAATGTTTTATTCTCTTTTTTCTATTTTCTTTTTCTCAACTTTCTTCACTCATTCGTCTTTCTTCTTTTTCTTCACACGCTATATATCTCACGCTTTTCTGTCCTTTACTATCTAATTTATTTTTCTTATTCTAATCTTTCTTTAATATAACAAAAAAAAAGAAGAAGCTGTACATAAAATGAATTATGAAAATATATATTAGGCACTTTGGTGCCATATGATTGTACTTACTTCTAATAAAATAAAATATTTAAAAAAAAAAGAAATCCGTCCAGTGACTTGGCCTCCACTGCCCTCTGTGGCAGGGAATTCCACAAATTCATAACTCTCTGGGTGAAAAAGTTTTTTCTCACCTCAGTCTTAAATGGTTTCCCCTTTATTCTAAGACTGTGGGCCCTGGTTCTGGAATAAAGCCATTTAAGACTGAGGTGAGAAAAAAAATTTCACCCAGAGAGTTGCGAATTTGTGGAATTCCCTGCCACAGAGGGCAGTGGAGGCCAAGTCACTGGATGGATTTAAGAGAGAGTTAGAGAGAGACCCTCCCCCTCGACCTTGCCGCCACGGGTGGCCCTATCAGGAGCATAGACAGCTCCAGGCGGCATCGCTCTCAGGATCTCAGGTCCACACAAGCTTCTCCACCACGACAAGGTGACAATCCACGGAGAAGAGGATAGAGCTAGTGCACGGGTGATCGATGGTTAGCATGGTCTCAGTGGGCTGAAGGGCCTTGTATATCTGTATATTAAAAAACACCGTTGTTTACTACTTGGGCACAGTAATAATAATAATAATAAATTTTATTTATGGGCGCCTTTCAAGAGTCTCAAGGACACCTTACAAAAATTTAGCAGGTAGAGGAAATACATGTAAGGGGAATGAAATAAATAGTAGAGACATGACTAGTACACAAAGTAAAGACAGAATTCAATACAAAACACAATATGAGGCAATTAATGCACAGATGAAAAGGGAGGAGGACGTGGGTCTAAGGATAGGCAGAGGTGAAGAGATGGGTCTTGAGGCAGGACTGGAAGATGGTGAGGGACACGGAATTGCGGATCAGTTGGGGGAAGGAGTTCCAGAGCCTGCGGCCTGACACCGCTGCCCTGGCGCGGCTGGAATGTCCCCGGACTGCGGAGGTTGGACTTGGGGACCAAGACCAAGACCGGCTGGTGTGTGGACCTCGCAGGACCGGCGGGGCTTGGTATGGGGGGGAGGAGGCCATGAGAGCCGGGGGGGGCCACTTTGACTGGACATCGGGGGTAGGTGAGGATGCAGATGGAGTAGATATCCGTTTATTTGATGCCTCCATCACAGTGAAGTGATGGATTTTAGGTTAAATGTAAGTGATGTGATGCAGTCTATTTGTGTGGGTGTATGGTCGGGCGGCTGAAACTGGACCATTTGGAGTCGTTACAACCTCTAGTTTACTTCACTGCCCAAATATTTGATTCCAAGCAGAGATTCTGAACCACCTTGCACAGGAGAAAAAATACAAAAGGTAGACACAAAAAATGCTGGAGTAACTCAGCAGGTGAGGCAGCATCTCTGGAGAGAAGGAATGGGTGACGTTTCGGGTCGAGACCCTTCTTCAGACTCGACCCGAAACGTCGCCCATTCCTTCTCTCCACAGATGCTGCCCCACCCGAGTTACTCCAGCATTTTGTGTCTACCTTCGATGTAAACCAGCATCTGCTATTCTTTTTTACACACTTAGATAGATACAAAATGCTGGAGTAAATCAGCGGGACAGGCAGCATCCCTGGGGAGAAGGAATGTGTGATATTCCACACAATGGGTCGAGACCGTAAAATGTAACCTATCTGCATTTGCTTTGTTGCCACCTTCCCATCGCTAACAATGATCTATTCTACATTTTCCTTGAGTTGTATCCTCTTTGATGTCTTTTTTTCACACCTTACACCTCCTTATCTCTGTGTCTCCCTCTCCCCAAATCTCAGTCTGAAGAAGGGTCTCGACCTGAAACATCACCTCTGCCTCAGAGGTGGAGGTGGAGGCAATACGATACAATACAATACAATGTATTTGTCACTTGAACCTCATAGAGGCTCAAGTGAAATGTTGTTTCTGCAGTCATACATACAAGAAAAAAAGACCCAAGACACAACACAATTTACACAGACATCCATCACAGCGCAACTCCACCCCGCTGTGATGGAAGGCAAAAAAAACGTATCTCTCCCCTGCACTTCCCTCTCCCCCCGATGTCAGAGTCAAAGGCAGGTTCTCTGGATGCTTTCAAGAGAGAGCTAGATATACGGCTCTTAAAAATAGCGCAGGGGATATGGGGGGGGGAGGCAGGAACGGGGGACTGATTGGGGATGATCAGCCATGATCACATTGAATGGTGGTGCTGGCTGGAAGGGCCAAATGGCCTACTCCTGTACCTATTGTCTATTGTCTATCATCCATTCCTTCTCTCCAGAGAGGCTGCCTGTCCCGCTGAGTTACTCCAGCATACTCCACTATTTCGCTTCTTCAGAATCTTCACCTATTCAGAGACTCTGTCTCACTTGCCCTTTGAGTGAGAGATTCCCAAAGACTCAGATCCTCGAGAAAGAAAATATTTTGTCACATCTGTCTTCAAAAGGTTACCACTAAATTCCATCACATCACCTGTAGGGTTGGATAGAGCTCTTAAAGATAGCGGAGTCAAGGGATATGACGAGAAGGCAGGAACGGGGTGCCGATTGTGGTTGATCAGCCATGATCACAGTGAATGGCGGTGCTGGCTCGAAGGGCCGAATGGCCTACTGCTGCACCTATAGTCTATTGTCATTTTGTGCCTCATCTTCGGTGTATACCAGCACCTGCAGTTCCTTCCACCACACACTTCTTGCACAGTCCTCATTGTCCCAGATCAGAACATCCATCCTCAGGAACGGCCATCTTCCCAACGGCCATTGGACCCTGCGAGCTCCAACTAAACTCCAATCCAACGATTGCGAAACTGGGAACTGTACGATGCTGTCTTGCACAAACACAAAGACACGCGCAACGTGCTGGATAACTCCGCAAGGTCGGGCGCCCCCCATCATTTACCAGTTCTTTTCCCCACTATCTGCGCCCCGTTAGTTTTACCAATTCTTGGCCCAGGAGGCAGAGTTGAGGAGGCCTTGTCCCAGATCAGAACATCCATCCTCAGGAACGGCCATCTTCCCAACGGCCATTGGACCCTGCGAGCTCCAACTAAACTCCAATCCACGAATTGCAGAAACGGGGAACTGTAGATGCTGGCTTGCACAAACAAAAAAGGACACGCAACGTGCTGGAGTAACTCAGCAGGTCGGGCGGCCTCATTGACCAAGTCTTTGTTTCCCCACTTCTGCGACCCTTTAGTTTCTACCAGAAGTTCTTGGACCAGGAGGCAGAGTTGAGGAAGGCCTTGTGTCAGCTGGTGAACCTGAGTCAGAGGGTGACCTTCGCGAACAAGCGGATTGATACCATTCACGGTGGGTAGCCTTCCACGGCCGCTTCGGGAAGTTACTGCTTTGGGAAACATAGAAACATAGATGCAGGAGTAGGCCATTCGGCCCTTCGAGCCTGCACCGCCATTCGATATGATCATGGCTGATCATCCAACTCAGTATCCCATCCCTACCTTCTCACCATACCCCCTGATCCCTTTAGCCACATCTAACTCCCTCTTAAATATAGCCAATTAACTGGCCTCAACTACATTCTGTGGCAGAGAATTCCACAGATTCACCACTCTCTGTGTAAAACAATGATTTTCTCATCTCGGTCCTAAAAGACTTCCCTCTTATCCTTAAACTGTGACCCCTTGTCCTGGACTTCCCCAACATCGGGAACAATCTTCCTGCATCTAGCCTGTCCAACCCCTTAAGAATTTTGTAAGTTTCTATAAGATCCCTCCTCAATCTTCTAAATTCCAGCGTGTACAAGCCGAGTCTATCCAGTCTTTCTTCATATGAAAGTCCTGACATCCCAGGAATCAGTCTGGTGAACCTTCTCTGTACTCCCTCTATGGCAAGAATGTATTTCCTCAGATTAGGAGAGCAAAACTGTACGCAATACTCCAGGTGTGGTCTCACCAAGATCCTGTACAAAGAAAGGAGGACCTGGCGTGGGAGAGGGTGGGGGGGGGGGGGGGGGGGGGGGCGGCGAGGGCGAGATGGGATCGCCGTGAGGGAGGGGGAAGATAATGGGGACCCAGGCGTGACAGGGAGGGAAGAACAATGGAAGACCCATTGTGGTCGGGCGCTCACGGTGGCGCAGCGGTAGAGTTGCTGCCTCACAGCGAATACAGCGCCGGAGACCCGGGTTCCATCCCGACTACGGGTGCTGCCTGTACGGAGTTTGCACGTGACCTGCGCGGGTTTTCTCCGAGATATTCGGTTTCCTCCCACACTCCAATGATGTGCAGGTTTGTAGGTTAATTGTCTTGGTAAATGTAAAAAATTGTCCCCAGTGGGTGTAGGATAGTGTTAATGTGCGGGGATCGCTTGTTGGCTGATAGGGGAGTCCAGAACCAGGGGCCACACCGTTTAAGAATAAGGGGTAAGCCACTTAGAACGGAGATGGGGAAATACTTTTTCGCACAGAGAGTTGTGAGTCTGTGGAATTCTCTGCGTCCGAGGGGGGTGGAGGCAGGTTCTCTGGATATTTTTAAAGAGAAAGCTAGATAGGGCTCTTGAAGATAGCGGAGTCAGGGGATATGGGCAGAAGGCAGGAACGGGGTACTGATTGTGGATGATCAGCCATGATCACATTGAATGGTGGTGCTGGTTTGAAGGACCGAATGGTCTACTCCTGCACCTATTGTCTATTGACAACCAGAGTGCGGTCCTGAACTATTTCTACCTCATCGGTGACCCTCGGACTAATCTAAAAAAGGGTCTCGACCCGATACGTCGCCTATTCCTTCCCTCCATAGATGCTGCCTCACCCGCTGTATTTCCTCCAGCATTTTTGTCTAGCTCGGACTATCCTCGATCTGACATTACCGGCTTTAAATTGCACTAAACGTTATTCCCCTATCAGGTATCTGTACACTGTAAATGGCTGGATTGTAATCATGTATTGTCTTTCCGCTGACTGGATAGCGCGCAACAAAAAGCTTCTCACTGTGACTCGGTACAAGTGACAATAAGCTAAACTGAACTGAAGCAGAACTATGCCCTGGAGTAGTAGACTCCTCTGCCCTGGGTTAGTGATAGTGAATGGGTAAACAGGTGAAAGTGTTCCTCGTGCCAGGTGTAGTTGGCATTGAATCACAGGCACCATTGTCATGACTTCTTTCTTGCTCTGACTAGGGTTATGGGCTCGGAAGGAGGCCCTCGTACGTCTTCATCTGCAGGAGAGAAGCAGAGAGCCGGGGCCAGATATCGGAAGGTTGGTACCATGCCCGGGCAACAGTGCCCCTTCCACTCCACCCGCCCCATCTTGCCAACAAAGATGTTTAAGACAGAACTGCAGATGGTGGAGAAGGTAGACAGAAATGCTGGAGAAGCTCAGCGGGTGAGGCAGCATCTGTGGAGACAAAGAATAGGTGACGTTTCGGGTCGAGACCTTTCTCCAGACTGATGTTGGGGGGGGGGACGGGAAGAAGAAAGGAAGGGGTGGAGGCAGTGGGCTGTGGGGGAGCTGGGAAGGGGAAGGGAAGGAGGGAGAAAGCAGGGACTACCTGAAATTGGAGAAGTCAATGTTCATACCGCTGGGGTGTAAACTACCCAAGCGGAATATGAGGTGCTGCTCCTCCAATTTACGGTGGGACTCACTCTGGCCATGGAGGAGGCCCAGGACAGAAAGGTCGGATTGGGAATGGGAGGGGGAGTTGAAGTGCTGAGCCACCGGGAGATCAGGTTGGTTATTGCGGACCGAGCGGAGGTGTTGGGCGAAGCGATCGCCAAGCCTGCGCTTGGTCTCACCGATGTAGAGCAGCTGACACCTAGAGCAGTGGATGCAATAGATGAGGTTGGAGGAGGTGCAGGTGAACCTCTGCCTCACCTGGAAAGACTGCTTGGGTCCTTGGATGGAGTCGAGGGGGGAGGTAAAGCGACAAGTGTAGCATTTCCTGCGGTTGCAAGGGAAGGTACCAGGGGAGGGGGTGGTTTGGGTGGGAAGGGACGAATTGTCCAGGGAGTTACGGAGGCCAAACAAGATGCTCTGTTTGAGCTCGTCCCATTTGCCCGCCCAAATGCCCGCACGAGCGGCATGATGGCGCAGCGATGGTGTGGTCGCTGCCTTGCGGCGCCAGAGACACGGGTTGCCTCCCAGCTTCCACACCCAGAGCCACGGTTGAATCGGGGTCTCGGGGAGCTGTGATGGAGCAGCACTAACAACTGCACAACTGTGCCTCCCATTGCCCCTCCATTCCCTGAGGACTGTGAGGATGTCACGGTGGCGCAGCGGTAGTTGCTGCCGTACAGCGCTTGCAACGCCAGAGACCCGCCTTCAATCCCAACTACGGGTGCTGTCCGTATGGAGTTTCTACATTCTCCCAGTGACATATATACATCGACAATAGGTGCAGGAGTAGGCCATGCGGCCCTGCGAGCCAGCACCGCCATTCACTGTGATCATGGTTGATCATCCCCAATCAATACCTCCTGTGCCTGCCTTCTCCCCATATCCCCTGATTCTGCTTGCCCAAAGAGCTCTATCTAACTCTCTTTAAAATCCATCCAGTGAATGGACCTCCACTGCCTTCTGAGGCAGAGAATTCCACAAATTCACAACTCACTACGTTAAAAAAAAATGTGATCTCAGTTCTAAATGTTTAGCTAAATAACGGAAGATTGATTTCATTGGAAACAGGCCCTTCCAGACAATAGACAATAGGTGCATTTGAGCCAGCACCGCCATTCAATGTGATCATAGCTGATTATCCACAATCAGTACCCCGTTCCTGCCTTCTTCCCCATATCCTCTGAATCCGCTATCTTTAAGAGCCCTATCTAGCTCTCTCTTGAAAGCATCCAGAAAACCGGCCTCCACCGCCCTCTGAGGCAGAGAATTCCACAGACTCACAACTCTCTGGGTGAAAACGTTTCTCCTCATCTCTGTTCTAAATGGCTTACCCCTTATTCTTAAACGGTGGCCCCTGGTTCTGGACTCCCCCAACATCGGGAACATGTTTCCTGCCTCTAGCGTGTCCGACCCCTTAATAATCTTATATGTTTCTATAAGATATCCTCTCATCCTTCTAAACTCCAGTGAACACAAGCCCAGCCGCTCCATTCACTCATCATATGACAGTCCCGCCATCCCGGGAATTAACCTGGCGAACCCACGCTGCACTCCCTCAATAGCAATTGCGAGACAGATGGATGGAAGAGTTGCGAATTGTGAAGCCGGAGGAAGGAATGTAGATGGAGCCGCGTGGGTTTTCTCCGAGATCTTCGGTTTCCTCCCACCCCCCAAAAGACACACAGGTTTGTAGGTTAATTGGCTTGCAAGAGGTGTAAATTGTCCCTAGTGTGTGTAGGTTAGCATGAGTGTAGGGGGGGGGTCGCTGGTCGGCACCGACTAGGTGGGCCGAAGGGCCTGTTTCCGCGCTGCATCTCTGAACTAAACTAAATTAAAGACTAAAGGGGGTTTGCTCTTGCCCAGGCGGAGGTTGACGTACATCTTGGTGGAAGGCCATAAGCACCCGCCTTCACTAGCTCTCCCACTCCCCCCTCCCACAGGCGCTCCAACGAGGAGCTGGAGAAGGAGCTGGAGCTGCTGAACGGGGAGCGGGACCAACTGGCAGCTGAGCTGAAGCGGAACTCGCAGCTGATCGAGAAGAAGGTCTCCGAGGCGCGGCTGAAATGTGAGTCCATCGCGACTGCTGCCCTGCTGAAGGCAGCCTCTTCCTCCGCCGGGCAGCAGGGTACGCAGAGGCCGGTTCTCTGGATGCTTTCAAGAGAGCTAGATAGGGCTCTTAAAGATAGCGGAGTCAAGGGGATATGGGGAGAAGGCAGGAACGGGTACTGATTGGGGATGATCAGCCATGATCACATTGAATGGCGGTGCGACTCAAGGGCTGAATGGCCTACTCCTGCACCTATTGTCTATTGACCACAGACTGGAAGGGCCTTCTTGTGTATGGCGTGCACAGGCTAAAGTTGCAGGACAACTTGTTCTATTTTCTTATTTGATTGTGCACGCCAGGTTGATTGCATTTGTCGAAACAGGGCGGACCACGTGAAGGTTGCAATCTCCCATCTCACTGGAAGGGCCTGTTTCCAGTCAAATAAATCTTCCATTATTTAGCTAAACAAGCTAGATTAGTTGAACTTATTTCTAAACTACACCAATACCAACACCAATATCCCCTTGAGCAATGCTAGCGCCACCGTTTATACTTCTGAAATGACAGACAATAGACAACAGGTGCAGGATTAGGCCATTCGGCCCTTCGAGCCAGCACCACCATTCAATGTGACCTTGGCTGATCATCCCCAATCAGTACCCCGTTCCTGCCTTCTCCCCATATCCCCTGACTCCGCTATCTTTTAGAGCCCTATACAGCTCTCTCTTGAAAGTATCTAGAGAACCGGCCTCCACTGCCCTCTGAGGCAGAGAATTCTACAGACTCACATCACTCTGTGAGAAAAAGTGTTTCCTCGTCTCCGTTCTAAATGGCTTACCCCTTATTCTTAAACTGTGGCCCCTGGTTCTGGACTCCCCCAACATCGGGAACATGTTTCCTGCCTCTAGCGTGTCCAAACCCTTAACAATCTTATATGTTTCAATAAGATAGAAACATAGAAAATAGGTGCAGGAGTAGGCCATTCGGCCCTTCGAGCCTGCACCGCCATTTGATATGATCAGGGCTGATCATCCAACTCAGTATCCCATCCTTGCCTTCTCTCCATACCCCCTGATCCCTTTAGCCACAAGGGCCACATATAACTCCCTCTTAAATATAGCCAATGAACTGGCCTCAACTACCTTCTGTGGCAGAGAATTCCACAGATTCACCACTCTCTGTGTAAAAAATGACTTTCTCATCTCGGTCCTAAAAGTCTTCCCCCTTATCCTTAAACTGTGACCCCTAGTTCTGGACTTCCCCAACGTCGGGAACAATCTTCCTGCATCTAGCTTGTCCAACCCCTTAAGAATTTTGTAAGTTTCTATAAGATCCCCCCTCAGTCTTCTGAATTCCAACGTGTACAAGCCGAGTCTATCCAGTCTTTCCTCATATGAAAGTCCTGCCATCCCAGGAATCAGTCTGGTGAACCTTCTCTGTACTCCCTCTATGGAAAGAATGTCTTTCCTCAGATTAGGAGACCAAAACTGTACGCAATACTCCAGGTGTGGTCTCACCAAGACCCTGTACAGCTGCAGTAGAACCTCCCTGCTCTTATACTCAAATCCTTTTGCTATGAATGCTAACATACCATTTGCTTTCTTCACTGCCTGCTGCACCTGCATTCCTACTTTCAATGACTGGTGTACCATGACACCCAGGTCTCGCTGCATCTCCCCTTTTCATAATCAGCCACCATTCAGATAATAGTCTACTTTCCTGTTTTTGCCACCAAAGTGGATAACCTCACATTTATCCACATTATACTGCATCTGCCATGCCTTTGCCCACTCACCCAACCTATCCAAGTCACCTTGCAGCCTCCTAGCATCCTCCTCACAGCTAACACTGCCCCCCAGCTTCGTGTCATCCGCAAACTTGGAGATGTTGCATTCAATTCCCTCATCCAGATCATTAATATATATTGTAAATAGCTGGGTTCCCAGCACTGAGCCTTGCAGTACCCCACTAGTCACTGCCTGCCATTCTGAAAAGGACCCGTTTACTCCTACTCTTTGCTTCCTGTCTGCCAGCCAGTTCTCTATCCACATCAATACTGAACCCCCAATCCCATGTGCTTTAAGTTTGTATGCTAATCTCTTATGTGGGACCTTGTCGAAAGCCTTCTGAAAGTCCAGATACAACACATCCACTGGTTCTCCCCTATCCACGCTAGTTACATCCTCGAAAAATTCTATAAGATTCGTCAGACATGATTTACCTTTCGTAAATCCATGCTGACTTTGTCCAATGAATTCACCACTTTCCAAATGTGCTGCTATCCCATCTTTAATAACTGACTGCAGAATTTTCCCCACCATCGATGTTAGACTAACTGGTCTGTAATTCCCCGTTTTCTCTCTCCCTCCCTTTTTAAAAAGTGGGGTTACATTAGCTACCCTCCAGTCCTCAGGAACTACTCCAGAATCTAAAGAGTTTTGAAAAATTATCACTAATTCAATTCAATTCAATTCAATTCAACTTTAATGTCATTGCACAAATACAAGTATGGGTACAACGAAATGCAGTTTAGCGTCAGTCCGTAGTAATAGTGCAATATAGAAATAAAAATACAGAATAAGCAAACAATGTGGACGGAGAGACTGGAGAAATCTATCGGAGGGACACTTAGTTTCTGTGGCTAATGCATCCACTATTTCTGCGGCTACTTCCTTAAGTACTCTGGGATGCAACTTATCCGGCCCTGGGGATTTATCGGCCTTTAATCCATTCAATTTGCCTAACACCACTTCCCGGCTAACCTGGATTTAACTCAGTTCCTCCATCTCATTTAACACCCGGTGTCTTGCTATTTCCGGCAGATTATTTATGTCTTCCTTAGTGAAGACAGAACCAAAGTAGTTATTCAATTGGTCTGCCATGTCCTTGTTCCCCATGATCAATTCGCCCGTTTCTGACTGCAAGGGACATACATTTGTTTTAACTCATCTTTTCCTCTTGACATATCTATAAAAACTTTTGCAGTCAGTTTTTATGCTCCCTGCCAGTTTTCTTTCATAATCATAATTCAAGATTCCCTCTCATCCTTCTACACTCCAGAGTGTACAATCCCAGCTGCTCCATTCTCTCAGCATATGACTGTCCCGCCATCCCGGGAATTAACCATGTAAACCTACGCTGCACTCCCTCGATAGCAAGAATGTCCTTCCTCAAATTAGCGGACCAAAACTGCACACAATATTCCAGGTGTGGTCTCACTAGGGCTCTGTACAATTGCAGAAGGACCTCTTTGCTCCTAAATTCATCTCCTCTTGTTATAAAGGCCAACATGCCATTCGCTTTCTTCACTGCCTGCTGTACCTGCATGCTTACTTTCATAGACTGATGGACAAGGACCCCCAGATCCCGTTGTACGTCCCCTTTTCCCAACTTGACGCCATTTAGATAGTAATCTGCCTTCCGTTTTTGCTACCAAAGTGGATAACCTCACATTTATCCACATGAAACTTCATGACAGCGGGGACATTTTCTCCGTTCTCTTTTCCCCGTCGTGGATTTAGTCGAGGCAGAGACGAAGGACTGCCTGGCCGCGTCGGGGCGACTGCAGGAGGCGTTGGCGGAGAAGGTGCAGGCGCAGCAGAGACTGACCGAGCAGCTGACCGAAGCCCAGCGTGAGGTGGAGGAAACTCAGGAGACTGCCGAGACCCTGCGTCGGGAGCTGTGCAGCCAGCAGGGGGCGTACCAAGAGGGTGAGTACCACCATCGCCAATGCAATAGACAATAGGTGTAGGAGTAGGCCATTCGGCCCTTTGAGCCAGCACCGCCATTCAATGTGATCATGGCTGATCATCCCCTATCACTAACCCGTTCCTGCCTTCTCCACATATCCCCTGACTCCGCTATCTTTAAGAGCCCTATCGAGCTTTCTCTTGAAAGTATCCAGAGAACCGGCCTCCACCGCCCTCTGAGGCAGAGAATTCCACAGACTCACAACTCCCTGTGAGAAAA
Organism: Leucoraja erinaceus; assembly: GCF_028641065.1. Taxonomy (NCBI): domain Eukaryota; kingdom Metazoa; phylum Chordata; class Chondrichthyes; order Rajiformes; family Rajidae; genus Leucoraja; species Leucoraja erinaceus. The sequence goes on from NW_026576938.1 coordinate 208,272, forward strand.
AGTGTTTCCTCGTCTCCGCTCTAAATGGCTTACCCCTTATTCTTAAACTGTGTGTGGCCCCTGGTTCTGGACTCCCCCAACATCGGGAACATGTTTCCTGCCTCTAGCGTGTCCAAACCCTTAACAATCTTTTATGTTTCAATGACAATCTTATATGTTTGAATGCAACGGGTGACTGGGGCCTGTTGGCAGTGAAAGTTGTCTCTTTGTGCCCCTTGCACTAACAATGTTTGGGACAAAGACCCGTCATTTATGCATTTGCCTCTATTCAAGTTCAAGATACATTTATTGTCACATGCATTAATTGGTACAGTGAGATTTGAGTTACCATACAGCCACACGAATAAAAATAACACAATACACGATAGAATTTAACATGGACATCCCCACACAGCAGAATCAAGGTTTCCCACTGTGAGGGAAGGCAATAAAGTTCAGTCATCTTCCTCTTTGTTCACCCGTGGTCGGGGCCTTTGAGCCCCCCGCAGTCGTCGCTATGGCCAGCCCGATGTCCAGGCCCTCTCGCCGGGATGATCGGACCTCCGACGTCAGAACGGAAGAACACTCTCAGCGGCTTGGAGTTTCCGAATCAGCCGCTTCTTACCGGAGACTGCAGCCCCGAAGGCCGAGCTCTAACAACACACCCGCGACCCCCGTCAAAGGATCCCAGGACTCCGCGATGTTAAATTCAGCGCCGCCCGAGGCCGGAAGCTCCTCAAACCACAGCTCCACGGTGTTAAAGCAGCAGGCCCAACACTCCGGAGCTTCAAGGTGGTGATCCCCGGTAAGGCATCGGCCCGCTCCGCGATGGAATTCTGTGCTGCGCCGCTGTTGAAGTTCTGGCCAGTCTCTGGTAGGAAACGCCACCACAATCCAGTTGGTAGGCCGTGGGGGGGGCGAAGATGCGGCAGAGAAAAGACGTATCTTCAACCAGGAAGTGACTTGGAAATCTGACCTCCCCACCGTCGAAGGGGATCTATCGCAGTCGCTGCCTCAAAAAGGCTACCAACATCATCAGAGACCCACACCATCCTGGCCACACACTCATCTCTCCGTTGCCATCGGGAAGAAGGTACAGGAGCCTGAATTCTGCAACATCCAGGTTCAGGAATAGCTGCTTCCCCACAGCCATCAGGCTATTAAACTCACCATCAAACAAACTCTGAACTATAACAGTCTGTTTCACTTTGTCCGTTTATTTATTGTGTATATATATATACGGTCTATGGTATATAGACACACTGAACTTTTATCTCCTGTTCTGTATTATGTTTACATATTGTGTTGTGCTGCAGCAAGCAAGAATGTCATTGCCCTATCTGGGACACATGACAATAAAACTCTCTTGACTTGACTTGACTTGTTCCCCGCAGCGCTGCAGGAGAAGATGGCGGCGGCGGAGAGCCTCATGGCTGAGCAGCTGTCGGAGATGGAGAAGCATCTGAACGAGGCCCGCAGGGAGCACGCCAAGGCTGGTGAGTGGGACCCCCTTCCCCCCCTCCTCCAGGGGGGTGGTGAACCAGTGGTGGAATAGCTCCCCCTCCCACTCCCTCAGCCTCCTCCCCCCCCCACCCTCCCCCATGGACCAACGTTCTCAGTTCATCTCCAACGTCTTGTTCATACCTTCCCCTTCCCTCCATGCCCCTACCCCTCACCCCCCTCTTCCTCCAGCCCCTCCCAAGCCGATCTGCCGAGAGCCTTGTGCAGGAAAGAACTGCAGATGCTGGTTTAAAAATTGAACTTAGACGCAAACCTCTGAGGATCATTCAGTCTCCCTGAGGATCCACCAGTGCTTCTACTCAGCGGCTGTAGAAAGCATCTTGTCCGGCAACATCACAATCTGGTTTGGGAACAGCTCTGCCCAGGACAGGAAGGCTCTGTAGAGAGTGGTGCGTTCGGCCGAACACACCATGGGAACTACACTGCCCCCCCCTGCAGATCCAGAGCCAGCAACATTATGGGGGACCCCTACCCCCCCCAGCAACTGACTGTTCCAAGCTGCTACGGTCAGGCAAACGCCTCCGCTGTCATGCTGTGACAACAGAGAGGATGAGACGGATTTTCTTCTCACAGGCCGTCAGGACTGTAAACTCTGATCCCACCAGGGACTTACTTACTGTTGTGTTGTGTCTTTTTTAAAAATTGCTGGGTTTTTTTTTCTAATAATGTAAATACTGATTCTGTTCTATTCTGTTCTGTTGTTTTTTGCACAATCCGCAGGCATTGCCACTTTCATTTCACTGCACATCTTGTGATAAATAAACTTGACTTGACCTCTGGAGAGAAGGAATGGGTGACGTTTCGGGTCGAGACGGGTCTGAAGAAGGATCTCGACCCCAAAACGGCGGTCCATTCCTTCTCTCCAGAGACGCTGCCTGTCCCGCTGAGTTACTCCGGCATTTTGTGTCTTATCTTCAACCAAGAGCCTCCGCTCTACACTCGAGAACCAATTCCTGATTTCATCAGTTGCTCCCTGACGGCCCTTCCGACGGTTGTCCAAGCCCCCCAGCCTCCAACATTGCCCATACCTACCTCTCCCCTCCTCCCCCCACACGCATCTCCCTCGTGCCTCCCCTTCACCCTCCCCACTCCGTTCTTGCGACCAAACTCGGTCAGCTGCTAACAAAGATCTCAGAGCACAGGAGGAGTATATTGTGTTCTGTTCGGGGAACCATGATATAGGAAATATATTGCCAAGGTTGAAAGGCTTCAGAATAGATTTACGAGGATCTCGCCAGGACTAGGAATAGAGACCCAGCCTGCTCAACCTCTCCCTATAGCTCACACCCTCGAGTCCTGGCAACATCCTCGTAAATCTTCTCTGAATCCTTTCCAGCTTGACACCTTTCCTATGACATGGTGTCCACAGAAGGCAGTGGAGGCCAATTCACTGGATGAATTTGAAAGAGAGTTAGATAGAGCTCCAGGGGCTAGTGGAATCAAGGGTTATGGGGAGAAGGCAGGCACGGGTTATTGATTGTGGATGATCAGCCATGATCACAATAAATGGTGGTGCTGGCTCGAAGGGCCAAATGGCCTCCACCCGCACCTATTTTAGACAATAGACAATTCGGCCCTTCGAGCCAGCACCGCCATTCAATGTGATCATGGCTGATCATTCCCAATCAGTACCCGTTCCTGCCTTCTCCCCATATCCCCTGACTCCGCTATCTTTAAGAGCCCTATCTAGCTCTCTCTTGAAAGTATCCAGATAACCGGCCTCCACCGCCCCCTGAGGCAGAGAATTCCACAGACTCACAACTCTCTGTGTGAAAAAGTGTTTCCTCGTCTCCGTTCTAAATGACTTACCCCTTATTCTTAAACTGTGTGTGGCCCCTGGTTCTGGACTTCCCCCAACATCGGGAACATGTTTCCCGCCTCTAGCGTGTCCAAACCCTTAACAATCTTATATGTTTCAATAAGATATCCTCTCATCCTTCTAAATTCCAGAGTATACAAGCCCAGCTGCTCCATTCTCTCAGCAAATGATAGTCCCGCCATCCCGGGAATTAACCTGGTGAACCTACGCTGCATTTCCTCAATAGCAAGAATGTCTTTCCTCAAATTAGGGGACCTAAACTGCACACAATACTCCAGGTGTGGTCTCACACTAGGGGACACAAACCCAGTGTACTGCCCCTTGTCCCAACTTGCCAGTCACGTTGTTTTGCTTTCTCACGCATCCAGTTGTGGCTCTCCGTCAAGCGGATCGCCAGGCAGCCCGGGACAAGGAGAGGCTGGAAGCCTGCGGGAAGCTCCAGGAGGAGCAGCACAAGCAGGAGAGGCAGCGGCTGAGCGGACAGCTGCGCCAGCTGCAGAGGGACAAGACCCTGCTGGTGGTGAGTGGTTCCCTGGCTGAATGCTTCTTTATTCTCACTGACCAACTGATCCTCACACCTGTCGCCATTGGCTTTGGTAACATTGTAAATTGCCCCAACTGTGTAGGATAGTGCTAGTGTACGGGGATCGCTGGTCGGCGCGGACTCATAGAAACAGAGAAAAATAGGTGCAGGATTAGGCCATTCGGCCCTTCGAGCCAGCACCACCATTCAATAGGATCATGGCGGATCTAAAATCAGTACCCCGTTCCTGCTTTTTCCCCATATCCCTTGATTCCTTTAGCCCAAAGAGCTAAATCTAACTCTTGAAAACATCCAGTGAATCGGCCTCCATTGCCTTCTGTGGCAGAGAATTCCACAGATTCACAACTCTCTGGGTAAAAAGGTTTTTCTTCATCTCAGTCCAAAATGGCCTGCTCCTTATTCTTAAACTGTGTGACCCCTTGTTCTGGACTCCCCCAACATCAGGAACATGTTTCCTGCCTCTGGCATGTCTAATCCTTTAATAATCAAATGTTTCAATAAGAGATCCTCTCATCCTTCTAAATTTCAGGGTATACAAGCCCAGCCGTTCCATTCTATCAACATATGGCCTGCCACTTATTCTTAAACTGTGTGACCCTTGGTTCTGGACTCCCCCCAACATCTGCAAATGGCCCTCTAAAGTCTAATTTGTACCCCTATCCCTAAATCAGCCCGGGTTTGAATCACCCACACTCGTTAGTCAGTTAAGTTAATGTCACGTGTACCGAGGTACAATGAAAAGCTTTTGTTGCGTGCTAACCAGTCAGCGGAAAGACGATACACGATTACAATCAAGCCATTCAGAATATACAGATACACGACCAATGGAATAACGTGAATAGTGCAAGACAAAGCCAGTGAAGTCCAATCAAATATAGTCCAAAGGTGGACAAATATGCTGGAGAAACTCAGTGGGTGAGGCAGCATCTACGGAGCGAAGGAATAGGTGATGTTTTGGGTCGAATGGGAGGGGGAGTTGAAGTGCGGGGCCTACTGTCTCCGCCTCTTCCTTCCTTCTTCCCGCCCCCCCCCGATCAGTCTGAAGAAGGGCCTCGACCCGAAACATCACCTGTTCCTTCGCTCCATAGACGCTGCCTCACCTGCTGAGTTTCTCCAGCATTTTTGTCTAATCAATTTAACCAATTTTCTATCCATGTTAGCACTCTACCCCTAATATCATGTGCTCTAATTTTGCCCACTAATCTCCTATGTGGGATCTTATCAATGCTTTGTGAAAGTCCAGGTAGACTACATCCACTGGCTCTCCCTTGTCCATTTTCCTAGTTACATCCTCAAAAAAAATCCAGAAAATTAGTCAAGCATGATTTCCCCTTCGTAAATCATGCTGATTCAGACCGATCCTGTTACAGCTATCCAACTTGTCCAAGTCACCCTGCATTCTCATAGTATCCTCCTCACAGTTCACACTGCCACCCAGCTTTGTGTCATCTGCAAATTTGCTAATGTTATTAGTAATCCCTTCATCTAAATCATTGATGTATATTTTAAATAGCTGCGGCCCCAGTACCGAGCGATGCAGTACCCCACTAGTCACTACCTGCCATTCTGAAGGGCCTCGACCCGAAACATCACCTGTTCCTTCGCTCCATAGATGCTGCCTCACCTGCTGAGTTTCTCCAGCATTTTTGTCTACCTTCGATTTTTCCAGCATCTGCAATTCCTTCTTAAATATAGTCCGAAGGTCTCCAGTGAAACGCGAGGCCCTTATCCCAGTCCTAGGAAAATTGGGATGAACAAACATAATACTTGATGGGACACAGAGTGCTGGAGTAACTCAGCGGGTCAGGCAGCATCTCTAGAGAACATAGATGGATAACGTTTTGGGTCGGGACCAGAAGACTGATTTTGTCCCGAAAAGTTCTCCAGAGATGCTGCCTGACCCGCTGAGTTTAGTTTTTTTGTTTTAGTTCGGAGATACAGTGTGGAAACAGGCCAATCGGCCCACCGAGTCCACGCTGACCAGAGGCCTTGTTCCACTTTCACAACCTAATTCACAACCTCTTTTACTCGTGGACATTTTTCATTATGTTGAAAAAAAAGCCCTGACCTACTTGATGCCACGAGTACCTACGACTAGTATCGCAACCTCCTACTACCTACCTATGAGCTCCTACGACCTCGTGACGACCATGCTGCGTATGAGTCAAGGGCAAACTCGGCAGAGGTCGTGAATTAGGTCGTCAAAGTGGGACAGGCCCTTTAACACTATCCAACACACCAGGGGCAAATTTACAATTTTACCGAAGCCAATTAACCTACAAACCCGCACGCATTTGTAGTGTGGGAAGGAAACCGGAGCACCCGGAGAAAATTCACGCAGTCACTGTGAGAACATGCAACATCCGTACAGACAGCACCCTTAGTCGGGATCGAACCTGGGTCTCTAGCGCTGTGAGGCATCATCATTACCCCTGCGCCATTCTGCCGTCCCTAGGGCATAAGAACACAAAGTGCTGGAGTAACTCAGAGTAGGTCAGGCAGCATCTCTAGAGAACATGGATTGGTAACGTTTCGGGTCGGATATCTGAAGAAGAGTCTCATCCTGAAGCATCACGTACCCATGTTCTCCAGAGATGCTGCCTGACCTGCTGAGTTACTCCAGCATTGTAATCAGCAACGTCACTGCAGAGCTCTCCTGTGTTATAGACAATAGGTGCAGGAGCGTTCGACCTTTCGAGCCAGCACCGCCATTCAATGTGATCATGGTTGATCATCCACAATCAGTACCCTGTTCCTGCCTTCTCCCCATATCCCCTGACTCCGCTATCTTTACGAGCACCATCTAGCTCTCCCGCGAATTAACCTTGTGAATCTACGCTGCATTCCCTCAATAGTGAGAATGTCCTTCCTCAAATTTGGAGATCAAAACTGCGCACAATATTCCAGGTGTGGTCTCACTAGGGCTCTGTACAACTGCAGGAGAACCTCTTTGCTCCTATATTCGATTCCTCTTGTTATGAAGGCCAACATGCCATTCACCTTCTTCACTGCCTGCTGTACCTGCATGCTTACTTTAATTGGCTGATGAACAAGGACTCCCAGATCCGGTTGTACTTCCCCTTTTCCCAACTTGACACCATTTAGATAATAATCTTCCTTCCTTTTTTTTGCTACCAAAGTGGATAACCTCACATTTATCCACATTAAACTGCATCTGCCCACTCACCCAACCTGTCCAAGTCACCCTGCATCCTCATAGCATCCTCCTCACAGTTCACACAGCCACCCAGCTTTGAGTCATCTGCAAATTTGCTAATGGTACTCTTAATGCCTTCATCAAAACCATTGATGCATATTGTAAATAGCTGCGGTCCCAGCACCGAGCCTTGCGGTACCCCACTAGTCACTGCCTGCCATTCTGGAAGGGACCCGTTAATCCCTACTCTTTGTTTCCTGTCTGCCAACCAATTTTCTATCCATGTTAGCACTCTACCCCCAATATCATGTGCTCTAATTTTGCCCACTAATCTCCTATGCGGGATGTTGTCAAATGCTTTGTGAAAGTCCAGGTACACCACATCCACTGGCTCTCCCTTGTCCATGTTCCCACGGAGCCGACACCCGGCTTCATTCCCTGGGGACACACGACCAGGAATGTTGTGATTTTCTTGTCCGGCAGGCCACGCTGAGACAGGAAGGGCTGCTCGGCCAGTTCAAGAGAAATCGGGCTGCAGCTGTACACACCTCCGCTGCCCTGTCTGATCAACAGGAGCCACCGAGACCCCTAGAGCCGCCACAGGCATCAAGGCCCAGAGCCAAGGACTCCAGCAAAGGTAACGATGGCCATTCAGAGATTTCAGATAACAATGGCAACAGAAAATACGATACAATAGAACTTTATTTATCCCAGGAGGGAAATTGATCTGCCCACAGTCATAAAAACACAAAATACATGAAAGTTGTACATGAAATGGTGCTGCAATGTCAGTTTTGTCATATGTCCAGAGTGGAGCGGCAGGGCTTGTATACTCTGGAATTTAGAAGGATGAGAGGGCATCAAATTGAAACGTATAAGGATATTAAAGGATTGGACACACTAGAGGCAGAAAACATGGTGGGGGAGTCCAGAACCAGGGGCCACAGTATTAAAGAATAAAAGGTAGGCCATTTAGAACGGAGATGCGGAGAACCATTTTCACCCAGGGAGTTGTGAGTCTGTGGAATTCTCTGCCTCAGAAAGCAGTGGAGGCCGGTTCTCTGGATGCTTTCAAGAGAGAGTTAGATAGAGCTTTTAAAGATAACGGAGTCAGGGGATATGGGGAGAAGGCAGGAACGGGGTACTGATTGGGGATGATCAGCCATGATCACAGTGAATGGTACTGCTGGCTTCGAAACGTCACCTATTCATCTCCTCCAAAGATGCTGCCTGATCTCAGAGGGTGGTGGAGGCCGGTTCTCTGGATGCTTTCAAGAGAGCTAGATAGGGCTCTTAAAAATAGCGGAGTTAGGAGATATGGGGAGAAGGCAGGAACGGGGTACTGATTGGGGATGATCAGCCATGATCACATTGAATGGCGGTGCTAGCTCGAAGGGCCAAATGGCCTACTCCTCCACGTATTGTCCATTGTCTATTATCTGAGTTACTCCAGCACTTTCCATCCTGTTGTGTATTAACCAGCATCTGCAGTTCTTTGTTTCTAGATCATAACAATGTAATTTGTATGAGGTTGCTCCTAGCGTCAGCTAGTATTAAACGTGCCTTTCACCAAAGATAGACTCTAAATGCTGAAATAGCTCAGCGGGACAGGCAGCATCTCTGGATAGAAGGAATGGGTGATGTTTCAGGTCGAGACCCTTCTTCACACTGAGAGTCAGGGGAGAGGGTGAGGTGTGAAAACGAGACATCAAAAGAGATGGGGAAATCACGGAACGTGTGGAATAGATCATTGTTAGCTAGGAGAAGGTGACAACAAAGCAAACAGAGATAACATGTAATCAGGGGGCAGTCAGACTCGGATACTAGAGCATGGGATGGGGAGGAAGGATGGGAGGGAAATGGGCAGAACCCGATTGAATAAGCAGGGAGGAAAACATTTAAAAAGAAAATCAACAAAAAGATGTGAATTGGTGAATTGGTAGATGAGCTATATCACAAACACATACTGTTCCCCCGCAACACCAAGAGGCGTAAGGGAAGTCGGGTTCCTAAAATGGTGGACGTTCCGCTCCGTTGCGTACTACACTACAAATCTGTCCATTGGATTTTGCAGGAGTGGTCTATCTTATGCCTTCTATGATCTTTGGTCAGACAGGTTCGAGAACTGGGAAGGTGGAGGGACGGGGAGAGAGGGAAATCAAGGGTCATGAAAGCTGTAGAGTAATAGGTTATTTTACTCTTCCAGATTCTCTTGCAGAGGTGCTGGACGAACTGCAGGCTCTGAGTGCAGCAGTGATCGCTGACCAAGAGGAGAGGGAGATGACTGACGAGGAGGAAAGGACAGATTAGGCGGAAGATAGGGAAATCCAAGCCGCCTCCTTGAAGATCACCGACTGGCCAATGCTCTCGGCCGACCAAAGTCTTCCACGAACAAGACGAGTGGATGGAAAGTGATGAAGATTGGAGCTTGCTCCTCCCAGAGTTCAGCCGAGGCAGTTCTTCATCGCAGTGGTTTCCAAGCACCTTTTGTTTCGAGTGGGCCTCGCATACAGAGTCATGTGAGGATCGATTGTGTGACTGAGCAGTAGCTGCAAGGCTGGGACCCCTTCAGACCGCCATCACAGCAAGCACCAGACCACCAATAACATGACGAAGCAAATTTCAGCGATATGAGCCGATGTTTCATCAGCAAACATCAGATGATATATCACGAGTAAAATGATTAAGTATGTTTCAACACTACAGCTGGTGCTTCATTGTAAAAGTGAAGGAGAACCACAGAAACTTAAAAAATAAAAACAATTTAAAAATGTGCCTTCCTTTAGTTACATTTTTAGTTTAGAGAGACAGCGCGGAAACAGGCCCTTTCGACCCACCGGGTCCACGCTGACCAGCGATCCCCGCACATTAACACTATCCTACGGGGACAATTCTTCCACTTTTATACCAAGCCAATGAACCTACAAACCTGTACGTCTTTGGAGCGTGGGAGGAAACCGAAGATCTCGGGGAAAACCCACGCTGGCCACGGGGAGAACGTACAAATTCCGTACAGACATCACCCGTAGTCGGGATCGAACCCGTGTCTCTGGCGCTGCATTCACTGTAAGGCAGACCCTCTACCCGCTGCGCCACCGTGACCGCTGGGGTAGAGATAATTTAACACCTATAAACAGCACCACGTTTTCAGCCTCTGAACACCAGATGATATAGATCATAGCGATAAACAGCAGTCACAAGCTTAAGGGAAATGGACAGGGTCTGGAGACGGTCCAGAGGAGGTTTACAAGAATGGTCCCAAGAATTAGTAGGCTAACATATATAATGAGAATTTGATGCCACTGGGCCTGTATTCAACAGAGAGTGGTGAATCTGTGGAATTCTCTGCCACAGAGGTAGTTGAGGCCAGTTAATTTGTTATATTTAAGAGGGAGTTAGATGTGGCCCTTGTGGCTAAAGGGATCAGGGGGTATGGAGAGAAGGCAGGTACAGGATACCGAGTTAGATGATCAGCCATGATATTGAATGGCGGAGCAGGCTCGAAGGGCCGAATGGCCTCCTCCTGCACCTATTTTCCACGTTTCTATTCGCTGGAGTTCAGAAGAATGAGGGGGGAATCCTCATTGAAACATACAGAATATGTACATATATTTGGTCTGAAGAAGGGTTTCGGCCCGAAACGTCGCCTATTTTCTTCGCTCCATAGATGCTGCTGCACCCGCTGAGTTTCTCCAGCAATTTTGTGTACCTTCAGAATATGTACAATGTTGGGCGAGTCCAGAACCAGGGGCCACGGTCTTAGGAAACCTGAACAGAAACCTCTGGAGACTTTGAGCCCCACCCAAGGTTTCCGTGCGGTTCCCGTATGTTTTTGTCAGTCTCCCTACCTGCTTCCACTACCTGCAACCTCCAGCAACCACCTGCAACCTCCGGGAACCGCACGGAAACCTTGGGTGGGGCGCAAAGTCTCCAGAGGTTTCCGTTCAGGTGTCCTAAGTGGGACAGGGGCATTAGAATAAAGGGGAGGCCATTTAAGACTGAGGTGAGAAAAAACGTTTTCACCCAGAGAGTTGTGAATTTGTGGAATTCCCTGCCACAGGGCAGTGGAGGCCAAATCACTGGATGGATTTAAGAGAGAGTTAGATAGAGCTCTAGGGGCTAGTGGAATCAAGGGATATGGGGAGAAGGCAGGCACGATTAGGGATGATCAGCCATGATTGCAATGAATGATGGTGCTGGCTCGAAGGGCCAAATGGCCTCCTCCTGCACCTATTTTCTATGTTTCTAGAAAGGCTTGGATAGAATGGGTGTGGAGAGGATGTTTCCATTGGTGGCAGAGTCCAGGACTAGAGGTCATAGCCTCAGAATTAAAGGATGTTATTTTAGGAAGGAGATGAGGAGAAATGTCTAGTCAGAGGGTGGTGAATCTGTGGAACTCCTTGCCACAGAAGGCTGTGGGGGCAAAGTCAGTGAATATATTTAAGGAAGAGATTGATAGATTTTTGATTTGTACGGGTGTCTGAGGTTATGGGGAGAAGGCTGAAGAATGGGGTTAGGAGAGAGATAGGTCAGCCATGATTGAATGGGCCGAATGGCCTCATTCTACTCCTATCACTTATGTTCATCGTGTACTTCGAAACTTAAGTATGCATCAATATCCCTAAACCTTGCTTTATTTAAACTATTCCGATCAGGAATTTTATAAATTCTCAACTATTTTTTGAAGCGGGCCTTTTACAAAGCGCTAATGTTAGTTTGAAAACTCGTATATATTATGTGCACTATATTATATTTGAAAGACAATAATCAGGTTTGCCAGATTTTTTTTAATTGTAAATAACATGTTTATAGTGCTGAGGAACACGACTTTGAAACAAACTCAATACTAAAATAAATCCAAATGTGAAAATATGACATGCAATAGCCCAGGTGTTTAACTCCGCTTTACAAAGAAAAGGCATAACTTTGATCCCGACTTAAACTGTAAGTAGTCACCTAAATACTTTCATGAATAATCATCAGCCAATCTGGCTCAGAAATTAATACAATACTTGATTCTTCGAGTCACAGACTGGTTTCATTGCCAATCCTGTGTTGAGTTTGAAGGCAAGCAAAATGAAACAATTGATCATTGCATCTTTGGGTTTAGACAAATAAACAAAGCAACCAGATTTCATGCATCCGATTGACACAAGTAACCACATCATTAGAACCCGTTTCACTTTCCTCATCTAATCCCGCTTAGGCAAGTCGCCTCTGTTCCGCAATCCCACTGTATTCATTTCTGGTTACACTCTTGATAACGTCCAGAGAAAAAAATTGTTAACTTTATGTAGCCTGAAAAAATAACGAGGGGACATTGCCAAAGGAGGGCAGGGGGAAAAAAAGTGTAAATATTCTTCCTCTTCCTAAAATGTAGAAACAAGGAACTGCAGAATAACCTGTTACCGTTTTCAGCTCAGATATTATGAGCCAAAGGGCCACTTCCTGTACTATTCTAGGCTTCATTAACATCTTGCTCTGGCTGGCAAGAATCTTGAGCAGAAGTTATTTCTATAAATGTAAATAGACTAGATGCCAACATAAACATTGGGGGGGGGGGGGGGGGGGGGGGGGGGGGGGGGGGGGGGGGGGGGGGTGGGGGGGGGGGGGGGGGGGGGGGGGGGGGGGGGGGGGGGGGGGGGGGGGGGGGGGGGGGGGGGGGGGGGGGGGGGGGGGGATCTGTGCTCGAGGCAAGAAATTGCAACTCTGAAGAAGTCAAATTAAAATCGTTATTATCACCATTTGCTTATTGTCAAATTGACAAATTTACTGCATGGACAAATATTTTCACATGTCTAATAGAAAAAAATGTATAAAACAAAGACCACTGTCCTTTTAAACAACTTTCCTGGACATTATCCTAGATTATACAAGGGGAAAACTAAATCATGTGGTCAGTGACAGAAGGCTAACTTTGCATTTAATTTTTTTTTATGCCTTAGCTTCATTGTAAATGACATAAAAATGCAAAAACATACAACAAAAACCTTAAATGAAGGCATTCTTTTAGAAGAAACGAGATCTTGTAAACATTTTGACAAGAGACGAGAATAGCTGCCCAATCTGGCTGGAGCCAGTAAACCTGCCCAATCTGACCTGATTTCTAAACTCGATGAATTATTAGCAAGTTGTTTGTTATTGTGGTTTTTTAAGCTGCTCTGGGACCGGCAATTTGCAAAAAAACACACAACCTTTGGAGATTAAGATGGAGGGGAACGTTGGAATGATGGGAATGACAATAGACATAAAAAGCTGCGGAAACTCAGCGGGTCTGGAGAGAAGAAATAAATGCAAAGAAGGGCACCTAATCAGTTTCTCCAGAGATGCTGTCCAAAAATACCAAAATACCTTTTTAACCATATTAACTTTCAGAACAGCAAATGTCACCTAATGCTAGAATAAAGAAAATGTGTTCTCTGCATTTCCCAAACTCATAACTCCGTAATTCAAGTATTTAGCACCCTGGTAAATGTATGTTATTACATCGGGCAAACGTTCTGTATACAATTTTCCTCATTGGCCCCAATATGTAAAGCACATGCAAATTAAATTGTATTGGAATCATCGCTATTCCAATAAACATAGGCAGGGTCTGTTCTGAAAAGGATGGGTTCATTTTTCAGGTGGAAACCTTTGAAACGATACTCAGATGCACCTTTTCCCACACACATGAGGAAGTCCACATCCAGCATCCAGCCTGGTCACGGCATGTCAGTTCTCTCTGGGCAGACACATTTCATTTGAAAGAACTCTGCAAATCCTTGATGAACTGCTTTGATTTTTCCGTTGCCAGCGTGTCGCTTTTGCAAGCCATGTTGTGGACGATGAGCTTGATGGAGCGCCCAAGTTCCACGCAGAACCTCTCGGGGTCCTTGTTCTTCTTGTGGATCTCCCCCCCGCAGTGCAGGCCAACGACGAGGCCGTCGGCGTTGAAGATGGGAGAGCCCGAGGCGGCGTGGTGGAAGTCAGCCTTGTAGAGGATTGTATTGGGGAACCTGGCTCTGTTGAAGGCGTGGCTGGCCACCATGACAATGTCAGGCAGGTAATTCTCGGCGTCTCCCCCGGCGATGGCGGTCCGCAGGTTTTCCAGCAGGTTGGCGGAGTCTCCAGCTGCCCGCTGCTGGTCGCAAGTCATGAGCGAGCAAGGACACACTTTCTTCACCTGCCCATCGGGGTGTCCGGCGATGTAGAGGTTGCCAGCGTCCGGCGGCAGAAGGGTGCAGTGTTCTGCCAGACCCTGCACACCGGGCGGGCTCTCCTCCAACTCCAGCACGGCATAGTCCAGGGCCTGGTCGAAGATCTCCAGCCAGGCGGCCAGCTTGAGCGGCCGGCCCTTCTGCCCGTCCTCCTCGTAGCCGAAGAAGACCAGGCCGGCGTCGCGGACGGCTGCGGGCCAGCTGTCGGGCGGGGTGGTGTTCCCCACCATCATCTCCACGGCATGGTAGGAGGTGAGGAGGTATCTGTCCCTGAGGAAGAAGCAGCTGCCGCCCCCCTGTGCACTGGGTGTTTGCCAGCTGAGACAGCCCACGCTCGCCAGACGTTCGATTATACGGCGGATGGCTCTGGCTGGGATGGGCGACTGGGCCTCTTGGTGGAGCCGGTTCAAGTACTGCCTCTCTGACATGTTGCCCAGCTCGGCGTTCCTCGACACGGCCAGCTTGAACCTGAGCAGCGCGGCTTTGCGGGCCTCCACATGCCACCGGGGCAAGGGGTAGCGGCCGCTGTCCGACGGCGGCAACGCCTCGGCAACCTTGCTGGCTCTCGGCTTCCAGTTCTTGCCGCCGCTCCCGTCGTCTCCCGCCACCTTCTTCTTGTAGCTGCTCATCTCCACCTGGAAGCTGCGGCCGTTCAGCCCGTCCACGGCGTGGTTGAACTGGATCTTGCGCGGCGGCTCCACCTTCTCCAGCAGCTTGTGGGTGTCGTCGTGGACGCGGGGGTCGAAGCGGCCGTCGGCGGTCAGCGCCTGGCGGACAGTCTGGCCCTCGAAGCCCAGGACGCACAGCTTGGTCTGGCCCTGGGCGATGCGGTCAGACAGCACGATGCGCTGGGCGGTGTTCACCATCGTGCGGCCGCTGGGCTCCACGTAGAACAGGACGTGGCGGCAGTCGTGGCTGGTCGCCGGGGGTCGCCGCAACTCGCCGCCCGCCCCCTCCCGCCCCGGGCCCGGGCAGCGCAGGAAGAGCAGGCGAAAGTGCGTGTGCGGCGGCAGGTAGCGGCACAGGATGTCCACGTTCACCAGGCCCTTCAGCCCACCCTCCCCGTACACCAGGATGGTGCTGTCCACCCTCACCTTCTCCTCGAAGTCGCAGGAGGAATTGAGGGCGGTGATCAGGGCGTCGTCAGGGTCGCCGGTGAAGGCGTGCTGGATGTTGTCCGGGTCCCCGCACACGCTGAAGGTGAACTCCTTCCTCGCCAAGTTCTCCGCCCCGCAGTCCATCTGGTCCGCCGAGTTCTTCAGGATCTTCCCGTTCTTCGGCACGAACTCCTCCGAGTAACGGCTGGTCTGCAGCTTTCGCTTGTCTCCCGGGAGACCGTCGCTCATCATTTTGCTCCCCTGCTGCCCTTCTTCAGCTGAGAGGACAGAAAAAAAAATTGTCAATCAATCAATCAACCTTTATAATCACCTTGCAAAGCAGCAGTTGTACAGTGCAAAATGAAAAGACGTTTCCCAGGGAATACCAGAGCATCGCACATAAAACGGAAACATTTCACACATAAATAAAAACAATCCAGTCCCTGATAAAAACAGTAGGAATAGTAAAAATGTGCAGGTAACAACAAGTAAAAACAGTTATAAATTGTCCAGGGCAGTTGATTTAAGTGGCCAGTGCCAGAGTTTGTTTTTAAAGTGTCAGTGCAAAAGCAGCAGAATCAGGTGGAGTGACTGTTTAGCAGCCTCACAGCCTGTGGGAAGAAGCTGTTTAGCAGTCTGGTTGTCCGGGCTTTGATGCTGCGGTGTCTCTTGCCTGATGGCAGGGGATCCAGGTGTGTGTGGAGGGGGTGCAGTGTGTCGGCATTTAATAGGTGCAGGAGTAAGCCATTCGGCTCCTTCAAGCCAACACCGCCATTCAATGTGAACACGGCTGATCATCCCCAATCAGTACCCCACTCCCCTGACATCTCTCTGAAGAAGGGTCTCGACCCTGAAAGGTGAGAAAACACTTATTCACCCAGAGAGTTGTGAATTTGTGGAATTCCCTGCCACAGAGGGCAGTGGAGGCCAAATCACTGGATGGATTTAAGAGAGGGTTAGATAGATCTCTAGGGGCCAGTGGAATTAAGGGATATGGGGAGAAGGTAGGCATGGGTTATTGATTTGGGATGATCAGCCATGATCACAATGAATGGCGGTGCTGGCTCAAAGGGCCGAATGGCTTCCTCCTGCACCTATTTTCTATGTTTCTATGAAACTTCGCCCATTCAGTAGATAATAGATAATAGGTGCAGGAGTAGGCCATTTGGCCCTTCGAGGCAGCACCACCATTCAATGTGATCATGGCTGATCATTCCCAATCAGTACCCCATTCTCCCCATATCCCCTGACTGCGCTATCTTTAAGAGCCCTATCTAGATCTCTCTTGAAAGCCTGAAAAATACTGCCGTTTGCTTTTCACCCCGCAGCCCCAGCCCATCCTGCCCCACCTTAGCTCCGAGGCAGCCAGCTTTCACTTTGGATGCAAGCGAAGGTACAGACGCAAAAAGCTGCAGTAACTCAGCGGGGACAGGCAGCATCTCTGGAGAGAAGGAATACGGGGTAGGCCATTTTGAACGGAGACGAGGAAACACTTTTTCACACAGAGAGTTGTGAGTGGGGAATTCTCTGCCTCAGAGGGTGGCTCTCTGTATACTTTCAAGAGTGAGCTAGGTAGGGCTCTTAAAGATAGCGGAGTCAGGGGATATGGGGAGAAGGCAGGAACGGGGTACTGATTGGGGATGATCAGCCATGAATGGCGGTGCTGGCAGCCTACTCCTGAACCTATTGTCTATTGAAACCCACCAAGTTCCAGGGACAGCGCGCAGAAGGTCAGTATTCAACCTGGCCCTCGGGCGCTGTAAGGCAACATCTCTACCTGCTTCTTGGGAGCAGGGGAGTTACATCCTCACTCTGGGAGTGCACTCTCACGTCCCACTGGCTATTCACCATAAGAAATTCTCCACTCTCCACCTTATGATCTCCCATAGTTTTGAGATCCTCACCGGTTCTGACCTCCCCACAATCAAAAGGATTTATCAGAGTCGCTGCCTGAAAAAAAGCAGCCAGCATCATCAGAGACCCACACCATCCTGGCCACACACTCATTTCACCACTGCCATCGGGAGGAAGGTACAGGAGCCTGAAAACTGTAACGTCCCGGTTCAGGAACAACTTCTTCCCCACAGCCATCAGGCTAGTAAACACTACAACCTCATATAAGCTCTGAACTACAATAGACTATTATTATTATTACACCATTATTGGTGTTTTTTGAGTTTGGGTCTATGTGTATATAAATATATATGTGTGTGTGTGTGTGCTTGTATGTGTATATATACACACACTGAATTTATTTTTCTCTCTGCCATTTATCATATCATACTATGTTTACATATTCTGTTGTGCTGCAGCAAGTAAGAATTTCAATGTTCTATCTGGGACACATGACAATGAAACACTCTTGTCTCTTGACACGCTCACAACTTCAACTCCCCCTCCCATTCCAAATCCAACCTTTCTGTTCTGGGCCTCCTCCATGGCCAGAGTGAGTTCCACCGCAAATTGGAGGAGCAGCACCTCATATTTCGCTTGGACAGTTTACAACCCAGCAGTATGAACATTGACTTCTCCAATTTCAGGTAGTCCTTACTTTCTCCCTCCTTCCCCTCCCCAGCTCTCCCACAGCCCACTGTCTCCGCCTCTTCCTTGCTTCTTACCCCCCTCCCCTCCACATCAATCTGAAGAAGGGTCTCGACCCGAAACGTCGCCTATTCCTTCGCTCCATAGATGCTGCCTCACCCGCCGAGTTTCTCCAGCAGTTTTGTCTACATTGACTCTGGACTAAGTGGTTTGTTCTGATGGAGTCAGAAGCCACATCTCCCTAATATTCCCTCTCAACACCCGCCATCCGTGGATTATTTGGAAGAATGGTTAGCCGTTTGCAAACCTTGACACTCAGTGTTGCATTTTACCAACTACCCCTCAACCGATTCCAAATCCTATGTTGCTCTGTCATATTTCCCCTGATCAAAATACCACATTCTCTCTGATTCCCAATAGCGCCGCTCCAATCAAAGAAGATGAAGCAAGACCACACACAAACCCTACTTCCTAAACACACAGACCAGTGACAGAGGCTTCAGCCAATGTACTAACAGTTTGTGCAGAAACTACCACTAGTGAGGAGTTTTACTTCAATTATTTTCAGAGCGGTCTCTGGCAGTTTGAGAGGTGGGGAGGGGGGTTAAGGGGCCAATGTGGACCCCAGAAGGTGGGGAGGAAGGCAACGTTTTCTGCCAGGGGGTGGGGGAGCAACATGGACCCTCAAGGGAGAGGGGGGGGGGGGGGGGGGGGGGGTATAGTGTGTTGATCCCAGAGGATGGGGAAAGATGCAATGAGAAACCTCAGTGAGGGGATGGGGGAATCAACGTGGACCACCGTGGGTGGAGGAAGCAACATACAACCTCTGGGGGTGGGGGGAGAAAACGTACAACCAGTGGGGGTGGGGGGAGCAACGTGGACCCCTGGGGGTGGGAGAGAGCACCATACACCCAATAGTTACTCGCCCGAGCAACTAAATTTAAAGTAGCCTTTCTTCCCAATAACCCTTTGTGGCTTAAGCCCTCCCTTCACCACCTCCACAGTTTAAATTCCAGTTTGGAATATTTTGGAGGACCAAGACACCAAGAACCCTTGGGGGGGGGGGGGGGGGGGGGGGGGGGGAGTAACATCCCAACAACCACCTTGGCTTGGGGCAGTAACATACACCACTGAGGGTGGGGGGGAATAACATGCAACATACAACCACTGGGGGAGGGGGGAAATAACATGTAGCATACAACCACTGGAGGGGGGGGGAGTAACATACAACCACCTTGGCTTGGGGCAGTAACATACACCACTGGGGGTGGGTGGGGGGGGATAACATGCAACATACAACCACTGGGTGGGGGGAGCAACATACAACCACTTGGCTTGGGGCAGTAACATACACCACTGGGGGGGGGGAAAACATGCAACATACAACCACTTGGCTTGGGGGGAGCAACATACACCACTGGCTTGGGGCAGTAACATACACCACTGGGGATGTGTGGGGGGGAAAATAACATGTAACATACAACCACTGGGAGTGGGGGGGGAGTAACATACAACCACCTTGGCTTGGGGCAGTAACATACACCACTGGGGGAGGGGGGTGAATAACATGCAACATACAACCACTGGGAGTGGGGGGAGGGGAGCAACGTGGGCCCCTGGAAGGTCAATGATAAACGAGGATAAGAGGTGGGGAGAAGGGGACCTGTCCCTGGGGTTAGCAGGAGGCCACAACTCGGCCCCGTCACTAGTGCAGGAAGGAACTACAGAGGCAAGTTTACACCACAGATGGGCACAACATGCTGGAGTATCCTGTACATGTATAGTGACAATAAATGGCATATCTATATATCTATATCTATCTCAGTGGGACAGACAGGGTGGCCTTTCCTCCCACCCGGACATGCTGCTGCCTTGCCTCGCCTTGCCTTGCCTGTCCCGCCGAGTTCCTCCAGTATCTGGCGTCTACCTCCAGTCCGTGGTCTCCCCTCCACCGGGCCTAGTTGTTGCATCCGCCGCCCAAAGGCTCCAGGCCCGGCCGGCAACCAACGCGCTGCGGACGGACTTCTCTCTCCCCCCCCCCGTCTCGCCACCCACGGTTCCCAGCCGCTGCCCCTCACCCTCACCCACTCACCTGCCCTCTCGACCGGTAACTACAGCAACGGGCCCGGGATGTGGCGTCAACGAGGGACGCGGCCGCTGAGGGGGGGGGCGGCCATCTTAGTTAGGGGCAGAAGTGTCTCTGAACCAGTGGGTCGTCGGCCATCTTTATTAGGGGCACCAGCATCACTGAACCAGGGGGGCGTCGGCCATCTTAGTTAGGGGCACCAGCAAAGGTCTTTGGGCACCAGCATCACTGAACCGGGGGCGTCGGCCATCTTCGTTAGGGGCACCAGCATCACTGAACCAGGGGGGGCGTCGGCCATCTTAGTTAGGGGCACCAGCATCACTGAACCAGGGGGCGTCGGCCATCTTAGTTAGGGGCACCAGCATCACTGAACCAGGGGGCGTCGGCCATCTTAGTTAGGGGCACCAGCATCAACCGGGGGCGTCGGCCATCTTAGTTAGGGGCACCGCATCACTGGGGGGGTCGGCCATCTTAGTTAGGGGCACCAGCATCACTGAACATGGGGGTCGGCCATCTTAGTTAGGGGCGGCCATCTTAGTTAGGGGCACCAGCATCACTGAACCGGGGGCGTCGGCCATCTTAGTTAGGGGCACCAGGGGGGCGGGGGCGGCCATCTTAGTTAGGGGCACCAGCATCACTGAACCAGGGGGGCGTCGGCCATCTTAGTTAGGGGCAGAAGTGTCATGAATCCAAGGATAGGCGGCATTAGTTAGGGGCAGAAGTGTCTGAACCCGGGGGTAGGCGGCCATCTTTATTAGGGGCACCAGCATCACTGAACCAGGGGGGCGGCGGCCATCTTAGTTAGAGGCACCAGCATCACTGAACCAGGGGGGCGTCGGCCATCTTAGTTAGGGGCACCGGCAAATCGGCCATCTTAGTTAGGGGCAGAAATATCACTGAACCCGGAGGTAGGCGGCCATCTTAGTTAGGGGCACCAGCATCACTGAACCAGGGGGGCGTCGGCCATCTTAGTTAGGGGCACCAGCATCACTGAACCAGGGGGCGTCGGCCATCTTAGTTAGGGGCAGAAATATCACTGAACCAGGGGGCGTCGGCCATCTTAGTTAGGGGCAGAAATATCACTGAACCGGGGAGGTAGGCGGCCATCTTAGTTAGGGGCACCAGCATCACTGAACCAGGGGGGCGTCGGCCATCTTAGTTAGGGGCAAGAGTATCACTGATTCCTAGTGCATCCCTTGGAAGCACCGTAGAGCCAGGCTCTGATCAACAGGTGCAGCACATGAATTACCTTAGTGTGAGGAAAGAGTTAACAGGCATGGTTGATTTAGACTAGGGATAGAAAAATAACTTAGAAAGAAATAAGGCAGAAACCAGACTGCTAGTAGATTAGAAAGTAACGATATAAGAACAGAGAGAAATTCTAGATAAAAAGACTTCAGCAGGAGATAGGAAAGAAATTAGAACGAAGGGGAAAGGGACACGAAGTCACGCTCAACTACGCATGCTTGATGAGATTACATGAATATGTACACACACCCACTATGACAAGATGCCTAATTTAAATGCACATGCGATGCATGATAGGGGAGGTGTCTTTGACGTTAGGTGGGCGTTCCCAGACGTTCTTGTGGGAAACAGGGCTTTATGTTATGATTGGAAGAAGCTCAATGGGGAGGGATGAGAATGTGATAATAATGAAATGGAATGTATAAAGATAGAAAGCATCTCCATCTTCAGTGTGCCTCTAGGGGACATCAGAGGAGAGGCACCTATTCTGCAGAATATGAAATTAATAAAAACACTTCTTTGTCTGAATTTGTCTCAAGAGCATTTGTGATTTTTGAATCTCACATTAGTATACTCATGTATGGAAATCAGATTATAATTCATGCTGTTATGCATATATATATATAGAAAAACAAAAACATAGAAACAAGGCAGAATGGAGCGGCCGGGCTTGTATAGTCTGGAGTTTATAAGGATTAATCGTATTAATGGTACACAAAAATGCTGGAGAAACTCAGTGGGTGCAGCAGTATCTATAGAGCGAAGGAAATAGGTGACGTTTCGGCCAAAACCCTTCTTCAGACTGTAATGGTTTAGACACACTAGAGGCAGGAAACATGTTCCCAAACCAGGGGCAAACCACACACAGTTTAAGAATAAGGGGTAAGCCATTTAGAACGGAGACGAGGAAACACTTTTTCTCACAGAGAGTTGTGAGTCTGTGGAATTCTCTGCCTCAGAGGGCGGTGGAGGCCGGTTCTCTGAATACTGTCAAGAGAGAGCTATATAAGGCTCTTAAAGATAGCGGAGCCAGGGGATATGGGGAGAAGGCAGGAATAGTGCTGGCTCAATTAGAGACAACAAAATGAATTTTCCTTACAGGCAGTATCATAAAAATAAATAAATAATAAATAATAAAACATATTAAAAATAAAATTGAATTGAATTAAATAAAAGAAAAGCACAAACACAGAAAGTCCACGACACAACACAACACAGTGGCACCAAGGTGAGGAAGGCATTAGTCCATTGCCTCCCCTAAATTTCCCAGATGTTCAATTGCTGGGCCTTCTAGCACCCGCAGGCGCCGCACGGGCGGCCCGATGTTCAGGCCCTCACGCCGAGCTGGTGGAACGCCGACGCCGATCCCAGACGGTGCACATCCGCCTCCTCAGCGGCCCGGACCTCCTGAACAGCCACCTCCCGCAGCCGGAGTCCGCAGCTCCTGAGTCCACAGGCTGAGCGTTGTTGATCAGCGCCGCCCGCGTTAGGAGCTCCGCAAACCGCAGCTCCATGATGTTGGTGCACACCTTCCAGCGGCGAAAAAATACCAGCCCCGCGACGTTACATGAACCGCTGCTGGACTCTGGTCGATCCCGGCAGGAAAGGCTGCGCCAATCCAGGTAGGTAGGCCGCTGGGGGGGCGAGGACGCGACTCGAATAATTGTCGCCTCCTCTCCAGGAACTGAAACTGCTGAGTTCCTCCAGCAGTTTTTTTTTTGCTCCACATTTCAGCATCTACAGTCTCCATAACTAAAAAAACAAAAAGATACCGGGCTGAAGGTGGAGGCTGCTGGCACCAGCGCCACCGGAAATACAACCGGAAGAATTCAAGAGTCAAGAGTGTTTTATTGTCATATGTCCTGGATGGGACAATGAAATTCTTACTTGCTGCAGCACAACAGAATATGTAAACATTGCACATAGCGGGGCAAAAAAAAAGAAACAGGTTCAATAAATAATAAATATAGTGCAAATAACAAATAATAATATAGTCTTTTGCAGTTCAGAGCTCATAGCTTATTTGTTGTGTTCGATAGTCTGATGGCTGTGGGGAAGTAGCTGTTCCTGTACTTGGATGTTACAGTTTTCAGGCTCCTGTACCTTCTTCCTGATGAGAGTGGTGAGATGAGTTAGAGTTGTGCATATGTGGAATTCTCTGCCACAGAAGGCAGTAGAGGCCAATTCACTGGATGAATTTCAAAGAGTTAGATAGAACTCTAGGGTCTAGCGGAATCAAGGAGATATGAGGAGAAGGCAGGCATGGGTTACTGATTGTGGATTATCAGCCACGATCACAAGGAATGGCAGTGCTGGCTCGAAGGGCCAAATGGCCTCCTCTTGAACGTATTTTCAATGTTTCTATGTTTAAGAAGGAACTGCAGATGCTGGAACAATCGAAGGTAGACAAAAGTGCTGGAGAAACTCAGCAGGTGAGGCAGCATCTATGGAGCGAAGGAATGGGTGACGTTTCTGGTCTCGAAGCATTCTCTAGCATTTTTGTCTACCTTCTATGTTTCTTTTTCAATTAGACACACAGTGAGCAAGAAGAGATTATAGCATTATGTGCTCAAGAAGGTGCTGGAAAATCGAAGGTATACAAAAAAGCTGGAGAAACTCAGCGGGTGCAGCAGCATCTGTGGAGTGAAGGAAATAGGCGACGTTTCGGGCCGAAACCCTTCTTCAGACTGATGGGGGGTGGCGGGGAGAAGGAAGGAAAAAGGAGGAGGAGGAGGAGCCCGAGGGCTGGGGGATGGGAGGAGACAGCCCGAGGGCTAAAGAAGGGGAGGAGACAGCAAGGGCTAGCAAAAGTGGGAGAATTCAATGTTCATGCCCGCAGGATGCAGGCTCCCCAAGCGGAATATGAGGTGCTGTTCCTCCAATTGCCTGTGTTGCTCGCTCTGGCCATGGAGGAGACCCAGGACAGAAAGGTCGAATTGGGAATGGGAGGGGGAGTTGAAGTGCTGAGCCACCGGGAGGTCAGGTAGGTTCTTGCGGACCGAGCGTAGGTGTTCGGCGAAACGATCGCCCAACCTCCGCTTGGTCTCACCGATGTAGATCAGCTGACATCTAGAGCAGCGGATGCAGTAGATGAGGTTGGAGGAGATACAGGTGAACCTTTGTCGCACCTGGAACAACTGCTTGGGTCCTTGAATGGAGTCGAGGGGGGAGGTAAAGGGACAGGTGTTGCATTTCTTGCGGTTGCAAGGGAAAGTGCCCGGGGAGGGGGTGGTACGGGAGGGAAGGGAAGAATTGACAAGGGAGTTGCGGAGGGAGCGGTCTTTGCGGAAGGCAGACATTGGGGGAGATGGGAAGATGTGGCGAGTGGTGGGGTCACGTTGGAGGTGACGGAAATTACAGAGGACTATTTGTTGTATGTGACGGCTGGTGGGGTGAAAGGTGAGGACTAGGGGGACTCTGCCCTTGTTGCGAGTGCGGGGATGGGGAGAGAGAGCAGTGTTGCGGGGTATGGAAGAGACCCTGGTGCGAGCCTCATCTATGGTGGAGGAGGGGAGCCCCCGTTCCCTGAAGAGTGATGTACCCACTGAGTTTCGCCAGCTTTTTTGTGTACCATAGCATTATGTGCGCTGAGTCTGTATAATGAGGGCTGGAGACGAGTATCTCAGACCAAACCAAATGTTCACAGTTCAGCATTGGGACTTAAACCTGCAATCCTTTGCCGTAGAACTGTGAGTTCCACTCGCTGAGCCCTAGCTGACACTGGGAATTATAAATGAAGCCAAAAAAAAAGACAGAATGCATAATTTTGAAGCACAGTGTAGCTCATTAGAAATTATTGCAGCACACAAAATGGCTGATCCAACCTCAGTTGTGAGAAAGTGGCACTCACTTAAATTTAGCAGCGTAGGCCGACATTTCGAAGCAGGTTGCCAAGGAAACAAGGATGTGGAATTCTTGGCAGCTCACCAGATGGGAAGAGAGTGAGAAATGGAAAGAAATGTGTCTTTCATTGGCTGTACTCGGAACAAGAGAGTAGAAGAGACCAGAATGTTATGGGGGGAGGGGGGGGGGGGGGGGGTGGGTGATAGTTACGCCTTTGGATGTAAAACTGAAAAAAATAACACAGTGGGCAAGAAGGCTTACACAGCATTGGACTAAAATTAAATCTGGGAGAGGATCTTTCCCCTTGTAAGCAGTCTGTAACTGTGACACTATAATGCTGTAACCTCCCAGGTGAGGCAGAGGTTCACTTGCACCTCCTCCAACCTCATCTACTGTATCCGCTGTTCCAGGTGTCAACTTCTCTGCATTGGCGAGACCAAGTGCAGGCTCGGCGATCGTTTCGCTGAACACCTCTGCTCAGTCCGTTTTAACCTACCGGGTCTGCCGATGTCCCAGCAATTTAATCCCCCTCCCCCCCATTCCCACACTGACCTCTCTGTACTGGGCCTCCTCCATTGTCAGCCAAGATCTCAGAGCGGAACTCTAGGGGCTAGATCTAAGGTCTTTGATTGTCAGTGTGAGGCCCAGCACAAATTGGAGGAACAGCACCTCATATTTCACTTGGGTAGTTTACACCCCAGCAGTTATGAACATTGAGTTCCCTAACTTCAGATAGCCCTTGCTTTTTCTCTCTCCCATTCCCAGTTCTCCCACTAGTCTTACTGTCTCCGACTACATTCTATCTTTTTTTTGCCCCCCTTCCCTGACATCCGTCTGAAGAAAGGTCGCTGATTCCTTCTCTCCGGAGATGCTGCCTAACTCACTGAGTTACTCCAGCATTTTGTCTACATTCGATTTAAACTAGCATTTGCAGTTCTCTTACATTTTCTGTACTCTGGTATTTTTCTCTTTGCACTACGTATATGTGTATTTATGTGTAGTTTAACTGTACTCATTAGTGATTGTACAGTATACAAGTAGGCCATTCAGCCCAAATTATTCCCACCGACCTGGTTTGAGGCATCATTCTAGCATTTTAGGTGCAGCTTAGGTTTACGAGGTTAATTCCCGGGATGGCGGGACTGTCATATGTTGAAAGAATGGAGCTTGTATACACTGGAATTTAGGATGAGGGGGTCCTTATTGACACATGTAAGATTATAAAGGGATTGGACACGCTAGAGGCAGGAAACATGCTCCCGATGTTGGAGGAGTCCAGAACCAGGGGGCCACAGTTTAAGAATAATGGTTAAGCCATTTGGAACGGAGACGAGGAAAAACATTTTCACCTAGAATCTGTGGCATCTCTGCCTCAGAAAGCAGGCCGGTTCTCTGGATGCTTTCAAGAGAGTTAGATAGAGCTCTTAAAGATAGCGGAGTCAGGGGATATATGGGGGGAAGGAACGGGGTACTGATTGTGGATGATTAGCTATGATCACAGTGAATGGCGGTGCTTGGTCGAAGGGCCTACTCCTGCACCTATTGTCCACTGTCTATTTTGATTATGACAGCGTGCCTTCCATCACCAGACCGCGTCTGGTCTGGTCAGTTCCTTGGAGCAAGCAAACAAAGATTCTCACTGTACCTCCGTACGTTTCCCAATAACAAACCAACACCAGCGTCAGGATAACGAGTCGAGAATTAATGATTACCCCGACGAGGAATTGCTTCTCTTGGAAGAACTATGAATCTTTGAATTCTCTTAGCCATTGAATATAATCAAAAGCAAAAGAGGCAGATTTCGAACCTGAGATATGTTCCAGTGTCAAATGAAAAATACACAGCCAGAATCTGGTATAGCAGACGCCTGAGCCCTCAACCTTAAAGAGGTTCAGTGAGCCCGAATCAACCTTTCAAAGGTGAAGCCTGTTTTCAGCGTGTGAGGAAGGGCGGCAGCTTCGACCACCCCCACGGAATTGAACCGCGGGACCTTACCATTTATCGCCTCACGCACAAGAGACAGCAACCCTAAGACTTTTGCCTCCATCACAGTGAGGATGTGCTTGGTGAACTCACTGTGGTGGATGTTAATTTGTGTTTATTGTGTTTTGTTTATTATTATATGTATGGCTGCAGACAACGACATTTCGTTCAGACCGAAAGGTCTGAATGACAAATAAAGGATTCAATTCAATTCCTGATCTGCTGAATATTGCCTTTTATTCATACAAGGCTCTCATCTGTTGGCGGGGTGTGCCAAGTCGCATAATCCAACTAAAAACATATTTTAACCATTTCCCATGGGATGGCATAATTTCACTTTGTTCGACAACTCTTCAAAAATCTCCTTTGTCAGATTTCCATTGCCCCTGTATAACTGGCAAGAGGTGTTTGAGATGCCAGGAACTGCAGCTACTGGAATTGTGATCACATAGTGCTGGAGGAACTTGGTAGTGATAGAAGCAGGATCAGGCTATTCGGCCCATCAAGTCTACTGCGCCATTGAATCATAGCTAATTAAAACACTTAAAAACACACAAACAACTAAAAACAGATATACTACTTTTACAAGAGACTCACTTAAGACTGCAAGATGATAATAGACTGCGTAAAACGTGGGTTTTTCAGTCAGATTTAATAGCAGGTCCAGGGGTGTGGCAATATTAATCAACAAAAGAATACAGTTTACACCGTCTGACGTAGTCAGTGACCCTAATGGCCGGTTTATTATAGTTTCCGGGTGTCTTTTTCAAAAGCCTGTTGTTTTAGTGAATGTTTATGCCCCTAATTGGGATGATGTTCACTTTGCAAATAAGGTTCTGTCATTAATACCCGATCTGAACACGCACCAGCTAATTTTTTCGGGAGACCTGAACTGTGCTATTAATCCACTGCTTCATAGGTCTAGTTCTAAGGGGACACCTTCTGGTATGGCAAAGACCTTCTCACTGTTTATGCAACAAAATGGTTATGTGGACCCCTGGAGATTTCTGAACCCAACTGCTAGACAATTCTCTTTTTTTTCTCATGTTCACCATTCTTTTTCCAGAATGGTATAGGAGCAGGGAGGTTCTACTGCAGTTGTACAGGGTCTTGGTGAGACCACACCTGGAGTATTGCGTACAGTTTTGGTCTCCAAATCTGAGGAAGGACATTATCGCCATAGAGGGAGTGCAGAGAAGGTTCACCAGACTGATTCCTGGGATGTCAGGACTATGAAGAAAGACTGGATAGACTTGGTTTATACTCTCTAGAATTTAGGAGATTGAGAGGGGATCTTATAGAAACTTACAAAATTCTTAAGGGGTTGGACAGGCTAGATGCAGGAAGATTGCTCCCGATGTTGGGGAAGTCCAGGACAAGGGGTCACAGCTTAAGGATAAGGGGGAAATCCTTTAAAACCGAGATGAGAAGAACGTTTTTCACAAAGAGAGTGGTGAATCTCTGGAAATCTCTGCCGCAGAGGGTAGTCGAGGCCAGTTCATTGGCTATATTTAAGAGGGAGTTAGATGTGGCCCTTGTGGCTAAGGGGATCAGAGGGTATCGAGAGTAGGCAGGTACGGGATACTGAGTTGGATGATCAGCCATGATCATATTGAATGGTGGTGCAGGCTCGAAGGGCCGAATGGCCTACTCCTGCACCTAATTTCTATGTTTCTATGTTAATAGACTATTTTTTTTATAGCCAGCCCCTTCATCCCTAGGGTTAAGAAAATTGAATATACTGCTATAGTAATATCAGATCACTCACCTGTGATACTGGACCTAGGCTTTCCTTTAAATATTAAAGAACGACCCCTTTGGAAACTCAACCCCCTTTTGCTTTCCAATGAAAAATTTTGCAGTTTTGTATCAGCTAACATAGACACATTCCTTGAAATTAATAAAACTGAGTCCGTATCCTGCTCTTTAATTTGGGAAACTTTAAAAGCCTACTTAAGAGGTCAAATCATATCTTATACTTCATACGCCAATAAAGAACGCAAGTCGGAAATGGAAACCCTGTTAAAATCCATCTTGACTCTGGATGGGGCTAAGGGGATTACTGGTTTACCGGATTAAGGGGACTACTGAGTTGGATGATCAGCCAGGATCATATTGAATGGCGGTGCAGGCTCGAAGGGCCGAATGGCCTACTCCTGCACCTAATTTCTATGTTTCTATGTTTCTATAGGCAATATTCTGAAGCACCCACCACCCAATTATACAAAAGCCGTGCTGATTTACAAACAAAATTCAATCTTTTATCTACTAATCAAACAGAACAACTAATTCTCCGGACTCGTGGTCTTTATTATGAATATGGTGATAAGGCGAGCCGGCTTATGGCTCACCAACTGAAGCATCAATCCGCATCACGGCTTATTCCTCAGATAAGAGACATACACCAAGACATGACAAGCAATCCAAAAGAAATAAACAATACTTTCACAGCTGGAGAAACTCAGCGGGTGCAGCAGCATCTATGGAGCGAAGGAAATAGGCAACGTTTCGGGCCGAAACGTTGCCTATTTCCTTCGCTCCATAGATGACCAAAACTGTACGCAATACTCCAGGTGTGGTTCTCACCAAGACCCTGTACAACTGCAGTGGAACCTCCCTTCGCTCCACAGATGCTGCTGCACCCGCTGAGTTTCTCCAGATTTTTTGTGTAACCTTCGATTCTCCAGCATCTGCAGTTCCTTCTTAAATACTTTCACAGCCTTTTATTCTTCTCTTTACACCTCAGAATTCCCCTTGGATACTATGAATATGGAAACTTTCTTAGACGATTTGGAAATACCCACTCTGTAATTAGAAGACGCAGAAAATCTAGACCAACCCCTTGGGCAGGAAGAGATTAATAATGCCATTATGGCGATGCAGAGTGGTAAAACCCCGGGCCCTGACGGCTACCCATTAGAATTTTATAAGAAATTTAAGGATAAGCTCACACTTGTTCTTTTAGAAATGTTTCAAGAATCTTTGGAAAGGTTAATTACCCCCCACTCTTTCACAGGCTTCTATTTGACTTATTTTTAAAAAAGACAAGGACCCGACTCAATGTGGATCATACCGCCCCATCTCACTTTTGAATGTAGATGTAAAAATTTTGGCGAAGGCGCTGGCTTGCCGTTTAGAATGCCAACTTCACAAAATAATCTCAGAAGATCAAACAGGTTTCAATAAAAATCGTCATTCCTTTTCTAATATCCGCCGATTGGCCAGCGTGGTCCATTCGCCTAGTGCTTCTCCACGCCCAGAGGCTGTTATCTCTTTGGACGCGGAGAAGGCATTCGATCGAGTGGAGTGGCCATATTTGTTCAGAGTCTTGGAGAGATTTGGATTTGGCAAAATATTTGTAGCCTGGGTTAAGCTATTATATCATTCACCCTTAGCATATGTACAGACAAATTATTTGCGATCTGATTATTTTCAATTAACACATGGCACTCGTCAAGGCTGCCCATTGTCACCACTTCTTTTTGCGATTGCAATTGAGCCCCTCTCTATTACACTTAGGTCTACCACATTATTCCAGGGCATTAGGAGAGGAAGCAGGGAACATCGTGTGTCTCTATATGCCGACGACCTTCTTCTTTATGTGAGTGACCCTACAGCCAGTGGCCCTGCAATTGTGTCCTTGTTGGATCAGTTTGGGACTTTTTCCGGCTATAAACTAAACCTCCAAAAAAAAGCAAATGCTTTCCCATCAACCTAGCCCTACAGATCCAACAGGAAACCCTGCCCTTTCCCATATCTCAAGAAGGTTTTGTATATTTAGGAATGCACATCACCCGCTTTTTCACATCCCTGTTTGCAGCTAACTACATGCCTCAAGTTAGCCAAATGAAGGCTGACTGAGAGATAGCGTAGTCTGCCACTCACTATGGCTGGGAGAGTGCAGTCAGTGAAGATGACTGTACTTCCCAGATTTATTTACTTGTTCCAATGTATGCCGGTTTTTCTACCCATCATTTTTTAACTCAGTTAACCAATCTATAACCTCCTTTATATGGCGTAACAAGGTTCCAAGGGTCAATAAGTACACTCTCCAAAGAGGTTGTGATGTAGGTGGACTGGGCCTTCCTAGCTTTATTAATTATTACTGGGCATCCAATATCCAAAAGATATTATTCTGGCTCCACCGACCAGATACAGACTGGTGTCTGCTTGAATCACAATCCTGTTACTCCTCGTCTCTCCCAGCTTTAGTATATTCCTCCCTGCCATTGAAACCTTCTAGATTTACATCCAACCCTGTTGTACTATCCACCATCAAAATGTTTAACCAATTTTGTTGCCATTATAAGCTTACATCAGCTTCAGTTCTGGGTCCCATTCATAGTAACCATTTATTCCCCCCCTCTACACTTGACTCAACCTTTCGACAGTGGGGTTTGAATGGTCTTATGTCCATTAAGGATTTATTCACGAACAACATATTTGATAGTTTCGACAACCTACACAAAAAACATGGCCTCCCACATAATCATGTCTTTAAATATCTTCAGGTCCGCCACTTTGTCATGAAAATATTTCCTTCTTTTCCTGATCTCCCTCCTGTCAGTGTTGGATAAACTCCCTCTTACCGTTGCAAATAAAGGACTGATCTCTGCAGTATAGTCTCAATTGATGTATTTAGGAGATCAAAAGCTGAACAAAGTTAAAGCTAGGTGGGAGGCTGACCTTGGTATGGATCTGTCTGAGGAATGCTGGACAGAAGCGCTGAAAAAAGTCCACTCCTCGTCATCATGTGCTAGATTGGGGCTCATACAATTTAAAGTTTTACACAGGGTTCATTTAAGCAAAGCCAGGCTTGCTAACATATATCCAGGCACGGGCGCTGGCTGTGACAGGTGCTCGTTCTCTCCAGCCAATCTAGCTCATGCGTTCTGGTCTTGCCCCAAACTTGTTGACTACTGGGCAGTGGTTTTTAAAACCATCAGTGAAGTCCTTGGGATGACAGTGAGACCTTGCCCGCTTGTAGCTGTATTTGGTGTAACAGATAAAACCTTGGGTTTAAATACAACCCAGTCTGATATCATTACATTTACATCACTTTTGGCCCGTAGGAGAATCTTGCTGGTCTGGAAATCTACCACTCCTCCATCTGCCGCTGCTTGGCTGGAAGACGTCATGTTTTTTTTTAAGGCTAGAAAAGATTAAATTCACATTGTGAAAAAGTTTTATTTGGAAATGGGAACCCTTTTTATCATACTTTGAGGGTCTAAAGGAACTACCTATTGACTGAGGGCACTTGACAGTAAGTGGTGATCCGCCTTTATTCTGTTTTGTTACTTTATTATTGGTAAAAAGTGCATTTGATTTTGTGAAATTGGATTGTGAAAAAATTTGGATTGTGAAAAAATAAGCTGCCAAGGGGTGTTTAGGGAGGGTGGGTTAGGGGTATTTTGTTTATATTATTATTATTATTATTATTAATAAAAAACAAAATGGAGGAAAATGTAATGCCATACGTCAGATGTACTGTGATTTTTTTTTTTTTTCCCCTCCAATAAAAAACTATTAATGATAAAATAAAAAAACACACAAACTGTTCCCCCGCAACGCTCAATACACGGCGAGACTGAAGTCGGGTTGGGGTTACTGAAATGGCGGATAGTTACGCTCCGGTGCGCACTACACCTCAGTCCATTGTATTTCGCAGAAGTGGACCATCTTGCTCTGCTCTTAGATCTTTGTGATTGGTGGCGTTCCGACCATCCCGACCAGAGGGCTTGAACGTGGCGGCGACTACGGAGGGTCAGGGCCCCGACCATTTACCTGGCAGGGAAGCGACCGTGATCAAAAAGGCGGTTCTGCCTGGAAGAGTCTATCCCATTCGATCCAATTTGAGATACCAGCTACTAAGACAGATGTGTACTGCAATTCATTCTTCCCCCGCACAATTAAAGCATGGAATAGTCTTCACCCTACCATAGTTACCCAACCAGACGCAACTACATTTAAGGTAGCTCTTCTTCTCCAAGGACCCTTTTTTGCTTGTCCACCCTCCGCCACTTCCAGTTTAAATTCCATTTGGAATATTTTGGAAGACCAAGAACCAAGAACACGGGAGGAGGACTGTCTGAACTGTATTGCCTTCAAAGAGATTGTCCCACATATCCATTGGAGAATAAATATCTATAGCCAAATCTCCAGCAGCCATGGCTCATTGATTTTTCAGATCAGCGAGTATTAGCCCAAATATTTTGCACTGATAGTTCACCAGAATTAAACAGATGCAAATGAAACAACCAGTTGAGAACCTGTCGATTGCAATTCCACGCATGTTAAAACATAAAAAGTAGGTGCAGGAGGCAATTCGGCCCTTCGAGCCAGCACCGCCATTCATTGTGATCATGGCTGATCGTCCCCTATCAATAACCCGTGCCTGCCTTCTCCCCATATCCCTTGATTCCACTAGCCCCTAGAGCTCCATCTAACTCTCTTAAATCCATCCAGTGATTTTGGCCTTCACTGCCCTCTGTGGCAGGGAATTCTACAAATTCACAACTCTCTGGGTGAAAAAGTTTCTCACCTCAGTCTTAAATGGCCTCCCCCTTTATTCTAAGACTGTGGCCTCTGGTTCTGGACTCGCCCAACATTGGGAACATTTTTCCTGCATCTAGCTTGTCCAGTCCTTTAATAGTCACTGCCCAACATCCAGAA
Organism: Leucoraja erinaceus; assembly: GCF_028641065.1. Taxonomy (NCBI): domain Eukaryota; kingdom Metazoa; phylum Chordata; class Chondrichthyes; order Rajiformes; family Rajidae; genus Leucoraja; species Leucoraja erinaceus. The sequence continues at coordinate 241,961 of NW_026576938.1, forward strand.
ATGAAAACATACACAGGCCACTGAAATTGCAAAAAAAGGTTTATTCGTCAGTTAAGAAACAGGCTTGCTCGACACTTTTCAATATGAAAAAAAGGAGAATGGATTCAAAGTGGTGAAAAACATGAGAAAAGTCCACAAGACAAAGATTGAAAAGTGCTCAGCAAGTAGTGTAGAAAAAAGCTCGACAGCTTCCTGGTCAAAATTTTAAGCAGTGGAATTTTGGCTCAACAACACGAATCAGGCACCATTTGCAGTGGTTGCAACTCAAAAAATGGCCACAGATCTCGGGTGTCCTTCCGGTAACCTTGTACATCATTCACAACCAAATATCAGATCACTAAAAACAAAGATCTTTTTGCTTTTGCATTGAAGAATCAGATGTCACTCATCTTCACCTCTCACTCAACAGAAGTAATAAACCAAAACATGGAACATGGGAGGAAAAGGAGGAAAAGTACAATGTATGTACTTTGGATTTCAACCACAGGCAGTTCAAGTTAAGAGTACAAAGTTTAAGAACTGGATCGAGGTCAAAGCAAACTTTTGTTGTGTTCGAGGTGATCTGGCAAACATGTTGGACACCAGGCACAATATTACTGGAATTGCAAATATCCGTTCTCTACAAGAAACAATGAGTGAAAACAAACACGGTTAAATTCAGTAGCAAATCAGTCACCTGGCTTTCTATACCCGACATTGAATTTGTAGATGGTCCCATATAAGATTTACAAACATTCATTGGGCAAGACTGTGGGATGATTTGTGGTTAGAGTTAAGGATACAAAGCAGGTGGCATGATGAGGAAAGCAGATTGAAACATCTAAGGCAGGGGTGGGCAACCTTGTTCTGCATAGGGGCCAGGACGCATGTTTGTGAGGGGATGGCGTGCCACATCTATCACGTGTACACATGGATCCCGCACCTTCATACTCGCTTGACCCCGGCCTATTGACAAACCCCGACCAAAGATCGTACAACGGATCTTTGATCCTGACAGTGAAGCCGAGACATCGAAGGTGCGAGGCCATGCCAGCTGCTGTGCTCAGGATGAGGTACAGCCAGAGCTCGGTGCTGCTGGATGGCACCTCCGCCATCACGTCACCGCGGCCTCGTGAGCGACAGGAGACGATGGAAGTCGGCGGGTTGGATAAATTCGGCAAAAAAAAAAAACAGAAAAAAAAAACCGCCTGCAGGCCGGATGATTTCGGATTACGGGCCACATTCGGCCCAGGGGCCTAAGGTTGCCGACCCCCCCCCCATTCGAAGGTGACCTGAGCAATCAATGACTTTGTATGAAAGTGAAGTACCCCAAATGGGAAAAAAAAGCACTGCGACATATCCCAACAATCGAATGCAGGGCTGAATTTGTGAGGTTTACTGAAGGGTAGGATTTAAGTCCCAGCAACAAAGCACACAATGTTTTCTACAAGTGTAGGCCAAAATAAGACTGGTTCATTGGAATCTGAATTATCTTCCACTGAGGCTAGAGGTCGGCAAATCTTTCTGCCAAGGGGCGAGGACACATGTCCTGTGAGCGGATGGAGGGCCACATCTATCACTTGTACGCATGGATCACGCCCCGAATGGCTGGCATCAAACCACGTGTTCACATAGATCCCGCCCCTTCGAGGACACCACCCGGAGCATTGGCCCCTAGTTACGGGCGCTCGCCAACATGGCACATACACGGACCATTGTCTTGGCTGGCTACGCCCTGAAGGCGATGGCTCGAATACCCGTACTCACTCGTCCCCTGCCACTGACAACCCCGATCCCGACAGTGAAGCCCAGATACAGAATGTGCGGGGCCGTGCCGGAGGTTTTGCAGGATGCGATACAGTCAAATCACATTCCAGGTACTGGAGGTAGGAAAAAAAATGGGAGAGACTTGCTCCAGCATTTTTTTTTCCACCATCAATTTTTCCAGTATCTGTAGTACTTCCTTAAACATAGAAACATAGAAATTAGGTGCAGGAGTAGGCCATTCGGCCCTTCGAGCCTGCACCGCCATTCAATATGACCATGGCTGATCATCCAACTCAGTATCCCGTACCTGCCTTCTCTCCATACCCCCTGATCCCCTTAGCCACAAGGGCCACATATAACTCCCTCTTAAATATAGCCAATGAACTGGCCTCAACTACCCTCTGTGGCAGAGAGTTCCAGAGATTCACCACTCTCTGTGTGAAAAAAAGTTCTTCTCATCTCGGTTTTAAAGGATTTCCCCCTTATCCTTAAGCTGTGACCCCTTGTCCTGGACTTCCCCAAAATCGGGAACAATCTTCCTGCATCTAGCCTGTCCAACCCCTTAAGAATGTTGTAAGTTTCTATAAGATCCCCCCTCAATCTCCTAAATTCTAGAGAGTATAAACCAAGTCTATCCAGTCTTTTTCATAAGACAGTCCTGACATCCCAGGAATCAGTCTGGTGAACCTTCTCTGTACTCCCTTTATGGCAATAATGTCCTTCCTCAGATTTGGAGACCAAAACTTTCCACATTCCAGTTACCGGAGATGGCGGAAGTCTGCGAACCGGATGATTGAGGGAGGGAAAAAAAAAAAATGCCTGGGGTTATGAGCCGGATTCGGCCCGGGGGCCGTAGGTTGCCGGCCCCTGACCTAGGCACTAATGATTGGGCAAGGTGACTTCACATGGCCAGCAACAAAGTGACTGTGCAAATATTGATCTCACCATCTCCGTGTTTCCATTCACTAATGTCAAATTAGTATCATTGAAGTGTTTGCCCGAAACCACCGGCATATCCAATGTTTGCCAATCCCACCACACAGCTGTACTAAAGACGTGTCTATTGACCTGAAACAGGGGGGAAAATGGCTCAGAAACAGTCAAAACAAAGACTTGAGGAATACTGCAACACAGGGCTCGAGTTCACCACAGGAGTTGAGGGCCACAGTCTATTTGTACTTGCACTGCGCATGGATATTGGATTTACAGATCAGACTCAGCCCACATCTGTCTGATCTGTAGTTGGCTCCCTGCCTCCTCTGGTGGCTGGGCCGACTCATCTGAATGATTTGAGACTTAAATTTTCTAGTTGGCTCCCTCCCTCTTCCCCCCCACAATGTCAAATTTGCAACATTCTTGTCCCTTCCTCAGATTTGATCGCATCTGATGAATAAGCCACTTTCAAATCATTAAAGGGCCTGTCCCACTTGGCGTTTGTTTCTGCGACAGCCAGAATCATTGACTGACGGAGCAGGTCACGGAAAAATACGTGCGGTGTTTTTTCAAGTGTCGCAACATTTTTTTTGTAGCCGCTGGATTTTTAAATGTTCAATCATTCGGCGACACTGATATGACGTCGGCAGTCACCGAAAATAATCACCAAGTGGAACTGGCCCTTAAAGCTTCAACAACTACACAGCCAATTTCGATTTGTATGTGCGAATGTGGGGCTTGGGATAATAATTTGCTCTGACCTGGGATGGCGGCTCGGGCTTTGGCATTGATGGGGAGTTTCACATTTTATGGACGTTACTCATCAAATTGGCCAATGTTTTGTCACAGGCCGTGATTTTAAACTCGAGTCCTGCAAGAGGCTTCAAAACCCCACGAAATTTGCTCAATTACACAATTTGAAAAAAGGATGCTTTTATGTACAGGATCAAGGGATGAACATGGATTTTTATGTTTAAGCCTCATCGTGCTCGATGTCTTCCTCAAACTCCCCTTCCTCCTCTGCTGTGGCATCTTGGTACTGCTGATACTCGGAGACCAGGTCGTTCATGTTGCTCTCTGCCTCTGTGAACTCCATCTCATCCATTCCCTCTCCCGTGTACCAGTGGAGGAAGGCCTTGCGACGGAACATGGCGGTGAACTGCTCGGAGATGCGTTTGAAGAGCTCCTGGATGGCGGTGCTGTTGCCGATGAAGGTGACCGCCATCTTGAGGCCGCGGGGCGGGATGTCGCAGACGGCCGTCTTGACGTTGTTGGGGATCCACTCCACGAAGTAGCTGGAGTTCTTGTTCTGCACGCTGAGCATCTGCTCGTCCACCTCCTTCATGGACATGCGGCCCCGGAACACGGTGGCCACCGTCAGGTAGCGCCCGTGCCGCGGATCGCAGGCCGCCATCATGTTCTTGGCGTCGAACACCTGCTGGGTGAGCTCGGGCACGGTGAGAGCACGGTACAGCTGGCTGCCTCGGCTGGTCAAGGGGGCAAAGCCGGGCATGAAGAAGTGGAGGCGGGGGAAGGGAACCATGTTGACCGCCAGCTTGCGCAGGTCCGCGTTGAGTTGCCCGGGGAAGCGGAGGCAGGTGGTCACCCCGCTCATGGTGGCCGACACCAGGTGGTTGAGATCACCATAGGTGGGGGTGGTCAGCTTGAGGGTGCGGAAGCAGATGTCGTAGAGGGCCTCGTTGTCGATGCAGTAGGTCTCGTCTGTGTTTTCCACCAGTTGGTGGACCGACAGGGTGGCATTGTAGGGCTCCACCACCGTGTCCGACACCTTGGGCGAAGGCACCACGCTGAAGGTGTTCATGATCCTGTCCGGGTACTCCTCCCGGATCTTGCTGATCAGCAGCGTGCCCATGCCCGACCCAGTGCCCCCGCCCAAAGAGTGGGTGAGCTGGAACCCCTGCAGGCAGTCGCAGCTCTCTGCCTCCTTCCGCACCACATCCAGGACCGAGTCGACCAGTTCCGCACCTTCTGTGTAGTGACCTTTGGCCCAGTTGTTCCCTGCACCACTCTGCCCTGTGAAGCAAGCAAACACGCCATGTTAACAAGATCTGAACTCACCACAAGGCTAGTAACATCACCACATTAGTTTCTAAGGCGGGGTCCTTGTTCATCATTCATATAACCATATAACAATTACAGCACGGAAACAGGCCATCTCGACCCTTCTAGTCCGTGCCGAACACATAATCTCCCCTAGTCCCATATACCTGCGCTCAGACCATAACCCCCCATTCCCTTCCCATCCATATAACTATCCAATTTATTTTTAAATGATAAAAACGAACCTGCCTCCACCACCTTCACTGGAAGCTCATTCCACACAGCTACCACTCTCTGAGTAAAGAAGTTCCCCCTCATGTTACCCCTAAACTTCAGTCCCTTAATTCTCAAGTCATGTCCCCTTGTTTGAATCTTCCCTACTCTCAGTGGGAAAAGCTTTTCCACGTCAACTCTGTCTATCCCTCTCATCATTTTAAAAACCTTCAATGAAAGTAAGCATTCTGGTACAGCAGGCAGGACAGAAAGCAAATGATATGTTGAACGTCATAACAAGAGGAGGAGTATAGAACCAAAGAGGTCCTTCTGCAGCTGTACAGAGCCCTAGTGAGACCACACCAGGAGCACTGTTTGCAGTTTTGGTCCGCTAATTTGAGGAAGGACATTCTTGCTATTGAGGGAGTGCAGTGTAGGTTCACCAGGTTAATTCCCGGGATGGCCGGACTGTCATGTGCTGAGAGCATGGAGCGGCTGGGCTTGTACACTGGAATTTAGAAGGATGAGAGGGTATCTTATGGAAACATAAGATTATTAAGGGTTTGGAGACGCTAGAGGCAGGAAACTTGTTCCCGATGTTGGGGGAGTCCAGAACCAGGGGCCACACAGTTTAAGAATAAGGGGTAAGCCATTTAGAACGGAGACGAGGAAACACTTTTTCACACAGAGAGTGGTGAGTCTGTGGAATTCTCTGCCTCAGAGCGCGGTGGAGGCCGGTTCACTGGATATATTCAAGAGAGAGCTAGATAGGGCTCTTAAAGATAGCGGAGTCAGGGGATATGGGGAGAAGGCAGGAACGGGGTATTGATTGTGGATGATCAGCCATGATCACAATGAATGACGGTGCTGGCTCGAAGGGCCGAATGGCCTACTCCTGCACCTGTTGTCTACATCTATAGACACCTCACTGTCACATCGCTGGAAACAAGTTATTTTTACAAAAACCATTAGCCAACATAATAACTAAACTGCTGCTTCACAGTTCCTGTGACTTGGGATCAATGCTGCGTTCCAGTGCTCCGTGGAATGTCCGTGTGTTCTTGAATAATTTAATACGTTTATTGGCCAAGTATTCACATACAAGGAATTTGCCTTGGTGCTCTGCCCGCAAGTGGCAACATGACATAGTGACAGTTAGGAATGACACATAAAACATTAATAATAAAACATTATTGATTAAACATGTGAATTAAACAAAATACCAGAGCAAAAGGAGGCTACAGGTTTTTAGTTATTGAGTACAGGGTTTCCTTTATTGTCATTCAGACCGAAGTCTGAACGAAATTTCGTGCCTGCAGTCATACATACATACATACAATACAATAAAAAAACAATAAACACATATTAACATCCACCACAGTGAGTCCACCAAGCACCTCCTCACTGTGATGGAGGCAAAAGTCTTAGGGTCTGCAGTCTCTTCCCTCCTCTCTCCCTCTGCGCTGAGGCGATACCCCCCCTGGCGATGTTAAAACAGTCCCGCAGCTCAATCACCGCGGCCCGGGGTGGTTGAAGCTGCCGTCCACCAGTCCTGCTGCCGCAGCCGCTGGCTCGCGGCTGAACCCCGGACTCAAGTCACCGCCGCCAGATCCTTGTTCCAGCCACCGGATCACCGTTCCAGCCCCAAGCCGGATCGCCCTCACGTAAGTACCGTTCTCAGCCTCACGCCAGACCGCCCCGACATGGGCGCCGCTCCTCCCTCGGGCTGTAGAGCTCGTGGAAAAAAGCCGTTTTTATGTCTGGCTGTGGAGACATTGACAGTCCGGAGTCGCCTTCCAGAGGGAAGTGTTTCAAAGAGTTTGTGGCCAGGGTGAGAGGGGGTCAGAGATGATCTTGCCCGCTCGCTTCCGGGCCCTTGCAGTGGACAGTTCATCAATGGAGGGAAGGACAATCTCAGCTGATCGGACAATTCGCTGCAGCCTCCGGGTGTCGTGCTTGGTGGCTGAGCCAAACCAGACCATGATGGAGAAGGTGAGGACAGACTCTACAATGGCCGTGTAGAATTGGACCATCATTGCCTGTGGCAGATTGTGCTTCCTCAGCTGCCGCAGGAAGTACATCCTCTGTTGGGCCTTTTTGACTGTGGAGTCGATGGCAGCCCCTCCACTTAAGGCCATGGAGATAATGGTTCCCAGGAACTTAAAAGACTCCACAGATGTGACTGTGGTGTTGTTGATGGTGAGTGGGGTGTGGGGAGGGGGAGCTCTCCTAAAATCTACAATCAAAATTCCATTGTCATAAGAGCATTGCGAATCTTAAGAGCATTGAAAATCTTCCATCAAATATCCCCTACATGAAAAAGTAAAATGATACCCAAATCCCTCTCCTCACCCCCTCCCCACCAGCACTTGGAATAGAAGGCCGTCACATGAACATCAATGCATTTTTGGAACAGGTGCATTTGAGATATCACAGCGGCCACAGACAAAGCAAAAATGAATGCACAAGAGAGAAAGCTATAATGGACTTGCACTCACCAAACACAAAGTTATCCGGTCTGAAGATCTGCCCAAATGGACCGGAACGAACAGAGTCCATGGTGCCAGGCTCCAGGTCAACCATAATTGCACGGGGAACATATTTACCTCCTGAGCAAGAAGGAAAAAGTCGTTGAGTAAATTATCTTTAACGATTCTCGACATCTTTCGCACCCTCCCATTACCACTGGGTTAAGCAGAAAAGTCCAATAAAACCCACTGTCCCCCCTGTGTAAACCAAAAAAACCCACACACCTTTTCATGCCCATTGCTAGTGAAATAAAAATAACACCAACATATGGTGACTGTACTCCCACCGTAACTACGCAGGGAATTTTCCATGCACGAGCCACAAGTTAGAACTTTTCCAACCAGAGTTGTGAATCTGCGGAATTCTCTGCCACAGAAGGCAGTTGAGGCCAGTTCACTGGGTGTTTTCAAGAGAGTAATGACCCTGTCCCACTTAGGAAAACTGAACGGAAACCTCTGGAGACTTTGTGCCCCACCCAAGGTTTCCGTACAGTTCCCGGAGGTTTTTGTCAGTCTCCCCACCTGCTTCCACTACCTGCAACCTCCGGCAACCACCTGCAACCTCCGGGAACCGCACGGAAACCTTGGGTGGGGTGCAAAGTCTCCAGAGGTTTCCGTTCAGGTTTCCTAAGTGGGACAGGGGCATTAGATTCGGCTCTTAGGGCCTTGTAACTGGCGAAGAGTCCACCAGGGGCTATACTGGAAGTTGGACAATTTTATACATTTATCAAGCCAATTAATCAACCTGTGCATCTTTAGAATGTGGGAGGAGACTGAAGATCTCGGAGAAAACCCATGCAGGTCACGGGGAGAACGTACAAACTCCGCACAGACAGCGCATCACCCGTAGTCAGGATCGAACCTGGGTCTCTGGCGCTGCGTTTTACTGTAAGGCAGCAACTCTACCGCTGCTCCACCGTGACTGACGGATTCAAGGGAATTTGTGGGGGAAAAAAGCAGGAACTGGATACTGATTTTGGATGATCAGCCATGATCATATTGAATGGCGATACTGGCACAGTCTGTTACTGTAGGCTAAATTAGCCCTCAGGTACTGTCAATTACCCACATTTCCAAACCAATCGATGAACAGCATGTCACAGAAATTAACTTGTGCAACAGCTAGTTCTGCCTCCGAATTGCACGAGCCTTCATTCAAGCTCCTAACCACATCCTATGTGGAAGGCAACAGAATGGGCACCTGCTTGAGCTTGCAAGAAACTGCTTGAGTTTGGGGTTTACAAAGAAGAACCAAGAGAGTTCTTCGAGAAGCAAAGAAATGACCAGGCAGAGAAAAAAAAACACCTCCAAAGCATGACGAATGGAGATTATAATAATAATAATAATAATAATTTTATTTATAGAGCACTTTAAAAACAAACATAGCTGCAACAAAGTGCTGTACATCACTAATCATTGACAAAAAAGTTATTACACACCAAAAATAACAATCAAAAGAAATAGTAGGAAAAGACATGTAAAATAAAGAAACATCAAAAACACCACAAACAGAAGCAAAGCCTCAGGCATGGTCAAAAGCCAGGGAGTACAAATGTGTTTTAACACTGGATTTGAAGATTACCACAAACTATTTCCCACCCACTCCCTAAATCACCACCAGAGCTCCCAGATGAAGCTATTCCATGGTCAATAAGATGGACAAACACAGGCATGACATTCACCTCCAGAAAAAAAGTGAGAAGTATTGGCCGGGGGTCCAGGAGGCCGGTTAGGGTCCCCCAGTGGGTGTTCAGGGGGCTCCTGCATTTTCAATAAATTGAAAGTGATTTCCAAGCTTTCTGCTGGTAGTTTACATAGAAGAAGCTTCAAATTTTTCTAACACATAACCCCCAAAAGATAAATATTTCATGAAATAAATGACTTCATACAGCTAAAAAAAATCTCTGTAAAAAATGTTACCCAAAATGTCTCTTTGCAAACAGCACAGAAAAAGTGTTGGCTGCAGCCACCTTCTGCTTCAGTGAGGAAAGCTGGTCGGTGATTGGCCGCAACGCTACTTGGAGACTGCGTTGACCACCGAGTGACCGGCGCATTATGTGATTGGACACAACGCCTTTGGAGACGGCGGCTGATTGGACGGCAGGGGACCGATTTGTTGATTGGATGGGAATTTGGTCGGTGATTGGACGCAACCCCCTTAGAGACAACGGTTGATTGGCCGCCAAATAATCGGGAACAAAAAAATTGAAAAATAGGAAGAAAAAAAAAAAATTCGGAATTCCGATTTAAATGGGAAGAATACCATGCCTGCAAATATTAAGATTACCAGAGAACACAGTACACTTACAAGTTTGTCTACCATCCATAGAACAAGATGAAGCTCTCGGGAGTAATCCTGGATGCAGTGAGCATGGGATTGTACAGTAATCGCACCACCTTTCAGGCACGATATCCCCCATCATTGAACAAGCCCATACCTGTAGCCTCGTTGTAGTAGACGTTGATGCGGTCCAACTGGAGGTCACTATCTCCATGGTAGGTGCCCGTTGGGTCAATGCCATGCTCATCACTGACCACTTCCCAAAACTGTGGAGACAACAAGGGGTGGGTTAAAAAAAAAAGTTGCATAAAAACATTAGACTTGTCTTGGCGGAAAAAACAGATCAATTTCTCAAGACATGGACACCCTTGACCGAATTCTTACAAGAATAGCATGGTGCAACACAAATTTAAATTTAAATCCGATGCCGGGTTGGGTGAGGTGGGCGGGGGGGGGGGGGGGGGGGGGGATGGCAACGAGGGGCAAGGTATATCTCCATCTTTCTTTTTCTTTTTTTATTTCTTATTTATCTTTCGACCACACTACTTTGGTAGTTTAGGGGTCTTTCTTTTGTTCTTTTTCGATCTATCTTTTCACTGTTCACTTTTTCCCTTTGTTAGAAACATAGACAATAGGTGCATGAGTAGAGGCCATTCGGCCCTTCGAGCCTGCACAATTCGCCATTCAATATGATCATGGCTGATCATCCAACTCAGTATCCCATACCTGCCTTCTCTCCATACCCCCTGATCTCTTTAGCCACATCTAACTCCCTCTTAAATATAGCCAATGAACTGTGGCCTCAACTACCTTCTGTGGCAGAGAATTCCACAGATTCACCACTCTCTGTGTAAAAAATGTTTTTTCTCATCTCGGTCCGAAAAGACTTCCCTCTTATCCTTAAACTGTAACCCCTAGTTCTGGACTTCCCCAACATTGGGAATAATCTTACTGCATCTAGCCTGTCCAACCCCTTAAGAATTTTGTAAGTTTCTATAAGATCCCCTCCTCAATCTTCTAAAATCTAGCATGTACAAGCCGAGCCTATCCAGTCTTTCTTCATATGAAAGTCCTGCCATCCCAGGAATCAGTCTGGTGAACCTCTTTCTCTTTCTCTTTCCTCACTCGATCTCTAATCTGTATCTCTAAACTAAACATTTAATTCATTGCTCATGTCAAAGAAATATCAGGCCTCTCAAGAATGATCCAGGAGTCCCTCTGCACAGTTCAATAGTGCTGAATGCATGCATGAATCCGCACCATAGCAGATTTAAATGAATTAAATTGCACCTTAAAACACACACTGGCCGATCCATTTTTAAGGTTCTACCTATTGAAAGGCAACACTGAATGAGATCATTCTTGGCTGTTGTACAGTACCAGGCACACATCCAATACCAGGGAGACACTGAGAGGCTACAATGTTGGCCTTCAGCTCGTGACGGTACAAAGTTGGCATCTTATTGAAACATATAAGATTGTTAAGGGTTTGGACACGCTTGAGGCAGGAAACAAGTTCCCGATGTTGGGAGAGTCCAGAACCAGGGGCCACACAGTTTAAGAATAAGGGGTAAGCCATTTAGAAACATAGAAAATAGGTGCAGGAGTAGGCCATTCGTCCCTTCGAGCCAGCATAGCCATTCAATATGATCATGGCTGATCATCCAACTCAGTATCCCGTACCTGCCTTCTCTCCATACCTCCTGATCCCTTTAGCCACAAGGGCCACATCTAACTCCCTCTTAAATATAGCCAATGAACTGGCCTCAACTATCTTCTGTGGCAGAGAATTCCACAGATTTACCACTGTGCGAAAAATGTTTTTCTCATCTAGGTCCTAAAAGATTTCCCCCTTATCCTTAAACTGCAACTCCTTGTTCTGGAGTTCCCCAACATCGGGAATAATCTTCCTGCATCTAGCCTGTCCAACCACTTAAGAATTTTGTAAGTTTCTGTAAGATCCCCCCTCAATCTTCTAAATTCTAGCGAGTACAAGCCGAGTCTATCCAGTCTTTCTTCATATGAAAGTCCTGCCATCCCTGGAATCATTCTGGTGAACCTTCTCTGTACTCCCTCTATACTCCCTCTGTACTCCCTCTATGTCTATCCTCAGATTAGGTCATTAGAGGCCAGTGGAGGCCCGTTCTCTGGATACTTTCAAGAGAGAGCTAGATAGGGTTCTTAAAGATAGCAGTCAGGGGATATGGGGTGGGGGGGGGGGAGGGAGAGAACAAGTGTGTGTGTACATGGTCTGTAAAAATGTGCCAAATATATAATGTGGCCCTCATGCTAAAAGGTGTGTAGGCCCCTGCCCAAACCGAACTAAATCATCATCCAATGGTCTGTAGGGTTCGAACCCGAAACATTTCTCCAGGGATGATGCTCGACAGTCTGAATGCTCGCAGCATTTTGTGTCCACCAGCTAATGTGCTTAAATCCATCTACAATCAATAGTGAATAAAGGGCAGGGTCGGGGTCAAACAAGCTTGCCTGTCGCAGTTGGGTGGGTAGCGGGAAGGAGCCTGGGAAAGGCTCGCTCGTCTGAATAAGCTCCGTCCCATGGCTGCAGAATCACAGGGAAACAAAAGGCATCTGCAGCCACATTGCTGACTACAGTGTCAATGGCACAGTAAAACAGCATCGAGGACACAACGTTCCAAAAATAATAAGACAAAAGGAATGGAAACTAAAGTCCCCATTCTAATGATCCTGTGCTGTGTAACATCCTGAAGCTAGCAATAATTGAAATGGCTTCACACGACACACACTGGAACGGTCGAGGCTCAGAATTCTTGCGTTTGAACAAAGGAAAGAAGTGAAGGCAGATGGGCTTTGTTTCCTTGGCTCTCGTCCATCCACAGCTCTCCCCCCACCACCCCACCCCACCCCCTACTGCTGTGAGAAACAGATTGGACTTGTGTCGATTTTTGGCATTAGCCTCCAGTTCAGAACAGCCTTCGCAACACATCATCGTGACAAATGCTAACGCTGCTGCCAGCTCATCCACCCCCACCCAGTTGGAAGTCGATACGAGCGCAAGTCAGGGGATTATGTGGAGTAAACGCGCCCTCTTGCCAGAAGCATTGCCTTTTTATCCCAATCTCTCCAGTTATTGTACACCACATATCTCACTCTATCCAGTTGCATACCTTAACCCCATGGCAAATCTACCCATCAATTGTACACTCCAACAAAGCATATGGAAGTGAGAAGCAGGGCTGTGGAATCGATACCCAAAACACCCGACTCCGAGATTTCTTGTGTATCCGATTCCGACCCCGACCCCTAGGTATAATCATTCTAACTCTGCTATGATGGCATTACACAAGATGGCATTTCATAAGAACTACACAAATCATCTGGCTACCCTTTAAACCCTTGTCCTTAACGTTTTGAGCCTAATTGTTGTAGCTATGCTATTCTGGCGTTTTTTTAATTTTCTGTTCTGGAAAAAAAACCATAATTACATTAGCTGTTTAATTTTTTTATTCTTGAAAAAACCCCATAATTCATAATGCTAAAAGAAAAAAAAATGACATACAGGACCACGACAAAATTAAAATTTGAGAGAGTTGCGAGGCTGTGGAATTCTCTGCCTCGGAGGGCGGTGGAGGCTGGTTCTCTGGATACTTTCAAGAGAGAGCTAGATAGGGCTCTTAAAGATAGTGGAGTCAGGGGATATGGGGAGAAGGCAGGAACAGGGTACTGATTGGGGATGATCAGCCATGATCACATTGAATGGAGGTGCTGGCTCAAAGGGCCGAATGGCCTCCTCCTGCACCTATTGTCTAAAATGCCATTGAATTAAATAAAAATTCTAAAAGCATTACTCCAAAATCTATTAAACTAAGGCCACAGGTATGAGCTAAATGGCTAAATTTTGACAAAAAAATAATTCTCGTGCAATAAAAATTAAAATGCATTTTTGTTTACAATAAATTTCAGGTATGTACTTTTAGGTACAAAAATGCATTTTTGTCTACCTTTGATTTTTCCAGCATCTGCAGTTCTTAAACATGCCTGAAATGTATTAATAACTGCTGTGAGAAACAGATTGGACTCGTGTCGATTTTTGGCATTAGCCTCCAGTTCAGAACAGCCTTCGCAACACAGCATCGTGTCAAATGCTAACGCTGCTGCCAGCTCATCCAACCCCAGCCAGTTGGAAGTCGATACGAGCGCAAGTCGGGGGCTTATGTGGAGTAAACGCGCCCTCTTGCCAGAAGCTTTGCCTTTTTATCCTGATCTCTCCAGTTATTGTACACCACATATCTCATCCTATCCAGTTGCATACCTTAACCCCATGGCAAATCTACCCATCAATTGTATACTCCAACAAAGCATATGGAAGTGAGAAGCAGGGCTGTGGAATCGATACCCAAAACACCCGACTCCGAGATTTCTTGTGTATCCGACTCCAACTCCGACCCCTAGGTATAATCATTCTAACTCTGCTATGATGGCATTACACAAGATGGCATTTCATAAGAACTACACAAATCATCAGGCTACCCTTTTAAACCCATGTCCTTAAAGTTTTGAGCCTAATTGTTGTAGCTATGCTATTCTGGCTTTTTTTAAATTGTTTATTCTTGGGAAAAAAACATAATTACATTAGCTTTTTAATTTTTATATTCTTGAAAAAACCCCATAATTCATAATGCTAAAAGAAAAAAAAATTACATATAGGACCACGACAAAATTAAAATTTGAGAGAGTTGCGAATCTGGGGAATTCTCTGCCTCGGAGGGCGGTGGAGGCCGGTTCTCTGGATACTTTCAGGATAGAGCTAGATAGGGCTCTTAAAGATAGCGGAGTCAGGGGATATGGGGAGAAGGCAGGAACAGGGTACTGATTGGGGATGATCAGCCATGATCACATTGAATGGAGGTGCTGGCTCAAAGGGCCGAATGTCCTACTCCTGCACCTACTGTCTAAAATGTCATTGAATTAAATGAAAATTCTAAAAGCATTACTCCAAAATGTATTAAACTAAGGCCACAGGTTTGAGCTAAATGGCTAAATTTTGACAAAAAAAAATCCTCGTGCAATAGAAAATAAAATGCATTTTTGTTTGCAATAAATTTTAGGTATGTACTTTTAGTTACAAAAATGCATTTTTGTCTACCATTGATTTTTCCAGCATCTGCAGTTCTTAAACATGCTTGAAATTGATTACTTTTCCTTAGGAACAGATTTGCTTCTGCCTGATCCTTTCATTGGAGCCCTCAAATATGATTTAATTATTTACAGTGCGGAGAACAGTCTCTCCACGCTGACCCGAGTGGGTGGTATGGCGGTTACTATAATATGCACTGATGTGTTTTCTCATTCTCTCGGGTGGAAATAAAGTGTTTAAAAAGCGGGGTTTTTTTTCCCGATTTACGCAGTCTCTGAAATTTATGTTGAGGCCTGAGTCGGAGTCGAGACTTCTTTTACCGACTCCGACAGTACCAGAATTGCACAGCCCTGGTGAGAAGGCCACACTGCCAGGCTGGTTCTTTATTTAAATTACAGTTTTGTGTAAAGGGAAATATCAATCAATCAATCCGTTTTATTCGTCACATTGCACATAAAGTACAAGTGAAATGAATTTGTCAGCAGCTGTACAATGATAAAGAACACACAATACACAATAAAAATTTAACACAAACATCCACCACAGCATTCATCACCGTGGTGGAAGGCACAGAAATTGGCCAGTCCTCCTCCTTTTTCCCCCGTGGTCGGGACCTCAACCCTCCGCAGCTGTCCCAGCTGTCTCCGCAGGCTCGAAAGGCCGAATGGCCTACTCCTGCACCTAATTTCTATGTTTCTATGTCCCTGCGGGCGTCCAGATGATAAAGGTAAAAGTCTTTGTAAGTCCAGGATCGGCTCTTCCCCTCCTAAGACCGTGGTTCTGGCTGGTGTAGGCCGCAGGCCAGCGGTCGAAGATTTAAAATTTGCGCCGCAGCCAGAAGCACCGCAGACCGTAGGGCTGGCGGTCGAAGCTCCCCTCCAGGGGGGGAAGGTAAGTTCACGCTTGGCCCGCGGTAGAAGTTGGTCGCGGGCCGGCATTCGGAGCTTCTTCTTCCCCACGAGGTATCCCGGGCTGCAGACGCCGCGCCAGCTGGAGCTGTGCAGACCGCGGCTTCAGGCTGCCGGCTGCCGCGGGCCAGCGAAATGGAGCACTCCCCTCCAGCGAGCCCCAGCAAGGGCTCGCCCGCTGCACGCCGAGTCCGCACTGCGCTAAAAGCATGAAGCCCCAAAATGTCCTCCTGGAAAGGCCGTGCACATCCTTGCTGTCAGGCCATGGGACAACAAAAAAAATCCTCGTGCAATAGAAAAAAATGCCTCTCCGTGGAGGAGGCGACCTAAGCGGTTTCCCCCTTACCCCCCCACACACAGAGAAACATCAAAAACATACTGTAAAACATACTAAAAAAAACAAAGAAAAGTAGAAAAAAATACGGGGGTCAATGCAGGCAAGAAACTGAAAATGGTCCCCTAATTTGAGGAAGGAGAATCTTGCTATTGAGGGAATGCAGGGTAGGTTTACAAGATTAATTCCCGGGACAGTCATATGCCGAGAGAATGGAGCAGCTGGGCTTGTACACTCTGGAGTTTAGAAGGATGAGAGGGTATCTTATTGAAGCAGAAAATATTATTAAGGGTTTGGACACGCTAGAGGCAGGAATCATGTTCCCGATGTTGGGAGAGTCCAGAACCAGGGGCCACACAGTTTAAGAATAAGGGATAAGCTATTTAGAACTGAGACAAGGAAACACTTTTTCTCACAGAGAGTTGCTAGTCACATTGAATGGCGATGCTGGCTCGAAGGGCCGAATGGCCTACTCCTGCACCTATTGTCTATTGACTGCAAGATTAGGCAAGTCCAATTACCCACCTTGCTTGCACCCACAGTCCAAAGAAAGGTTTCAATGAAAGACCTTCCCACATCCACCAGCGCGAGATGGAGACCCAGTTTGAGATGGCCCATTTCCGCGTCTTCACCACACGGGCATATGGGAATCCTGGCTCAAGTCCTCGCAGTCACAGGAGGCAACTACTTCCTGGCTGCAATTACACATGCCCAAATCAGGCTGTTGATGCCCAAATGTGCAGGAAGCTATCCTTGCTATTGAGGGAGTGCAGCGTAGGTTCACAAGGTTAATTTCCGGGATGGCGGGACTGTCATATATTGAAAGAATGGAGCGTCTGGTCTTGTACACTCTGGAATTTAGAAGGATCTTATTGAAACATATAAGATTATTAAGGGTTTGAACACACTAGAGGCAAGAAACATGTTCCCGATGTTGGGGGAGTCCAGAACCAGGGGCCACACAGTTTAAGAATAAGGGGTAAGCCATTTAGAATGGAGATGAGGAAAATCTTTTTTACACAGAGAGTTGAGAGTGTGTGGAATTCACTGCCTCAGAGGGCTAGGGTGATGGAGGCTGGTTCTCTGGATGCTTTCAAGAGAGAGTTAGATAGAACTCTAAGGGATAGCGGAGTTTTAACGGGAATAGGGAAGGCAGCAATGGGGTACGGATTGTAGATGATCAGCCATGATCACACTGAATGGCAGTGCTGGCTGGAAGGGCTGAATGGCCTCCTCCTGCACCTATTGTCTATTGAAGGAACTGCAGATGCTGGTTTAAACAGAAGAGACTCAAAAAGTTGCAGTAAGTCAGCGGGACAAAAGGGCCTCAACCCAAAACGTCATCCATTCCTTTTCTGCAGAGATGCGGCCTGCCCCGCTGAGTTACTCCAGCTTTTTGCATCTACTTTTGCTTACACCCAAAGCTTTTTTTTCTCAGCACGTCCTAGCAGAAGTACCCGAGTTGCTCTTGGGCGATGCTGTATCTCAGTAATCCCATTACTCTCCACCTTATATATTAGAAACATAGAAACATAGAAATTAGGTGCAGGAGTAGGCCATTTGGCCCTTCCAGCCAGCACCGCCATTCAACGTGATCATGGCTGATCATCCAACTCAGTATCCCGTACCTGCCTTCTCTCCATACCCCCTGATCCCCTTAGCCACAAGGGCCACATCTAACTCACTCTTAAATATAGCCAATGAACTGGCCTCAACTACCCTCTGTGGCAGAGAGTTCCAGAGATTCACCACTCTCTGTGTGAAAAAAGTTCTTCTCATCTCGGTTTTAAAGGATTTTTTACCCAGAGATCCTTAAGCTGTGACCCCTTGTCCTGGACTTGCCCAACATCGGGAGCAATCTTCCTGCATCTAGCCTGTCCAACCCCTTAAGAATTTTGTAAGTTTCTATAAAATCCCATCTCAGTCTCCTAAATTCTAGAGAGTATAAACCAAGTCTATCCAGTCTTTCTTCATAAGACAGTCCTGACATCACAGGAATCAGTCTGGTGAACCTTCTCTGCACTCCCTCTATGGCAATAATGTCCTTCCTCAGATTTGGAGACCAAAACTGTACGCAATACTCCAGGTGTGGTCTCACCAAGACCCTGTACCTCTGCAGTAAAACCTCCCTGCTCCTTTACTCAAATCCTTTTGCAATGAAAGCTAACATACCATTCGCTTTCTTTACTGCCTGCTGCACTTGCATGCCTACTTTTAATGACTGGTGTACCATGACACCCAGGTCTCGCTGTATCTCCCCCTTTCCCAATCGGCCACCATTTAGATAATATTCCCCTTAACTCAGCGGTGGTCAATAATCTTTTGGCAATCAGAACCCACCCAGCGAAACCCCAGCAGAGGGAGACTGTTCCAAACGGCACACACACAGCTGACAGACGGCGATTAACCCTGGATCACAGGGTTGTCAAACAGCCGCACTACCTGCTGTGTCAATCTGCCACCTGGAATAACAGCCAGCAAGGATCTCGGAACAGGAGTCAGCTTGAACCATTGTAGCAAACACACCATATTCACATGTTATTGAGCTACATTGTTCCATTGGAGAGATCAAAGTTCAACTTGTTATGGGCCTGTCCCACTTACGCAACTTTTGGCACCTGCCATAGGTCGCTGAAAATGTTCAACATGTTGAAAATTCAGCAGCGAGCAGAAAGACGCTACGATTCTTTGGGCGATTAGGAGACTATTCACGACCACACAGGCAACATGTCACCGGGTGAGGCCTGTATGGCCGTGAGTAGTCGCCCAAAGAGTCGTACTTTGTTCTGGTTGCCGCTGGATTTTCAACATGTTAAAAATTTTCAGCGACCTGTAACGAACTATGACGGCTGCCGGCAGTCGCCGAAAAAAATCGCTGCTGTAAAACGGACCCCACGCATACCAAGACAAGTATTCCCTTTGTTCTCGCTTGCCAATAAAAACTGATTGGCAACTAAACGGGCGAGTGAGCCTTTCTCCGTTCTACTAGTCAGATTCTCTGCCTCAGAGGGCGGTGGAGGCCGGTTCTCTGGATGCTTTCAAGAGAGAGCTAGATAGGGCTCTTTAAGGATAGCAGAGTCAGGGGATATGGGGAGAAGGCAGGAACGGGGTACTGATTGGGGATGATCAGCCATGATCACATTGAATTGCTTACACCCAAAGCTTTTTTTTTCTCAGCACGTCCTAGCAGAAGTACCCGAGTGGCTCTTGGGCGATGCTGTATCTCAATAATCCCTCAGTAATCCCTCGAAGGGCCGAATGGCCTCCTCCTGCACCTGTTGTCTACTGTCTATCCCTTGTAACAGCAGGTTAGTGTAGACTTGGTGGGCCTGTTTCCGTGCGGCATCTCTCAGTCTCACATAAACATTGCCCACATACTGTGCAGTCTACTTCTCCCAAATGGACTATGACTGTGTAACTCTATTGGGCAACCAGGCATGCCAATGGCCGGCAATTCACAAGCGCTGAATTCAAGGCTTTTGCTGCCAGGTGGAACGTCCATCACTACACCAGCAGCCCTGAGTACCCACAAAGTAACGGCCTGGCTGAGCGGGCTGTGGGGAGTGCTAAGGGTCTGCTAGAGCGGTCAGATTCAGATTCAGATTCAATTTTAATTGTCATTGTCAGTGTACAGTACAGAGACAACAAAATGCATTTAGCATCTCCCTTGAAGAGCGACATAGCAAACGATTTGAATAAAAAAATAATAAGTGCGTTGTTGGTCCCGCCTGCCCCAACTGCGATTTCTACCTGGGCTTGCTTAACCTACGTAACATCTCCCGGGACCCGGCCATGGGTTCCCCTGCCCAGCGTCTGATGTCGAGGATGACAAGACCACCCATGCTAATCGCCCAACAGGCCCTGCTACCCAAAGTGCTTGAGCCTGTTACTGTCCACCAGCGGATTGAACAGAAGCATGAGGTTCAACGACGGTCGCATGACAAGTCCTGCCACCCGCTGTCGCCCCTACTGCCCGGGCAGGTCGTTCAGATGCAGATTACCACCGGCTATTCCCGCCTCGCGACGGTGGTTGGTGGGGCCGACTCTCCCAGATCTTACCTGGTAGACTACGAGGGGACTGTCCATCGTCAGAGCCGTCAACACCTGCTGGCTGTGAACGAGCCGAAGTCTGCACCTGCGGGTCCTTATGCTCCTCCGTTGCCTTTCCAGCCTGCTACTGCCGATTGCCCTGCTGTTCCCTGCATGCCCCAGACCCCTCGCCTGTTGCGTTCTCCTCCTCCTCCGCTGCCGCCAGGTGTTGGCCGGGTATCTTCCCCCCCCTACACATCCACCTTCCCCTCCTGCCTCTCCCGCTCCGACTGCGTCTCCTCCTGCTTTAACATTCTCGCCTGCTTCCTCTACGCCAATGGTTCCCAATGTGGACTGAGGTCTGGGTCCAAATTTTCGATTTTTATTTTTTAGGATTTTCCATCAGGTAAACATATGTAGTTTATGTTTCAGATGTTATTTTGAGTAAATAATTTTTTTGGGGTAAAAAAGGTCTTTATTGTGTAGTTATTACAACCAAGGTATTGGCGTTTTAAGCTTCTTCAGCTGAAATGGAGTTCACTTTTTAAATGATAAGAATTATATATCACCACATGGGGGGGGGGGGGGGGGGGGGGGGGCATCAGGATTTTAGAGGTGATTAGGTGGGGCATGGCCAAAAAAAGGTTGGGAACCACTGCTCTACGCCTTCTCTTCTTTCCGATGGGGGGGGGTGGGGGGGGGGGAAGGCGCTGTAGGGACGTGTTCGAGTCGCATTGTCAAGCCGCCTGTTCGCTACGGCGACGTTGCTTAAACTCGCATGCTTTGTGTAATCACACTGCCACGGCTCCAATTCTGTTTTTTGATTTCTAAGGGGAAGGGTGTAGATGGTTCATGTATGCAACCAATAATATAGCTACCTCAGTACCACTAACCACGCCTTAGTTATCAAGTATAATAACTCTCTCTCTCTCTCTCTCTTGGTTCCAGCACGGTTATAGACTGTATGCAGTCAATGCTGGAAAGTGTCTAACCTATGTGGTCATTAAACATTAAGTAAAGTTACAAGTGTGTCAGACTAAGCGGAGGTTGGGCGATCGTTTCGCCGAACACCTCCGCCCTGTCCGCAATAACCTACCTGAACTCCCGGTGGCTCAGCACTTCAACTCCCCCTCCCATTCCCAATCCGACATCTCTGTCCTTGGTCTCCTCCATTGCCAGAGTGAGCAACAGCACCTCATATTCCGCCTGGGTTGCTTGCGTCCTGATGGCATGAACGTTGAATTCTCCCAATTTTGCTAGCGCTGGTGTCTCCTCCCCTTCCTTGACCCTCGAGCTGTCTCCTCCCATCCCCCCGCCCTCGGGCTCCTCCTCCTCCCTTTTTCCTTCTTTCTCCCCCTCACCCCCCATCAGTCTGAAGAAGGGTTTCGGCCCGAAACGTCGCCTATTTCCTTCGCTCCATAGATGCTGCTGTGCCCGCTGAGTTTCTCCAGCAATTTTGTGTACCTTCGATCTTCCAGCATCTGCAGTTCCTTCTTGAACACAACAGTGTGTCAGACTTAACTTCTTTACATGGACCATTTCCAACTTGTCCATATGCCTCAAGTGCCACTTGATTAACGCACGCTCACAGTCCCAGGTGTACGCACATTGGCTGGAACAGTTTCCTTGGAGTTGAATGTTCGTGCTCAGGATGGGGGTGGCACAACTGCACTAACAATGGGCTTTGCATTCATGTGCATATTGCCCGACTACAACTTCGTTCAACAGCAGCATTATTAGTATGTCAACATACTGCCCAGTCACAGGAATGTGCTCACTAATGTCCTTTAGGGATTCTCGGTAGAGCTTTCACCTCCACCCCACCAACCCCCCACTCAAAGTGTGCCTCAAGCAATTATCATTTTTCAAATTGCGAATCCGACCTTTCTGTCCTGGGCCTCCTGCATGGCCAGAGTGAGTCCCACCGTAAATTGGAGGAGCAGCACCTCATATTTCCCTTGGGTAGTTTACACCCCAGCGGTATGAACATTGACTTCTCCAATTTCAGGTAGTCCCTGCTTTCTCCCTCCTTCCCCTCCCAGCTCTCGCTCAGACCACTGTCTCCGCCTCTTCCTTTCTTCTTCCCGCCCCCCCCCCCTCCCCCCCCCACATCGGTCTGAAGAAAGGTCTTGAACCGAAACATAGAAAATAGGTGCAGGAGTAGGCCATTCGGCCCTTCGAGCCTGCACCGCCATTCAATATGATCATGGCTGATCATCCAACTCAGTATCCTGCACCTGCCTTCTCTCCATACCCCCCCTGATCCCTTTAGCCACAAGGACCACATCCAACTCCCTCTT
This sequence comes from Leucoraja erinaceus, assembly GCF_028641065.1. Lineage (NCBI taxonomy): Eukaryota > Metazoa > Chordata > Chondrichthyes > Rajiformes > Rajidae > Leucoraja > Leucoraja erinaceus. The sequence goes on from NW_026576938.1 coordinate 264,413, forward strand.
AAATATAGCCAATGAACTGGCCTCAACTACCTTCTGTGGCAGAGAATTCCACAGATTCACCACTCTGTGTGAAAAATGTTTTTCTCATCTCGGTCCTAAAAGACTTTCCCCTTATCCTTAAACTGTGACCCCTTGTTCTAGACTTCCCCAACATCGGGAACAATCTTCCTGCATCTAGCCTGTTCAACCCCTTAAAAATGTTGTAAGTTTCAATAAGATCCCCCCTCAATCTTCTAAATTCTAGCGAGTACAAGCCGAGTCTATCCAGCCTTTCTTCATATGAAAGTCCTGACATCCCAGGACTTCACCTATTCCTTCGCTCCATAGATGCTGCCGCACCCGCTGAGTTTCTCCAGCATTTTTATCTACCATCAATTTTCAAATGCAGGTTTGGTGAAACACCAAAAGACCGGTATACATTGTGTAGGAAGGAACTGCAGCTGCTGGTATAAACCAAAGATAGACACAAAAAGCTGGAGTAACTCAGTGGGCCAGGCAGCATCTCTGGAGAGACGGAATGGGTGAGACGTTTAGGGTCGAGACCTTACTTCAGACTGAAAAAAGGGTATTGACCCAAAACATCACCCCTTCCTTCTCTCCAGATATGCTGCCTGTCCCGCTGAGTTACTCCAGCTTTTTGTGCCTATCTTGGGAATTCAATGAGAAACTCAGTGGGTGAGGCAGCATCTATGGACCGAAGGAATAGGTGACGTTTCGGGTCCAGACTCTTCTTCAGACCTACCCAAAATGTCACCTACTCCTTCACTCCATAGATGCTGCCTCACCCGCTGAGTTTCTCCAGCATTTTTGTCTAACTTCAAGCAATAAGATTCATCTTTCTCCAAACTAATAACGACCAGGATTATTTATTGGAGATTAGGAGAAGGTTCAGAATTTAAATTACATTTTTTAACACACAGGGGAAATCCATATTCTCCAACTAGCTCCTTATAAATCATCCCCTAGTTCCAATGAGCAGTTGAAACAAATACAATAATAATGTTAAAAAATAAACTGGTTGTACTCCAAACAGGAAGTATATTGAAATTATACAAAAAAATTAATCTGGAGTTTAGAAGGATGAGAGGGCATCTTATTGAAACATATAAGATTATTAAGGGTTTGGACACGCTAGAGGCAGGAAACATGTTCCCGATGTTGGGGGAGTCCAGAACCAGGGGCCACAGTTTAAGAATAAGGGGTAGGGCATTTAGAGCGGAGACGAGGAAACACTTTTTCACACAGAGAGTTGTGAGTCTATGGAATTCACCGTCTCAGAGGGCGGTGGAGGCCGGTTCTCTGGATACTTTCAAGAGAGCTAGATAGGGCTCTTAAAGATAGCGGAGTCAGGGGATACGGGGAGAAGGCAGGAACGGGGTACTGATTGGGGACGATCAGCCATGGTCACAGTGAAGGGATTGAAGGCTGGCTCGAAGGGCCGAATGGTCTGCTCCTGCGTCTATAAAAACCCAGAAAAAGCGTGGGATTACAAGGATAGACACAAAAAGCTGGACTAATGCAGTGGGACAGGCAGCATCATGGAGAGAAGGAATGGGTGACGTTTCAGATCGAGACTCTAACAAGCAATGCCTTAAGAACCAGTGTGGGACACATTTGAAGGATCTGAGATGAATTGTCATCTGCCCATTTCCCTCGAGTTCCTTCGGTTTTTAACCAGTAGAGAAATGGGCCAAGAGACATGTATTACACATTCGTAGCGTAATAGATACATTACAAGCTTACTATAAAGAACGATAGTACTAGAGGTACTAATCATGGAATGAAGTGTAAATAATGGATGCTCAAATGATACAAGGAACCAGACACTAGAATTTTGAATCTCCCAAACACAAATTCCTTGCCCTGCCACCAGCAACCAGGTGCGGTCTCACCAGGCCCCTATACTAGGAGGTCCTACTGCAGTTGTACAGGGCCCTGGTGAGACTGCACCTGGAGTATTGTGTGCAGTTTTGGTCTCCTAATGAGGAAAGACATTATTGCTAGTGCAGCGCAGGTTAATTCCTGGGATGGCAGGACTGACATCTGATGAAAGAATGGGTCAACTGTGCTTGTATTCATTGGAATTTAGACGGATGAGAGAGGATCTTATGGAAACATGTAAAATTCTTAAAGGATTGGACAGGCTAGATGCAGGAAAAATGGTCCCGCTATTGGGGGAGTCCAGAACCAGGGGGTACAGTTTAAGAATAAGGGGCAGACCATTTAGGACTAAGATGATGGAAACACTTTTTCACCCAGAGTTGTGAATCTGTGGAATTCTCTGCCACACAAGGCAGTGGAGGCCAATTCACAGGACGTTTTCAAGAGAGTTAGATTTAGCTCTTAGCACTCAAGGAATCAAGAGATATGGGGAAACAGCAGGAACAGGGTACTGTTTTTAGATAATCAGCCATGATCATATTGCATCAGTCTGAAGAAGGGCCTCGACCCAAAACGTCACCTATTCCTTCGCCCCATAGATGCTGCCTCACCCGCTGAGTTTCTCCAGCATTTTTGTCTACCTATGATCACATTGAATGGCGGTGCTGGTTCAAAGGGCCGAATTGCCTTTTCCTGCACCTGTTTTTCTATGCTCTAACTAAATAATGGATGCTTAACTGATACAAGGAGCTACAGACAGTATAATTTTGAATTGCTCAAAACACAAAAAGACTGGGCAATGTTCAAGGACTCAGCAACGGACTTGAACGAATACGCCACAGTCGTTACAGACTTCATGAAGAAATGTGTGGTGGACTGCATCCCTACAAAAACCTTCCGAGTGTTTCCCAATCAGAAACCTTGGATGAACTTTGAGATCTGCACTCTCCACAAGTCCATCAGGCTATTAATTCTACCTCGGACAATACAAATCAAACATGAATCCCAGATACGACCTCGGTAAGGCCATCAAAAACCCAAAAGGGACTTCTGCTCCAAACTGGAGGAGAGACAGATGTTCGGCAGCTGTGGCAGGGCCTGAATGCAATCACCTCCTACAAGTCAAAACCAGGAGGGGGGCTTGAATGTCGGTGGTAACATCACTCCCTGACGAGCTCAATGCGGGGGGGGGGGTCGGCTTTGACAGGGGGGAATACTGATGTGCCTTCCCGATCCCAACATTCGCTGTGATGGCATTTCAGTCTCAGTCACAGAGGCCGATGTCAGGAAATCCTTCAGAGGGGTGAACGAAAAGCACCTGTCCTGCTGTTATACCCGGTCATGTTCTAAAAAACCTGTGCGGACCAACTGGGGACTGCACCCTTTCAACCTGAGGTCTGAGGTTTTAAAAGGGCATTAATTATACCGGTGCCCATGAAGAGTAAGGTGACGTGCCTCAATGACTATCGACCTGTGGCACTAACGCCAATGATGAAGTGCTTTGAGAGGTTGATCATGGAGCAAGAACTCAAATACCTGGGACAAAAACCTGGACTTTACTGGCAGTTCGCGTACCGCCACAACAGATCAACGGAGGATGCGATCTTGCTGGCCCTCCACTCCGCACTGGACAACTTGGACAACACAAACTCATATGTCAGGCTGTTATTCATTGATTACAGCTCGGCATTTAACACAATCATCCCCTCCAAACTGGTTACCAAACTCGCAGAACTGGGTCTCTGCGCATCCCTCTGCAACTGGATCCTCGACTTCCTCATCAACAGACCACAGTCTGTTCGTATTGGTGGAAATGTGGCAGCCTCGATAAAGACTCAGCAAAAAGAGCACCTCAAGGCTGCGTGCTCAGCCCCCTGACCTACTCACTCTATCCCATGGGGATTTGCGTAGCCAGTCTCAAAAAGCGAACTCCATCATCATTCGCTGACGACAACACCATTGTGGGGCGTACACTGATGGGGATGAGTCAGACCTATCAAGAGAGATCGAGCAACTGTCCATATGGTGCCAGGCAATAGCCTGGCCCTCAACACCAGCAAAACCAAACTGGTGGACAGGAATAGCTACTTCCCCACAGCCATCAAGCTATTAAACCTGGCTCAGCCAAAACTCTGATTATTAATAACCACTTTCTGTTATTTGCACTTTATCAGTTTATTTATTCATGTGTGTATATATTTATACACATATATGGACACATTTATCTGTTTTGTAGTAAATGCCTACTATTTTTCTGTGAAGCAACTAAGCAAAGCAAGAATTTCATTGTCCTATACAGGGACACATGACAATAAACTCACTTGAACTTGAACACAAATCCCTTGCCCCCGTGCCCCCACCTCTCCCGTTCCCTCTCCTCCCCCCCTCCCCTTCCACTCAGTCTAATAGGTCGTTTATCTGTTCCCTCCACAGACGCTGCATGGCCCGCCGTGTTACTCCAGCACAAAGTGCTGTATGCTTAACTGCAATGCCACCACTGTCATTGGAGAACCAACCGCACACCACCGCCCCCGAAGTTCACGTTACCTCCTTCAAGGCAATGAACTGAGCATGGTGTATACATAAGGTAGACGAAAATTCTGGAGAAACTCAGCGGGTGAGGAGGCAGCATCTATGGAGCAAAGCAATAGGTGACGTTTCGGGTCGAGACCCTTCTTCAGACTCGAATCGTCACCTATTCCTTCTCTCCATAGAAACAGAAAATAGGTGCAGGAGTAGGCCATTCGGCCCTTCGAGCCTGCACCGCCATTCAATATGACCATGGCTGATCATCCAACTCAGTATCCCATCCCTGCCTTTTCTCCATACCCCCTGATCCCTTTAGCCACAAGGGCCACATCTAACTCTCAAATATAGCCAATGAACCGTGGCCTCAACTACCTTCTGTGGCAGAGAATTCCACAGATTCACCACTCTCTGTATGAAAAATGTTTTTCTCATCTCGGTCCTAAAAGATTTCCCCCTTATCCTTAAACTGTGACCTCTTGTTCTGGACTTCCCCAACATCGGGAACAATCTTCCAGCATCTAGCCTGTCCAACCCCTTAAGAAAATGTGTAAGTTAAGGGGTTGGGCAGGCTAGATGCAGGCAGCATAGATGCTGCCTCCTCACCCGCTGAGTTTCTCCAGCATTTTTTGTCCACCTTCGATTTTTCCAGCATCTGCAGTTCTTTCTTATACATGATATGTACATCAATTTTTAAACCTTTAGCCCGGGGCCTTGGGGGGGGGGGGGGGGGGGGGGGGGGGGGCATTAATTTATGAATGTAGCAAGAAAAACGCGCGATCCGCGTACTTTGATATATTAGTTGATGCAACCCAGTGGCTTCAAGTGGGCGGAGAAATGCTCTCTTAAAAATTTAAATTGAATACGAGCAGTTTGGCGCCACATGCCGACCGTTTACTGATGGCGCGTCTCCACGGGGTGATATTTTCCCCTCCAAGTCAACGCATTCCGGCCAATGCAATGTAATGTAAATTAATTCAGAGTTACTTCCCTTCCCATTCAAAAGATGTTGAATATCGCAGATCATGCTGCAGGCATTAAATAATACCGTATAGCCCCAGGGATTTATTGTCATATCTTTGGACATTTCACCAGGGATTTTTTTCAGCCACCCCTCCCCCCCTCACACACACACACACACAATTCGACTCAAATGTCTTGCATACACATGCAACATTGAATGCTGGAAAGAATCTTGCTTTTTTGTTTCCCCTCGTGGAATTTAGCACGGTGAAGAATTTGGATCTTGCTTGGAAAAATATATTCAGGGGCCATTAGAAATATCAGGAAGTCTATATACTGCAAATCTTTCTGTAAGTCCAGCGCCACATGGAGAGAGAGAGAGAGAGACGCGTATTGAGACAAGAATTCTGCGTTGCTTTTATTTTTGCAGTTGTGTTTCAGTTAAAAATACACTGATCTTCGAAGTCGTTCCGTTCAAAGGCTGCTTAACAAAAAAAAAATCCTTCCACTAACACAATCATACCACTGCATCGCCGGATTAGATTTTCGACAGAGATTCAATTGTCGTTGGTTAAAAAGATAAAAATGTATTCCAATTCTCGACTTCTGTAAAGCATTTCGCTGTGCATAGACCCAGCGAAAATGTTACATACAATAGACAATAGGTGCAGGAGTGGGCCATTCGGACTTCGAGCCAGAACCGCCATTCAATGTGATCATGGCTGATCATCTCCAATCGGTACCCCGTTCCTTCCTTTTCCCCATATCCCCCGACTCCGCTATTTTTAAGAGACCTATCCAGCTCTCTCTTGAAAGCAAATCTTGCTTGAAAGTATTCAGATAACCTGCCTCCCCCGCCCTCTGAGGCAGAGAATTCCACAGACTCACAACTCTCTGTGAGAAAAGGCGTTTCCTCGTCTCCGTTCTAAATGGCTTACTCCTTATTCTTAAACTGTGTGGCCCCTGGTTCTGGACTCCCCCAACATCGGGAACATGTTTCCTGCCTCCAGCGCCTCCAGTGAAGAAAGCAAATGGTATGTTAGCATTCATAGCAAAATGATTTGAGTAGAAGAGCAGGTACAGGATACTGCAGTTGGATGATCAGCCATGATCACATTGACCACACGGTGCAGGCTCGAAAGGGCCGAGTATTGCGTACAGTTTTGGTCTCCAAATCTGAGGAAAGACATTCTTGCCATAGAGGGAGTACAGCGAAGGTTCACCAGACTGATTCCTGGGATGGCAGGACTTTCATATGAAGAAAGACTGGATAGACTCGGCTTGTACACGCTAGAATTCAGAAGATTGAGGGGGGATCTTATAGAAACTTACAAAATTCTTAAGGGGTTGGACAGACTAGATGCAGGAAGATTATTCCCGATGTTGGGGGTCCAGAACTAGGGGTCACAGTTCAAGGGTAAGAGGGAAATCCTTTAGGACCGAGATGAGAACATCATTTTTTATACAGAGAGTGGTGAGTCTGTGGAATTCTCTGCCACAGAAGGTAGTTGAGGCCAGTTCATTGGCTATATTTAAGAAGGAGTTAGATGTGGCCCTTGTGGCTAAAGGGATCAGGGGGTATGGAGAGAAGGCAGGAATGGGATACTGAGTTGGATGATCAGCCATGATCATATTGAATGGCCGTACAGGCTCGAAGGGCCGAATGGCTTACTCCTGCACCTATTTTCTATGTTTCTAAACCCTTAATAATTTTATGTTTTCAATATGATTCAATAAGATACTTCGATAAACCCGTTATCAAATTTAAATACGACCCAGCCAGGTTTATGCAGACCAAAGATAGATGTATACTTTCAAAGCGATTGCCCACAGATTGGACTAAAAAGCGTTTCAAATTCCTAGTGTGACCGATTCCCCCCAAGTGTAACCCGACACCTGTGATACATTTCGACACATTTCGACTCAAAAATAAATTAACAGACAAAAAGACGGCTTGCTGGAGGAATTTCCTGCGATCGGTACATACACTGAGTTTCTCCAACATTTTTGTCCACCTTCGATTTTTCCAACATCTGCAATTCTTTCTCAAACAGTACACACACACACACAGTAGGGTCATTGTAAGCTTAATATTCAACACCGCCGGGGACTTTTAAAACATTGCAACAATGGAAGTCTCGGAGACATAATTACCTTTGCTCCGATCTGGTTTCCACATTGGCCAGCTTGCATGTGTACTATCTCCCGCATGGTCAATGTGTTACTTTGGGTTTAGGGAAGGAACGAAACGACCGTGATGCTGGTTACAGAGTGTGTGCGCCGCCCTCAGCTGCCAACAAAGGCTATAAACGGGGAGGTGCCACCACAGCGAGCCACCTCGTCCTATTCGTCCGGGCAGCGCATGTGATGTAGCGGCCGCTCTTGTCATTGGACTCAAAGTGTTTAAGTAATGAACCAGGTGACATCATGAATTGAATTCCTTTATTGTCATTCAGACCTTACGATCTGAACGAAATTTCGTGCCTGCAGTCATACATACAATAATACAATAATAAACAACAATAAACACAAATTAACATCCACCACAGTGAGTCCTCCAAACACCTCCTCACTGTGGTGGAGGCAAAAATCTTAGGGCTGCAGTCTCTTCCCTCTTCTCCCTCTGCGCTGAGGCGATTCCCCACCGGGCGATGGTACAAACAGTCCCGCAGCTCACCGAACCCCGCGAACGGGCCGGTTCAAACACTGCGGCCCGGGGTGGTCGAAGCCGCCGCACCTCCAGTCCAGCACACGCAGCCGCCGGCCCGCGGCTGAACCCAGGACTCTGGACACCGCCGCCAGAACGTCGTCCCAGCCACCGGACCGCACCGTCCCAGCCCCCGTGAGTACCGTTCCACCCTCGGGCTGGGCCACTCACGTGAGTACCGTTCCTCCCTCGGGCTGGGCCACTCCAGCGGGAGTGCCGTTCCGGGCTGGGCCACTCCTGCCCTCCCTCGGGCTGGGCCACTCCAGCGGGAGTGCCGTTCCTCCCTCGGGCTGGGCCACTCCAGCGGGAGTGCCGTTCCTCCCTCGGGCTGGGCCACTCCGACGGGTACCGGGGATCTAAGATCTTTGCCGGGGAGGGAGTTTACTACATGTTTTACTCCCGACCAAAGATCTTCGCTCCCGACCCCCGGCGGTCCAAACGCGCCCCTTTCTCGAGGCTTCTGTGCACAAAGCCTTTACTCGCTAGTACTTTTCTTGGTCCTCCAAAATATTCCAAATGGAATTTAAACTGGAGGTGGTGGAGGGAGGACTTAATTCCCTTTTTTGTTTTTTTCCCTTGTTTAGTTCCCTTTGCTGCCGGCTCGGTCGAACCGAGCTCTCCCAGCGTTTCAGCTCCAGGGAAATGTTTTTCGAACGACCGAGATCTTGAGTTAACCAGACGCCATTCATTCCCCCGTTGTTCGTTCATTGTGATTGAATGTCTCGCTTATTGTTGCAATGTGGGTTGTGGCTTTTCTGTGGCATTTCGAGGCATATTCGCTCCCGTTTCCCGGATCCTGTTCAAATGCAACAATCGTTGATAATCAGAATGAGGCAGATCTGTATTGTTTAGAGATACAGCATGGAAACAGGCCATTGTGTCCACAGAGTTAACGCCTTTGACCCTTTCACACTGTCCCTCGATCCCATCCACGCCTTGCACACGGGGGGGGGGGGGGGGGGGGGGGGGGGGGGGGGGGGACATTTTACAAAGGCCAATTCACCTATTAACCCGCAAGTCTTTGGGGCGTGGATCTGACCACTCGGACATAACAATGCGGTCACGGAGAGAGCGTGTATATTTCACACAGTTTCCCCACAACCTTGTTCACGTTCATTGTGGAAAGCTCTATCTATCTTGAGGTGGAGACGCCCCTCAAAATAAGGAAAGGGATTCCACGCCAGTGGGCCACATGTGTGGGGTAAAATTGTGATTTGGGGAAACAGTATTGTATGTATAGCCTCCGAGAATGTCGGATGGAGTTTTGCCAGGATCGTGTATTGTATATATATTATTTTTCGAATAAAGTCTATTTTGAAATGTAAAAAAAACTCTAAAGCAAAGATCCTATAGCGGAGCTCTGCTATGAGATATTTGCTTGAAAGCATCCAGAGAACCAGCCCCCACCGCCCTCTGAGGCAGATAATTCCACAGACTCGCAACTCTCTGTGAGAAAAAGTGTTTCCTCTTCTCCGTTCTTATAGAAACTTACAAAATTCTTAAGGGGTTGGACAGGCTAGATGCAGCAAGATTGCTCCCGATGTTGGGGAAGTCCAGGACAAGGGGTCACAGCTTAAGGATAAGGGGGAAATCCTTTAAAACTGAGATGAGAAGAACTTTTTTCACACAGAGAGTGGTGAATCTCTGGAACTCTCTGCCACAGAGGGCGGTCGAGGCCAGTTCATTGGCTATATTTAAGAGGGAGTTAGATGTGTCCCTTGTGGCTAAGGGGATCAGGGGGTATGGAGAGAAGGCAGGTACGGGATACTGAGTTGGATGATCAGCCATGATCATATTGAATGGCGGTGCAGGCTCGAAGGGCCGAATGGCCTACTACTGCACCTAATTTCTATGTTTCTATGTTTCTATGAGAATGTCGGATGGAGTTTTGCCAGGATCGTGTATTGTATATATATTATTTTTCGAATAAAGTCTATTTTGAAATGTAAAAAAAACTCTAAAGCAAAGATCCTATAGCGGAGCTCTGCTATAAGATCTTTGCTTGAAAGCATCCAGAGAACCAGCCCCCACCGCCATCTGAGGCAGAGCATTCCACAGACTCGCAACTCTCTGTGAGAAAAAGTGTTTCCTCTTCTCCGTTCTTATAGAAACTTACAAAATTCTTAAGGGGATGGACAGGCTAGATGCAGCAAGATTGCTCCCGATGTTGGGGAAGTCCAGGACAAGGGGTCACAGCTTAAGGATAAGGGGGAAATCCTTTAAAACTGAGATGAGAAGAACTTTTTTCACACAGAGAGTGGTGAATCTCTGGAACTCTCTGCCACAGAGGGTAGTTGAAGTCAGTTCATTGGCTATATTTAAAAGGGAGTTAGATGTGGCCATTGTGGCTAAAGGGATCAGGGGGTATGGAGAGAAGGCAGGTACAGGATACTGAGTTGGATGATCAGCCATGATCATATTGAATGGCGGTGCAAGCTCGAAGGGCCGAATGGCCCTACTCCTGCACCTATTTTCTATTTTCTATGTTTCTATGTTCTAAATGGCTTACCACGTATTCTGAAACTGTGGCTCCTGGTTCTGGACTCCCACAACATCGGGTACATGATTACTGCCACTAGCGTGTCCAAACCCTTAATAATCTTATATATCCCCATGGTTCATATTAAACTGTTCCACTGTCCTAAACATGAATGAATGAATAAGTTTATTGGCCAAGTATTCACATACAAGGAATTTGCCTTGGTGCTCCACCCACAAGCGACAACATGACAAACAGCGACAGTTCAGAATGATACAGAAAACATTAAATATTAATAATAAAACATTATTGATTAAACATGTGAATTAAACAAAATACCAGAGCAAAAGAAGGCTACAGATTTTTAGTTACTACTCTAGGAAGAAAAGCTGTTTTTATGTCTGGCTCTGGCAGCTTTGACAGTCCGGAGTCGCCTTCCAGAGCGACGTGAGTTTGTGGCCCGGGTGAGAGGGGTCAGAGATGATCTTACCCGCTCGCTTCCTGGCCCTTGCAGTGTACATACGTTCTCTGCGGGTGCTCGGAAGGCCCCGACCACGTGTGTGAACATCTGTGAAGATCGGAGGGGAGGCTGGCGGGACTATGCTGCCTTCCTCACCTTGGTGCCATTGTGTTATGTTGTGTCGTGGACTTTCTGTGTTTGTGCTTTTTTTTAAATTCTATTTTATATTTGATATGTTTTGTTATTTATTATTTATTTATTTTTATGATACTGACTGTAAAGGGAAATTCATATCGTTGTCTCTAATTGAGACAATGCCAATAAATTTGAATACAATGCTTCTTGATTCCCCTAGTCTGAGTAAAACTCTCTGTGCATCTACCATATATTTTCCTGCATCTTTTGAAAGCCACAGGAGATCCTCCTGCCCTGATTGGGGATGATCAGCCATGATCACATTGAATGGCGGTGCTGGCTCAAAGGGCCGAATGTCCTACTTCTGCACCTATTGTCTATTGTCAAATACATTACTGGCTGTTGTGATGCTTCTGATGACCTGTGTATCTTCAGGTGGTGAGGTAAGGTGATAGGGTGGGAGTTGAAAATGGTGATGAAAGCCAGCGTGCTATTGGGAAATATCTCAAATGGCATAGATTTGTCAGGGGGCTCACAGAGACACTGCGTACGTGCATCTATACACATCTATCTCTACTCAAGCATTGAGCAAGCCCAACTCCCACCCCACCCCACCCCACCACCTTACCTCACCACCTGAAGATACACAGGTCATCAGAAGCATCACAACAGCCAGTAATCTATTTGACAATAGACAATAGGTGCAGAAGTAGGACATTCGGCCCTTCGAGCCAGCACCGCCATTCAATGTGATCATGGCTGATCATCCCCAATCAGTACCCCGTTCCTGCCTTCTCCCCATATCCTCTGACTCCGCTATCTTTAAGAGCCCTATCTAGCTCTCTCTTGAAAGTATCCAGAGAACTGGCCTCCACCGCCCTCTGAGGCACAGAATTCCACACACTCACCACTCTCTGTGAGAAAAAGTGTTTCATCATCTCCGTTCTAAATAGCTTATCCCTTATTCTTAAACTGTGGCCCCTGGTTCAGGACGCCCATAACATCGGGAACATGTTTCCTGCCTCCATCATGTCCAAACCCTTAATATTGTTATATTTTTCAATAGGAGCCCCTCTCTTTCCTTCTAAACTCCAGAGTGTACAAGCCCAGCCACTCCATTCTCTCAGCATACGACAGTCCCTGGAATTAACTTTGTAAACCTACGCTGCACTCCCTCAGTAGCAAGAATGTCCTTCCACAAATTAGGTGACCAAAACTGCACACAATACTCCAGGTGTGGTCTCACAACTGCAGAAGTTGTGCTCTGTACAACTGCAGAAGGACCTGTTTGCTCCTGTACTCAACTCCTCTTGTTATAAAGGCCAACGTGCCACTCGCTTTCTTCAAAGCCTATGTTTACTAGATAGTCACAGTGATTGCACTGGAGAGGGTCTAGGATACTGACAGTGTTTGTGTTGCAAGGAGCAATAGGATAGAATGTGTAGGAAAGATCTGCACATGCTGGTTTAAACCGAAGATAGACACAAAATGCTGGAGTAACTCAGCGGGTTAGGCAACATCTCTGGAGAGAAGGAATGGATGATGTTTCGGGTCGAGACCCTTCTTCAGACTGACTGCCAGAACGTCTTCACGCTGAAATCGCGCTCCAAATCCTCCCTTTAATCGCGAGAAAGCCAATTAGACATGCGGGGAAAAGCTCTCCTCCCCTCATCATTGCACTGGGCCTTTTCCTTTGTGTTATAACCCGGTAAACTCATTCAGCTGGACAAAAGGGCTGGGGCGGGAGAGGAGAGAAATGAGCCAAGGAATAGTAACACGGATAACATGCGGGGAATGGGATTATCTAGACCAGTGGTTCTCAACTTTTTTTCAGTGATGTAGCCCCTGTGAAATATTTTTTCAGCCAAGTACCCCCTAACCAGCGCAAAGCATTTTTGGTTGAAAAAAAAGACTTAAAACAGAGCACTGTGCCATCAGTGTCTGATTTATTAAACTTTGGAACTGAGAAACACATACAAAATTCAAACATTTGAAAAAAAAATTTAAATGTTAATAATCCATGACTAAATTTATTGCAAATATTTCTCATCACTAAAATGTAGTGATTCAAACTAATGTAGTGAAAACAGTGACCATATAACCATTTAAAACTATAAAATTAACCATTTAAAACTCCATAAATGTGCAAAACACTGCTCATTTGTAGTGGTCTCTCTTGAACTATTTGGAAATAAAAAGATATAACTAAAAAAAAGAAAGAAATAATTAACTTAATTATAAATAAAGATTTGTGCACATAAAAATAATTATCAACATAAAGTGTCCTCTTTTGGGATCATAGTAAAGATCTGTGCTCAAAAAGAAATCATTAACTTAATTTTAAATAAAAGCAGAAATTGCTAAAAAATAAAAAATAAAAATATTTATCATCGGTTTGCTTGATATGAACTGTTTTGGGAGAGAAAAATGCTCACGGCAGACCAAACGTGTTAAACAGAAATTGGTCAGATATTGAGCTTTACACAGTAAGAAATCATGTGAAATCATCACTGACTTTAATTTTAAATGAATGTACCTGTATGTTATACTGTTTAGTTTGGAGAAACAACCAGATAGTTACTGAGTTCGCACCGACCAGCGATTTTTGTTACAGATTTGACCATTTTATTTGGCGGCCAATCAAACGCTGTCTCTAAGGGGGTTGCATCCAATCACCAACCAGCTTGCTTTAAAATACCCGTCCAATCAACAAATAGGTCTCCTCCCGTCCAATCAGCCGCTGTCTCCAAGGGCATTGTGTCCAATCACATAATGCAGTTTAATGGTAATTAGCAGCTACGGTAAAGGTTGGAAGCCGCGGAGCTACTGACAGTCAAACGGGAGGGAGCAGGAGAGATTCACACAGTGTACAATCCATAGCACCTAGTGTACAATTTCATAATATATACTAAATAACTGGGCTGACACACCTTGGCTGGGAACCTGGGGTTCACCAAAATTGTTCCCAATTGGGCCCCGCACATCCTAAGGCCGGCCCTGTATATGTAGCCCTATATTTTAAAATCTCACGTACCCCCTGGAGTGCCTTCACGTACCCCCAGGGGTACGCGTACCCCCATTTGAGAACCACTGATCTAGGGCACTGGAATTAGATGTGAAAACAGATTGGTGAACTCAGTGAGACACAGCGCCTCCACACTGTGAATGATTTTGGAAAGGTTGGGTTGGTGCCTTGTGTATTCCACTGAGGCTAAGCCTTGCTCTCTTAAAAAGGCAATGGTCAGGTGGAATCTGTTCCATTTTCCAGCAGGTCGAGACCCATCTTCTTTGATGATGAGGGTCTTTGAGGATGCTGGCTGCCTTTTTGAGGCAGCGACTCCAATAGATCCCCTCGATGGAGGGGAGGTCGGAGCCGGTGATGGACTGGGCAGTGGTCACAACTTTCTGCAGCCTTTTCCGCTCCTGGGCATTCAAGTTGACGAACAAAGTCACGATGCAACCGGTCAACATGCTCTCTACTGTGCACCTGTAGAAGTTCAAGTGAATCCTCTTTGACATACCGAATCTCTGTAATTTTCTCAGGAAGTAGAGGCGCTGGCTGATGTGCTTTCTTTATAATTTTATCAGTGTGTTGGGTCCAGGAAGAAGGGTCAGAAATATGCACTCCCAGGAATTTGATTTTTTTTACTCTCTCCACCATCGCCATTGATATAAACAGGATTGTGGGTCCTCAAACTTCCTCTTCCAAAGTCCACAATCAGTTCCTTGGTTTTAATGCTATTGAGAGCCAGGTTGTTGTGCTGGCTAGTATGTAGAGCTAGTATAGACGCAATGGGCTGACTGGCCTCTTTTTGTGCTGTAACCATTCTTTTAGGTTTGATGTGGATACATAATCCTCTGCTTCTGAAAACTCTTGTTTAATCAATGCAGTGAATGAAAATGAATTAAATTAAAAGTTGTCTTGCTTAAGTTATGTTAGACCATCTGATCCTGAAATCCATGCCACCTCTGGAGCACGGGGGTTTTCCTTCCTGAGGAAGGACATTCTTGCCATAGAGGGAGTACAGAGAAGGTTCACCAGACTGATTCCTGTGATGTCAGGACTTTCATATGAAGAAAGACTGGATAGACTCGGCTTGTACTCGCTAGAATTCAGAAGATTGAGGGGGGATCTTATAGAAACTTACAAAATTCTTTAGGGGTTGGACAGGCTAGATGCAGGAAGATTATTCCCTATGTTGGGGAAGTCCAGAATTAGGGGTCACAGTTTAAGGATAAGAGGGAAGTCTTTTAGGACTGAGATGAGAAAATCATTTTTTACATAGAGAGTGGTGAGTCTGTGGAATTCTCTGCCACAGAAGGTAGTTGAGGCCAGTTCATTGGCCCTTGTATATTTAGGAGGGAGTTAGATGTGGCCCTTGTGACTAAGGGGATCAGGGGGTATGTAGAGAAGGCAGGGATGGGATACTGAGTTGGATGATCAGCCATGATCATATTGAATGGCAGTGCAGGCTCGAAGGGCCGAATGGCCTACTCCTGCACCTATTTTCAATGTTTCTATGTTTCCTTCACCACAATGTGGAGAGGGGGCGCTGTCCTGTACGACGGCCTGTCCTGCAGCTGCCTGCTTTTTTCCACTTTTCTTTTTATTTTTAGTACGGGCAGCAGCGCTGAGCTTTACATCGGGAACCTGGGTGGGATCTCTCGCCGAGATCACCAGTGGCGGAGCTCCATCCAGCGTAGCCTCCAGTAAGGAAGCGGCCGCTGCAGGTGCCCCAAGCCGCTGTGAGGGTTCTCCCGACGCTGGAGTACCATCGCCCGGCGAGAACGGCCTGGAACATTGGCGACTGTGGAGGCCTCAATAGGGCCGACTATGGGTGGACATGGGGATGGGGACTGGACTTTGTGCCTTCCCTCACAGTGGGAACCATTGTGGGGGGATGTTTTTAAGTTTTAATGTTTAACTTCTTCTTTAATGTTATGTTGTATTTTTATTAGTGTGCTGCAAGGACATCTGACTTTCCCCTGAAAAGGGGATTAATAAAGTATCTATTATTATTATTATTTATGTCCCCACCCGTGTGTCGTGACTACTGAAAATAAATGGCCGTTGCTTGAGAGAGGAAAGACTCTCCAATCAAACAGTTTTGCCTTGACCCAGAGTTACTCTCCACATATCAAGTGAACACAAATTACTCCAACTGAAATGAAACCATCTACTAACTTATTTTGTTCAATTGTTTAGTTTTGAGATACAGCGGGAAAAAGGCCCTTCGGCCCACCGGGTCCGTGCCGACCAGCGACCCCCGCATATTGATACTATCCCCCCTCAAGTCACGACGCCCCTTTGGCAGGCAAGCCCAAGAGCCGCCTGGGTCAAGACGAGATGGAGAGACCAGTGGAGGTCAGCGGAACCATCTAGGCTACACCATTATTACATCGATGACCCCATGGACATCCCTGGCCAGGACCTGCCCCGAAAGCAGTGGACAACCCTCAACCGCTTGAGGACAGGCGTCGGACGCTATGGGGTAGCGATGAAGAGGTGGGGCCTCGTGGACAGCGAGCTCCTCCTGCGAGTGTGCGGACCCAACACAGACAGTGGAGCACACATCATCACCAGTTGCCCCAAACACCGAATGGTGAACGAGGTCTGATTGGCCGGGACGATGACACATTGGCCTGGCTCGCCTCAACGGAGCTACAGTTCAAAAAGACACACTACAGCAGAAGAAGAAGACACTATCCTACACACACTGGGGACAATTTATACATTTACCAAGCCAATTAACCTACAAACCTGTCCGGGTTTGTGGAGTGTGGGAGGAAAGCGAAGATCTCTGAGAAAACCCACGCAGGTCATGGGGAGAACGTGCAAACTCCTTACAGACAGCGCCGGGGTCTCCGTTCCAGAGTTTACCTTGGTTCTGACCTCTATAACCATTTTCTGGGAAGTATTTAGCTACTATAGTTAATTGTCACATGTGCGGAGGTACAGTGCAAAGCCTTTCTGTTTCATGCTATCTAGTCTGCAGAAAGACAAATCAAGTTCAGTTGCCTGATAACCACTGGGAAGAAACTGTCTCTGAATCTGGAGGTGTCCGCCCCCAAACCCCTGCACCTCCTGCCCGATGGGGGAGGGGAGAAGAGGGAGCGACCGGGGTGTGACTCGTCCCCGGCCATGCTGCTGGCCTTGCCGAGGCAGCGTGAAGTGTAGATGGAGTCAATGGGAGGGAGGGTGGTTTGTGTGATGGTCTGGGCTGAGTCCACAATTCTCTGCAGTTTCTTGCGGGTCTTGAATGGAGCTGTTCCCGAAACATTATATGAACCATCCAAATTTACATTCATGAATTTTTATTTTTCCATGCAGACAAGTTGTACAACATGGTTCCAGTGCTTGTTCAAAAAACGTGCAAACAGGTTAAATTGGCATTAATGTTTTGTAAACCGCTCATCTTTAAGGAGTAAGGAGGAAAGGTGTGAAGCTGTGGGGAAGCACAAGAGATCATGGAGAGAAAATATCACCTCAACATAGAGATCAGAATCAAACTCATGTCCGTGGAGCTGAAAGATCGCAACACCTTGCCCCTCTGCAGAATGATTACTAATATCTAACCCCACAGATTATCAGGGGAGCCGAGTTTTTCCCATCTTTATTTAACCCAGGGTTAAAGAAGGGAAAGACTCTGCCCTTGAAACTTTGATTGAAGGTGTAGAGAAGGGTCATATTGTCCGCATTGTAAAATGACACCTGACCCCCCTCGTGGTCCAGGTACACGCCAATTTTACTGGGATTCACCTTGATGACGAGAGGGGTCCTTGGGGAGGTGAGGGCCACATAGGAGTTCCCGTACACAAGGCACATGATACAATAACCCATGTCGGTTTGAAGGGTGATGTGGCCTTTCCTCTCGGCAGATTCCTCGGCCACTCCCAGCTCCCACCAGGTCTTTGTCCCCACCTCGACCTCCCAGTAGTGTTTCCCCGCAGAGAACCCCTCGGAGGCCAGGACAGAGGACCTGCGATCAAACCTCCCCGGAGTGTCGGGCACCTCCTTGCCTTGGTCCCCGAGTGTCACGCTGGTCAGGTCCTCAGACAGAATGAGGTAGGGGTGGGCCGTGTTGGGATCCAGCGTCAGGGAAACAGGAGCTGGCAGAGACATGAAAATAACATTGGCAGTCACAGTTAAGGACATGGAGCCGGGGCCTAACATCGCCCGGCGTGGCTTAAACGGCCTCAGGACTTACCATCGCCCACCGGGGGCTTTAACATCGGAGCCCCAGTTCGCCTCGACACTGCAGTTGGACTGCTGGACCACGGGAGAAGGAACAAAGGGAAGAGATAAAGACTTTGCCTTCCATCACAGTGAGGAGATGTTGGAGACTCACTGTGATGGATGTTTATGTAAACTGTGTTAAGTGTGGGTCTTGTATTGTTTTGTAATGTAAAAAACTGTAGAAATGAAATTTCGTTCAAACCTAGGTTTGAATGACAATAAATTGCGTTCTATTCTATTAGAGTATTTAAAGGTGTGAAAAATGTTTTCCCCATTTCGGTCCCAAAAGATTTCCCCCTTATCCTTAAACTGTGACTCCTTGTTCTGGATTTCCCCAACATCGGGAACAATCTTCCTGCATCTAGCCTGTCCAACCCCTTAAGAATTTTGTACGGTTCTATAAGATCCCCCCTCAATCTTCTAAATTCTAGCAAGTACAAGTCATAGTACAGTGCCCATAGTACATAGTAACTCCTACTGTGCAGTGTCTACCATTCAGTGGTGGCCAGTGCTCTGTTTTTTGCTGTGGCCTGTTGGGGAGAAGGCGCCCGAATAGCGGACAAAAACAGACTGGATAAGCTGATCAGGAAGGCCGGCTCAGTGGTTGGGGCAGAGCAACTAACGGTCAAGCAGGTGGCAGAGGCCAGAACTCTGAAAAACTAGTCACAGTGACCCCCCATCAGCCCTGAAGGTGATCAGAGGCAAATCTTCAGTCAGAGACTGATTGCAATGTGCAAAACGGAGAGACATAGGAAGTCTGTATACCAGCTGCTAAAGGTATTATAATGCAGGGTATTGAAGATATCTGTTGCCTGCTGTCTCATCTGTTGTGGCACTGTAATTTCCTGTAAAGGATTATTAAAGGTTATTCTATTCAATTCTATTCTATTCTATTCTATTCTATTCTACAGAGGCAAATAAATAAATGATGGGTCTTTGTCCCAAACATTATGGAGGGCACTGTGGCTGCCTCAACTACCTTTGTGGCAGTTCCTTCCATATACCATGTGTGAAAAGTTGCTCCTCAGGTTCCAATCTTACCCCTCTCACCTTAAACCAGGGGTGGGCAACCTACAGCCCCCGGGCCGAATGCGGCCCGTAACCCGATAACATCTGGCCCGCAGGCAGATTTTTTCCCCCGTAATCATCCGGCCCACCGAGCGCAAGACCGAGCTCTGGCTGTACCGCATCCAGCGCAAAGCCGCTGACCTCCCTACCATCAAGGGGATCTACCACAGTCGCTGCCTCAAAAAGGCTGGCAGCATCATCAGCGCACGGCCCGCACCTTCTGTGAACATGTTTAAGAAAGAACTGCAGATGCTGGAAAAATCAAAGGTAGACAAAACCATGCTGGAAAAACTCAGCGGTGAGAGACGCAAGGGTTGCATGAGGCTGCCTCACCTGCTGAGTTTCTCCAGCATTTTTGTCTACCTTCCGTAAACATGTGATGTGTTGCCTGCCATTCGGGGTGGGATTGGGGACGGGATCCATGTGTACACGTGATAGATGTGGCCCGCCATCCGCTCACAGACAAGCGTCCCTGCCCCAATGCAGAACGAGGTTGTCCACCCCTGCCTTAAACCAATCTCCTCTGGTTTTCAACTCCCTTATCACCCTATCGATTCAGTGCCATCTTTAATGGTGATCCACCACTACTCTTCTGTGCCCTTTATAGTATCAGTTTTGTCATGTAAAGAACAGAAAAGTAAGAGCTTTACCTGGTTTAATAACATCAGCCATTTCTCTCCAGAGTTTGTATTGGAAAGGCCCACCGACTTTATCGATAGATAAGGCGGTGTCTACTAATGATAGAGTTTCCTCCCTAGAAATAAACCTGCAAGTTTCAAACAATTAGTTATAAATTCACCATCAATTGCTTTCTGAACTATTTTATCAATGCTTCAGTGAAGAACAATTCATACCTCCTCTCCTGACATGTTTCTGCCTGAAAGAAAATGGAAAGAAAGATGCGTTAATTAATTGAAGACGACCACCTTTATTAAACCAGATAAGGGTTTCCTTTCTTTAAGGCAACAAATCTAGCTATGAGATTTTTTTGGTTATTGCAAATTTAAGATACCAAAAATAGACACAAAAATCTGGAGTAACTCAGCGGGACAGGCAGCATGTCTGGAGAGAAGGAATGGGTGACGTTTTGGGTCGAGACCTTTTCTGATATCAAATGGCATGATGGCATGTAACATTGTTCAGCGGGGTGGGAGATTGCAACCTTCACGTGGTCCACCCTGTTTCGACGAATGCAATCAACCTGGCGTGCACAATCATATAAGATCAATTAGAACAAGTTGTCCTACAACTTTATGCTGTGCACGCCATAGGCAAGATAAATACATTGTTCAGCAATGTTGCCCAAGTGTCACAAGAAACAAATATTTGTCAATTTCGATGACTACCCACAGTGAGACTGATCTTAAGAGACAATGGATGTGTGATTGCTGCACGGAGTTTACATGGAAACATTTTTTTCCCCTGCAGACTGGTCTTTGCAGGCCAACTTTTTTTCTTCCACTTGTCAATTTCCAAAGTAACTTAAGTATTTCTCTGGTTTTTGATTGAAATCTCATTCGGACCATGTAATGTGAATAATGTTGCAGAATTTATCACTCGTTTTATGTCTAATTCGTTTTACGGAAATCAGCAGTACACCAGAACCACATGCAGAAACAACTAATTGCTGATGCTGGTTGACAGCAAAGATAGACACAAAGTGCAGGAGTAACACAGCGGGTCAGGCAGCACGTCTGCAGAACATGGATAGGTGACATAGAGATGCTGCCTGGCTCGCTGAGTTACTCCAGCACATTGTGGTCTATCTTTAGCAGAACTACTTGTGGTGTTTGGAAAGTGACTGTGACTGATTAGTACGGTAGACAAAAATGCTGGAGAACCTCAGCGGGTGAGGCAGCATCTAGGGAGCGAAGGAAATAGGCAACGTTTCAGGTCTCGACCCTATGTCCAGGGTAATTGGCAGCAGGCAGGAGAATGAGGTTGAGAGGGAAAGATAGGTCAGCTACGATCAGTCTGAGGAAGGGTCTCGCCCCCGAAATGTCACCCATCCCTTCCCTCCAGAGATGCTGCCTGTCCCGCTGAGTTACTCCATCCAACATTTTGTGTCTGATCAGCCGCGATTGAATGCCGGAGTAGACTTGTTGGGCCGAACGGCCTAATTCTGCTCCTGTAACTCACGAATGTATCTTATGAACTATGGGAGGCCACACGGTCATGGGGTGGATGGGCGGACGCCTGTGGTGGGACTCGAACCGGAGCTGCAGGAGGAGCAGTCAGGTAACGGTTATAATGGGTGACTTCAATCTACATATAGATTGGGTGAATCAAATTGGCAGGGGTGCTGAGGAAGAGGATTTCTTGGAATGTATGCGGGATAGTTATCTAAATCAACATGTAGAGGAACCAACGAGAGAGCAGGCTATTTTAGACTGGGTATTGAGTAATGAGGAAGGGTTAGTTAGCAATCTTGTTGTACGTGCCCCCTTGGGCAAGAGTGACCATAATATAATGACTCCTTCATTAGGATGGAGAGTGACATTGTTAATTCAGAAACAATGGTTCTGAACTTAAAGAAAGGTAACTTTGAGGGTATGAGATGTGAATTGGCCAAGATTGACTGGCAATTAATTCTAAAAGGGTTGACGGTGGATATGCAATGGAAGACATTTAAAGACTGCATGGATGAACTACAAAAATTGTTCATCCCAGTTTGGCAAAAGAATAAATCAGGGAAGGTAGTACATCCGTGGATAACAAGGGAAATCAGGGATAGTATCAAAGCGAAGGATGATGCGTACAAATTAGCCAGAAAAAGCAGCATACCGGAGGACTGGGAGAAATTCAAAGACCAGCAGAGGAGGACAAAGGGCTTAATTAGGAAAGGAAAAATAGATTATGAAAGAAAACTGGCAGGGAACATAAAAACTGACTGCAAAAGTTTTTATAGATATGTGAAAAGAAAGAGATTAGTTAAAACAAATGTAGGTCCCTTGCAGTCAGAAACAGGGGAGTTGATCATGGGGAACAAGGATATGGCGGACCAATTGAATAACTACTTTGGTTCCGTCTTCACTAAGGAAGACATAAATAATTTGCCGGAAATAGCAGGGGACCGCGGGTCAAAGGAGTTGGAGGAATTGAGTGAAATCCAGGTTAGCCGGGAAGTGGTGTTGTGTAAATTGAATGGATTAAAGGCCGATAAATCCCCAGGGCCAGATAGGCTGCATACCAGAGTACTTAAGGAAGTAGCTCCAGAAATAGTGGATGCATTAGTAATAATCTTTCAAAACTCTTTAGATTCTGGAGTAGTTCCTGAAGATTGGCGGGTAGCAAACGTAACCCCACTTTTTAAGAAGGGAGGGAGAGAGAAAATGGGGAATTACAGACCAGTTAGTCTAACATCGGTAGTGGGGAAACTGCTAGAGTCAGTTATTAAAGATGGGATAGCAGCACATTTGGAAAGTGGTGAAATCATTGGACAAAGTCAGCATGGATTTACGAAAGGTAAATCATGTCTGACGAATCTTATAGAATTTTTCGAGGATGTAACTAGTAGCGTGGATAGGGGAGAACCAGTGGATGTGGTGTATCTGGACTTCCAGAAGGCTTTCGACAAGGTCCCACATAAAAAATTAGTATACAAACTTAAAGCACAAGGCATTGGGGGTTCAGTATTGATGTGGATAGAGAACTGGCTGGCAAACAGGAAGCAAAGAGTAGGAGTAAACGGGTCCTTTTCACAATGGCAGGCAGTGACTAGTGGGGTACCCCAAGGCTCAGTACTGGGACCCCAGCTATTTACAATATATATTAATGATCTGGATGAGGGAATTGAAGGCAATATCTCCAAGTTTGCGGATGACACTAAGCTGGGGGGCAGTGTTAGCTGTGAGGTGGATGCTAGGAGACTGCAGGGTGACTTGGATAGGCTGGGTGAGTGGGCAAATGTTTGGCAGATGCAGTATAATGTGGATAAATGTGAGGTTATCCATTTTGGTGGCAAAAACAGGAAAGCAGACTATTATCTAAATGGTGGCCGATTGGGAAAGGGGGAGATGCAGCGAGACCTGGGTGTCATGGTACACCAGTCATTGAAGGTAGGCATGCAGGTGCAGCAGGCAGTAAAGAAAGCGAATGGTATGTTAGCTTTCATTGCAAAAGGATTTGAGTATAGGAGCAGAGAGGTTCTACTGCAGTTGTCCAGGGTCTTGGTGAGACCACACTGGAGTATTGCGTACAGTTTTTTGGTCTCCAAATCTGAGGAAGGACATTATTGCCATAGAGGGAGTGCAGAGACGGTTCACCAGACTGATTCCTGGGATGTCAGGACTGTCTTATGAAGAAAGACTGGATAGACTTGGTTTATACTCTCTAGAATTTAGAAGATTGAGAGGGGATCTTATAGAAACTTACAAAATTCTTAAGGGGTTGGACAGGCTAGATGCAGGAAGATTGTTCCCGATGTTGGGGAAGTCCAGGACAAGGGGTCACAGCTTAAGGATAAAGGGGAAATCCTTTAAAACCGAGATGAGAAGAACTTTTTTCACGCAGAGAGTGGTGAATCTCTGGAACTCTCTGCCACAGAGGGTAGTTGAGGCCACTTCATTGGCTATATTTAAGAGGGAGTTAGATGTGGCCCTTGTGGCTAAGGGGATCAGGGGGTATGGAGAGAAGGCAGGTACGGGATACTGAGTTGGATGATCAGCCATGATCATATTGAATGGCGGTGCAGGCTCGAAGGGCCGAATGGCCTACTCCTGCACCTAATTTCTATGTTTCTATATTTCTATGTAACATCGCCGCCGTGTGGAGGCCAAAAGCGGCAACTCTCCCAACATTTTTTGCGGCCTAAACTTTAAAGTCCTTCCTGTTGTAGTTGCAGCACCTCACCTTCAGAAATGTCACTCCGTCGTTTTCCCCCATTTGCTTCTGCAGCTTGGAGAGTTCTCTCCGAACGGAACTTAAATACTTGTCAATGACTGAGACATTCCCCTCCATGGCGTCTAGGATCCTCTGCTCCTGTTCCCTGACCTCTCTGTTCAAACTCTGCTCCTTCTCCCGGAGACTCTGGTAAATTTTCGTGAAATCTGCCGAGACCAGCGACTGCAAACTGCGCGACTGTTCCTGCAAAAAGCGAAGGATTAAAACGTGATAAACTGCAGGGGGATTGCGGGAACAAAACTGAAAGGCGACTTCACCGCCCACCTGCCTACCTTGACTCCAGAAATCCGCTCATTCTGCGCTAGTCTTACACTCAGCGCCGCCACTTTGTTCGCTGTGAGAGTGTCGAAGGAAGTCTTGATCCGGTCCTTGAAAACCCAAAAAAGGATTAACACCACGATATGCCGTAAAAAACACAAGAACGTAATCAGATGTTAAGTTTCAGAAGGAACTGCAGATGCTGGGAAAATCGATGGTAGACAAAATTGCTGGAGAAACTCAGCGGGTGAGGCAGCATCTGTGGAGTGAAGGAATAAAATAGGCGATGTTCTGAAGAAGGGTCTCGACCCAAAACATCACGTATTCCTTCGCTCCATAGATGCTGCCTGACCCGCTGAGTTTCACCAACTGTTAAAACCGGTTTGCTTTTAGTTACCTTGTAGAATTCCACAGCTTCTTTGACCGGAATGAAGCTGTGAGACTTGTGTTCCCTCGCATCTCTGCAGACCAGGCAGACCAGTTTCCGGTCAGTTTCGCAGAACAGCTTGAGTTCTTCCTGATGTTCCTGGCAGAGGTGTTGATTTCCCGTCGCTTTGGACTTCTCGTTCAATGTCCGGGTCTTCTGGGCCAGGTTTGCCAAGGCCCAGTTTATGCTGAAGTTTTTCTCTTCAAACTCTTGCCGACATTCTGGGCAGGATTTTTTATTCGACTCTTCCCAGAACAGCGCGATGCAGCGGCGACAGAAGGTGTGCCCGCAGTCCAGTGATACCGGCTCCGTGAAGAAATCCAAGCAGACGGAGCAATTCAAATCCTCCGTGAAGCTGTCGGTTTGAAATAGTTGGGAGGCCATACTTGCATTCGCCACTTCCTGTTGCAGCCGACTATCACTTTGCAATCAAGATTCAAGAGAATTTATTGTCACGTGTCCCAGATAGGACAATTAAATTCTTGCTTTGCTTCAGCACAACAGAACATTGTAGGCATAAATAATACAGAACAGATAAGTGTGTCCATATACCATTGAATATATATATATATATATATATATATATATATAGTGTTTAAGAAGGAACTGCAGATGCTGGAGAATCGAAGGTACACAAAAAAGCTGGAGAAACTCAGCGGGTGCAGCAGCATCTATGGAGCGAAGGAAATAGGCAACATCTATTCAGTCTGAAGAAGGGTTTCGGCCCGAAACGTTGCCTATTTCCTTCGCTCCATAGATGCTGCTGCACCCGCTGAGTTTCTCCAGCTTTTTTGTGTATATATATATATTTATACACACACATAAGTAAGCATTTAAAGTGCAGTAGGCTAATTAAAGTTCAGATTTTTTTGGAGTTGAGTTTAATAGCCGGATGGCTGTGGGGAAGTAGCTGTTCCTGAACCTGGATGTTGCAGTCTTCAGGCTCCTGTACCTTCTACCTGAAGGCAGCGGGGAGATGAGTGTGTGGCCAGGATGGTGTGGGTCCTTGATGATGCTGCCAGCCTTTTTGAAGCAGCGACTGTGGTAGATCCCCTCGATGGTAGGGAGGTCAGAGCCGATGATGGTCTTTGGCCAACACATTCATAGTAGCCGGTGGGGTTTTTTTTGTTCCTTCAGGGTAGATAAGGTGGTAAAAAAAAAAGATTTTGGCGCGTTGGCCTTTGTCATTCAGAATATTGAGTGCCTAGTACTGGGCGATGTTGTCAGGACTAGAGGGTGTGAGCTACAGGGAGAGGTTAAGTAGGCTGGGTCTCTATTCCATAAAGGATGAGGTGAGAGCTTATAGAGGTCTACAACATCGCGAGAGGAATAGATGCACAGAGTCTCTTGCCCAGAGTAGGGGAACCGAGGACCAGAGGACATATTTTCAAGGTGAAGGGGAAAATATTTGACAGGAATCCGAGGGGTAACTTTTTCACACGGAGGATGGTGGGTGTATGGAACAAGCTGCCACAGGAGGTAGTTGAGGCTGGGACTATCCCATAGTTTAAGAAACAGTAGGACAGGTTTGGAGGGTTATGGACCAAGCGCAGGCAAGTGGGACTTGGGAAGCTGGGACATTGTTGGCCGGTGTGGGCGAGTTGGGCCGAAGGGCCTGTTTCCACACTGTATCACTCTATGACTATGATTGTTTCCCTGGTCCTATCCGATCTCCCGGGCGCCAAACACTTTAACTCCCCCTCCCATTCCCACACTGAGCTTTCTGTCCTGAGCCTCCTCCACTGTCAGCGTGAGGCCAAACACAAATTGGAGGAACAGCACCTCATAATTCTCGTGGGCAGCTTACTACCCAGTGATATGAATATTGAATTCTCTAACTTCAAATAACCCTTGCAACCCCTCTCTCTCTGCCACTACCTCACACCCTAGTCGGCCTATTTACTTCACTGTGGTCCTGATGAGCTCCAATCTTTGTATCATTCATCATCACCTTCCCTACAGCCAACGTTGGCACATTGTGGGCTCCACTTCTCTTTGATTATCATTACTTTTTGCGTATCTTTCATTTATCTGTTCTATGTACCTTTCCATATCTCTCGTTTCCCTTTCCCCTGACTCTCAGTCTGAAGAAGGGTCTCGACTCGAAACATCACCTATTAGAGTCATAGAGTGATACAGTGTGGAAACAGGCCCTTCGGCCCTACAACATGTCCCAACTACATTAGTCCCACCTGCCCGCGTTTGGTTCACATCCCTTCAAACCTGTCCTATCCATGTATGTAACTAACTGTTTCTTTAAGTACCTGCCTCCCTAATTTGAGGATGGACATCCTTGTGATTGAGGCAGTGCAGCATAAACGATGGGAGTGTCCCAGCCTCAACAACCTCCTCTGCCAGTTTGTTCTATACACCCACCACCCTTTGAGTGAAAGAGTTACCCCTCAGATTCCTGTTAATTTTTTTCCCCTTCACCTTAAGCCTATGACCGCTAGTTCTCGACTCACCTACTCTGGGCAAGAGATTCCCCCATAATGTTGCTGGCTCTGGATCTGCACCTCCTGGTGTATAGGTCCTGCAGGGGGTGGGGGGTGAGTGTAGTTCCCATAGTGTGTTCGGCCAAATGCACTACTTTCCTGTCCTGGGCAGAGCTGTTCCCAAACCAGATCACGATGTTGCCGGACAAGATGCTTTCTACAGCCCCAGAGTAGAAGCACTGGATGATCCTCAGAGACACTCTGAATTTCCTCAGCTGCCTGAGGTGGTAAAGGCGCTGCCTTGCCTTACTCACCAGTGCGGCAGTGTGTGATGTCCATGTCAGATCCTCTGTGATGTGGACTCCCAGGTATTTAAAGCAGCTCACCCTATCCACAGTAGTCCCATTTATTCCCAGTGGCGTGTATGTCCTCGGTTGTTGTGCCCTTCTAAAGTCCACAATCAGTCACATTTCTACGCAACGTTTGTGAGTGCAAGGTTTTTCTCCTCTTACAAACCCTGATAAAAAGCCGACCCATGGCACCTTTCAATGATGTTCATGACTTTATTAATAGTTGCTACAATAAAGTTACATTTGGCAAACTGCTGACTAACCGAAGCTTACCCAAAGCATCACCCCACACACAAACAATTGACAGACCAGATGCAAGAGGGCGGCCCTTCGGCCCACTGACTCTGTGGTATAGTATGTAGACAAAAATGCTGGAGAAACTCAGCGGGTGAGGCAGCATCTACGGAG
The DNA here is from genome assembly GCF_028641065.1 of Leucoraja erinaceus. Lineage (NCBI taxonomy): Eukaryota > Metazoa > Chordata > Chondrichthyes > Rajiformes > Rajidae > Leucoraja > Leucoraja erinaceus. The sequence continues at coordinate 292,649 of NW_026576938.1, forward strand.
AGTAGGAATAGGTAGTGTTTCAGGTCGAGACCATTCTTCAGACTTATGTGGAGGTTGGGAGAGGGGCAGTAAGAAGAAAGGAAGAGGCGGAGACAGTGGGCTGTGGGAGAGCTGGGAAGGGGAGGGGGAGGAGAGAGAAAGCAGGGACTACCTGAAATTGGAGAAGTCAATGTTCATACCGCTGGGGTGTAAACTACCCAAGCAAAATATGAGGTGCTGCTCCTCCAATTAGCGGTGGGACTCACTCTGGCCATGGAGGAGGCCCAGGACAGAAAGGTTAGATTGGGAATGGGAGGGGGAGTTGGAGTGCTGAGTCACCGGGAGATCAGGTTGGTTATTGTGAACCGAGCGGAGGTGTTGGGCGAAGCGATTGCCAAACCTGCGCTTGGTCTCACCGATGTAGAGCAGCCGACACCTAGAGCAGCGGATGCAATAGATGAGGTTGGAGGAGGTGCAGGTGAACCTCTGCCTCACCTGGAAAGACTGCTCGGGTCCTTGAATGGTCCAGTGTAGCATTTCCTGCGGTTGCAAGGGAAAGCACCAGGGGAGGGGATGGTTTGAGTGGGAAGGGACGAATTGACCAAGGAGTTACGGAGGAAGCGGTCTCTGCGGAAAGCCGAAAGGGGAGGTATGGTATGGTATGATACTTTATTTGACGCATGTACCGAGGTAAACTGAAATTAATTTTTGTGTACAGTTCAGTACAAGAATCACTCTGCATAAGCACTTAGATACATCTTAGATACAGTACAAGTTTATAGAGTAGAACACTGAGACAGTGTGGAGGAAGGAACTGTAGATGATGCTTAGAGTCGCCAGTTTGAGGCCATGTCTCTCACTGTGCCGGCACTTTGAATAGAGTTGATCTTAGATCTGCCGGCACTTCGGTTACCTCCGGCCAGTGCATTATAAGTCACGATAACCATGGTGGTATTGTGCTAGGTTGTAATGTCCCTCAGTGACACAGTGACTCGTGGGGTTATTGGATGTTTGTTCCATGTTGGCGGAGTGGTAGTCAGGAACGGGGAAGGTGGGATTAGTGTAGCTGGGACAACAGTGTGGGCAAGTTGGGCCGAGGAACCTGTTTACACGCTGTATCTGTCAAGGGCCTGTCCAAACTTGGCCGTCATTTGCACGCCATTTACGCGACCTCCAAAAATGTGGTCGTCGTGTTGTGACGCACGGGTAGCGTGTGGGTAGCGCGGGACGAGGCGTGGAGGAGTGTGGAGTTGCGGATTTCGTGCTGCATTAAATCTTCGTGCGCCACCGGCGTGGCGTATCGCTTACGCACGCGGACACACTGCGGTCGGCACGCTGACGTCCTGACCTTGTACGTGTAGTGTGTGGTGATGCACGATGACGTTACCGTGCGTAACCATGCTCTGCCGCACGCCGCCCAAACGCAGTCATAGAAACATAGAAAATAGGTACAGGAGTAGAGGCCATTCGGCCCTTCGAGCCTGCACCACCATTCAATATGATCATGGCTGATCATCCAACTCAGTATCCCATCCCTGCCTTCTCTCCATACCCCCTGATCCCTTTAGCCACAAGGGCCACATCTAACTCCCTCTTATATATAGTCAATGAACTGTGGCCTCAACTACCTTCTGTGGCAGAGAATTCCACAGATTCACCACTCTCTGTGTGAAAAATGGTTTTCTCGTCTCGGTCCTAAAAAAATGTCCCCCTTATCCTTAAATTGTCACCCCTTGTTCTGGACTTCCCCAACATCGGGAGCAATCTTCCTGCATCTAGCTTGTCCAACCCCTTAAGAATTTTGTAAGTCTCTGTAAGATGTAACTAGTAGAGTGGATAGATGTAACTAGTAGAGTGGATAAGGGAGAACCAGTGGTTGTGTTATATCTGGACTTTCAGAAGGCTTTTGACAAGGTCCCACATAAGAGATCAGTATACAAACTTAAAGCACACGCTATTGTGGGTTCAGTATTGATGTGGATAGAGAACTGGCTGGCAGACAGGAAGCAAAGAGTAGGAGTAAACGGGTCCTTTTCACAAAGGCAGGCAGTGACTAGTGGGGCACCACAAGGCTCAGTTCTGGGACCCCAGCTATTTACGATATATTTTAATGATTTGGACGAGGGAATTGAATGCAACATCTCCAAGTTTGCGGATGACACGAAGCTGGGGGGCAGTGTTAGCTGTGAGGAGGATGCTAGGAGGCTGCAAGGTGACTTGGATAGGCTGGGTGAGTGGGAAAATGCATGGCAGATGCAGTATACTGTGGATAAATGTGAGGTTATCCACTTTGGTGGCAAAAACAGGAAAGTAGATTATTATCTGAATGGTGGCCGATTTGGAAAGGGGGAGATGCAACGAGACCTGGGTGTCATGGTACACCAGTCATTAAAAGTCGGCATGCAGGTCCAGCAGGCAGTGAAGAAGGCGAATGGTATGTTAGCATTCATAGCAAAAGGATTTGAGTATAGGAGCGGGGAGGTTCTACTGCAGTTGTATTGGGTCTTAGTGAGACCACACCTGGAGTATTGCGTACAGTTTTGGTCTCCTAATCTGAGGAAATACATTCTTGCCATAGAGGGAGTACAGAGAAGGTTCACCAGACTGATTCCTGGGATGTCAGGACTTTCATATGAAGAAAGACTGGATAGACTCGGTTTGTACTCGCTAGAATTTAGAAGGTTGTGGGGGGATCTTATAGAAACTTACAAAATTCTTAAGGGGTTGGACAGGCTAGATGCAGGAAGATTGTTCCCGATGTTGGGGAAGTCCAGAACAAGGGGTCACAGTTTAAGTATAAAGGGGAAATCTTTTAGGACCGAGATGAGGAAAACTTTTTTCACACAGAGTGGTGAATCTCTGGAATTCTCTGCCGCAGAAGATAGTTGAGGCCAGTTCATTGGCTATATTTAAGAGGGAGTTAGATGTGGCCCTTGTGGCTAAAGGGATCAGGGAATATGGAGAGAAGGCAGGAACAGGATACTGAGTTGGATGATCAGCCATGATCATATTGAATGGCGGTGCAGGCTCGAAAGGCCGAATGGCCTACTCCTGCACCTATTTTCTATGTTTCTATGTTTCTAAGATCCCCCCTCAATCTTCTAAATTCTAGCGAGTACAAGCCGAGTCTATCCAGTCTTTCTTCATATGAGTCCTGACATCCCAGGAATCAGTCTGGTGAACCTTCTCTGCACTCCCTCGGCCAGTCGGTCACAATGAGAAAATAATTACGCCGTCAGCATCAATCCCTTCAGAGTTACACGTTAGTAAGTATTTTTGAAACATCCTTAGTTAAGGATGTTTCAAAAGTTAACATCCAGGTACGGATTGCTGATTTTATATCCTAAAAGAACAACTAGTAACCAAATTCGTTTTTTTTAAATAACCACCAACAATTTTACTAACACCATTAAAAAAAAAATTGCAAACTAATTCTTAAGCTGGGTTCAAACCCTCAAACCCTCAAAATTTCAGAAAGTTTAAAGTAAATGAATTTTTCTAGCAAACAATAATGTTATGAATGTTTCACTTAACTTAATACGCTGACTAATTCTACTTGCAGAGCAGATGAAATATTTGAAGGCGCATGATGACGGGTGATGATGCTACCGGCCTGTCGCGTAAATGTGAGTCTTATCCGACTATATTGATCAAACAATGGGTAAGTAAGACACTGCCCGGGGCAAGACATACACTGGCCGCACTGCTCTTTGTTGGAGGCTATAGACACAAAATGCTGAAGTAACTCAGCGGGCCAGGCAGCATCGCTGGAGAGAAGGAATGGGCGACGTTTTGGGTCGAGACACTTCTTCCTTCTCTCCAGAGATGTTGCCTGTCCCACCTAGTTACTCCTGCTTTTTGTGTCTACCTTCGGTTTAACAGATTGTTATCTGAATGGTGTCAAGTTGGGAAAGGGGGAAGTACAATGGGATCTGGGTGGTCCTTGTTCATCAGTCAATAAAAGTAAACATGCAGGTATAGCAGGCAGTGAAGAAAGCGAATGGCATGTTGGCCTTCATAACAAGAGGAGTTGAGTACAGGAGCAAAGAGGCGCTGAGTTACTTCTGCAGTTGTATAGGGCCTATGTCAAGAGTCTAGAGAGTTTATTGACATGTGTCCCAGATAGGACAATACAATTCTTGCTTGCTGCAGCACAACAGAATATTGTAGGCATAAATGCAGATCAGATCAGATCAGTGTGTCCATGTACGATAGAATATATATGTACACACACATCAGTAAACAGATAATGGTCCATCAGTTTGAAGAAGGGTTTCGGCCCATAACGTTGCCTAGTTCCTTCGCTCCATAGATGCTGCTGCACCCGCTGGGTTTATCTAGCATTTTTGTGTACCTTCGATTTTCCAGCATCTGCAGTTCCTTCTTAAACGCAATAGGCTGTTATAGTTCATAGTTTGTTTGAAGTTGTGTTTAATAGTCTGATGGCTGTGGGGAAGAAGCAGATTCCTGAACCTGGATGTTGCAGATTTCAGGCTCCTGTACCTTCCACCCGATGGCAGCAGAGAGATGAGTGTGTGGCCAGGATGGTGTGGGTCCTTGATGATGCTGATTGCCTTTTTGAGGCAGCGACTGCGATAGATCCCCTCGATGGTGGGGAGGTCAGGACTGGGCAGTGGTTACGCCTTTTTGCAGCCTTAAGTGAGACCACACCTGGAGTATTGTTTGCAGTTTTGGTCCGCTAATTTGAGGAAGAACATTCTTTCTATTGGAGGTGTGCAGCGTAGGTTCATCAGGTTAATTCCCGGGATGGCGGGACTGTCATATGCTGAGAGAATGGAGCAGCTGGGCTTGTACACTCTGGAGTTTAGAAGGATAAGAGGGGATCTTATTGAAACATATAAGATTGTTAAGGGTTTGGACATGCTAGAGGCAGGAAACATGTTCCCGATGTTGGGGGAGTCCAGAACCAGGGGCCACAGTTTAAGAATAAGGGGTAAGCCATTTAGAACTGAGACGAAGAAACACCTTTTCACCCTGAGAGTTGTGAGTCTGTGGAATTCTCTGCCTCAGAGGGCGGTGGAGGCCGGTTCTCTGGATACTTTCAAGAGAGAGTTAGATAGGGCTCTTAAAGATAGCGGAGTCAGAGGATATGGGGAGAAGGCAGGAACGGGGTACTAATTGTGGATGATCAGCCATGATCACATTGAATGGTGGTGCTGGCTCGAAGGGTCGAATGGCCTACTCCTGCACCTATTGTCTATTGTCTATTGTCTAAGCCAGCATCTGCAGTTCCTTCTTACACTATGTTGGAGGGGGTCATTTGGAGGATGGCAAAGTGCATGAGGCAAGTGGTCATGGTGAGCTTGGCGGAACGGGACCCCCATATCCGCTCTCCTTAGTGAATTTTAACTCTGCGTATTCTCAGCGGCGCTGAGTTATCCCCGGCGTCGTTCCGACCCGGACTGAAAATGGGGTAGATCTTCTCGATGAAGGTGTGGGTGTAGGTGTGGAGGTGGGACATGTCGTCCGCGTTGTAGAACGTCACCTGGCCCAACTCGTGGTCGAGGAACACGCCTATCTTCCTGGGGTTGACGGCGGGGGTGAGCAGTCCCCGGGGCGGGGAGCTGAACTCCACGTACCCCTTCCCGGGGAGCAGGCAGATGGTAAAGAACCCCGTCTCCGGCTTCAGGTCGGCGCTCCCCTTGCGGTTGGCCGTCTCCTCCACCACCCCCAGCCCCCACCAAATCTTGTCTCCAACCTCCACCTCCCAGTAGTGGCGGCCCGAGGAGAAGCCCTCGGTCGCCAGCACGTAGGCTCTGCGGTCGAAGCGGGCCGGGGTGTCGGGCAGCTCCTGCCGCCTGTCCCCGCACCTCACGCTGGTCTGGTCCTTGGAGACCACGAGCCAAGGGTTGGCCGTCTTCGGATCCAGAGTCAGAGGGGCCGGAGCTGAGGAGCGTTGAAAGAAAAAATAACACACCGTCAATGCTACGCTGCACTCCCTCAATAGCAAGAATGTCCTTCCTCAAATTTGGGGACCAAAACTGCACACAATACTCCAGGTGTGGTCTCACTAGGGCTCTGAACAACTGCAGAAGGACCTCTTTGCTTCTATGCTCACCTCCTCTTGTTACAAATGCCAACATTTTGGCTTTCTCCATTGCCTGCTGTACCTGCATGCTCACTTTCATTGACACATGAACAAGGACCCCCCAGATCCCGTTGTACTTCCCCCTTTCCCAACTTGACACCATTTAGAAAGTAATCTGCCTAGTTGAAGGGCCTGTTTCCACTCAGTATGTCTCCGTGACACTGCGACACCAACCCAGAAATACGTAACTACACTGCAGCCGATTTGTACCGAGGATTCTCTCCCTGGAATGCAACCTAATCTGGAAACATGTGGAGAATGTTTAGAGTCAGAAGGAACTGCAGATGCTGGTTTAAATCGAAGGTAGATACAAAATGCTGGAGTAACTCAGCGGGACGGGCAGCATCCCTGGGGAGAGGGAATGGGTGACGTTTCGGGTCGAGAGTCAAGTCAAATCAATATATAATGTTATTTCTATAGCACATTTAAAAAACAACTCTCGTTGACCAAAGCGCTTTGCATTAGTGCAGTGGGCGGCGCGACTCACGTCGCAGCGGCCTCTACAGTCCGTCTGTCTTTTTATTATTTTTTGTCTATTTTGAATGTCGTTTTTATTTTATTTTTTTTTGTGTATGTGTGTGGGTATGTGTGTGGGGGGCGGGGGGTGGGGGAAACTTTTAAAATCTTTTCCCTGTAAGGAGAACCCGACCTTTTCTCTGTCGGGTCTCCGTTGTCGTTGGGGCCGAGCACCGTGGAGCGGCCTCCAGCAGGAACGACCTGGGGCTCCAGTCGCGGAGCTGCGGACCTACTCACCATCGTAGAGCTGGCTGAGTCCGGAGTGGGAGGAGCTGTGGTGGCGCTCGGCTGCGACCCGACCCCGGGGATTCGGAGGCTCCAACCGCAGTTCTGGTGGACAGTAACGCCGGGAGCCCGCGGGTCCCTGCTGGGAGACTGGTTTTCGGGACTTCCGCAACGGCGACTTCTCCCGCCCGAGTTGCGGGGTTGAAGATGACCTGGAGCGGGGCTTTACATCGCCCAGCGCGGCTTTGAATGGCCGCGGGACACTTACCATCACCCGCCGGGGGCTTTGACTCTGACATCGGGAGGGGAATGGGGAGTGCAGGGGAGAGATAAGTCTTTGCCTTCCATCACAGCGAGGAGGAGATGCGCTGTGATGGAGGTCTGTGTAAATTGTGTTGTGTCTTGGGTCTTTTTCTTGTGTGTATGACTCCAGAAACAACATTTTGTTTGAACCTCAATGAGGTTCAAATGACAAATAAATTGTATTGTATAGTATTGTATTGTATTGTGGTAACACGCTACA